>NC_058084.1:118695519-119066728 GCF_014858855.1 Bufo gargarizans | reverse complement strand
TCCATACAGTAGACTCTATGTGAATTGGTAGGTCAGTTTTCTGATCCTGTGACTAAATGACAGACCCGAACAGAGATAGCGGATAAGCAGGTGAGTAAACTCACAGTACTGAAGTATACACGTATTCAGTAGTCATTTATTCTTGTTACTCTGCTGATGTACTCACATAACAAATCAAAAGCATTAGGCCCCTACAAACATTCTACATGCCTATGTACCTTTCATGGGCACATACTCCTCTTCACTGCAGGGAGCTGCTTATTACACAGGGGATGCCTGCTGTTAGCAGTAAACCATCAGTGTAAAACACACAGGCATACTTCCTAATGTGCTCTGTTCCCCACATATTTCTTCCTGGTCCTAGTTGGTCACCTCCCTGTGCACTAAGAAGAAGCTCCTAATTTTTTTAAACAGGTGCCCATCGCAAGCTTTAGGCTATTCCTGTTTGACAGTCACCCAAACTGACTAGACCTAAAATATGGGTCACACAAGTACAAAGTTCATTATTTTCTGTAATGTACTGATAAACATTAGACTTTCATATATTTTAGATTCATTACACACCAACTGAAGTAGTTCAAGCCTTTTATTGTTTTAATATTGATGATTTTGGCATACAGCTCATGAAAACCCAAAATTCCTATCTAAAAAAATTAGCATATCATGAAAAGGTTCTCTAAACGAGCTATTAACCTAATCATCTGAATCAACTAATTAACTTTAAACACCTGCAAAAGATTCCTGGGGCTTTTAAAAACTCCCAGCCTGGTTCATTACTCAAAACCGCAATCATGGGTAAGACTGCCGAACTGACTGCTGTCCAGAAGGCCATCATTGACACCCTCAAGCAAGAGGGTAAGACACAGAAAGAAATTTCTGAACGAATAGGCTGTGCCCAGAGTGCTGTATCAAGGCACCTCAGTGGGAAGTCTGTGGGAAGCAAAAAGTGTGGCAGAAAACGCTGCACAACGAGAAGAGGTGACTGGACCCTGAGGAAGATTGTGGAGAAGGATCGATTCCAGACCTTGGGGGACCTGCGGAAGCAGTGGACTGAGTCTGGAGTAGAAACATCCAGAGCCACCGTGTACAGGCGTGTGCAGGAAATGGGCTACAGGTGCCGCATTCCCCAGGTCAAGCCACTTTTGAACCAGAAACAGCGGCAGAAGCGCCTAACCTGGGCTACAGAGAAGCAGCACTGGACTGTTGCTCAGTGGTCCAAAGTACTTTTTTCGGATGAAAGCAAATTTTGCATGTCATTTGGAAATCAAGGTGCCAGAGTCTGGAGGAAGACTGGGGAGAGGGAAATGCCAAAATGCCTGAAGTCCAGTGTCAAGTACCCACAGTCAGTGATGGTCTGGGGTGCCATGTCAGCTGCTGGTGTTGGTCCACTGTGTTTTATCAAGGGCAGGGTCAATGCAGCTATCTATCAGGAGATTTTGGAGCACTTCATGCTTCCATCTGCTGAAAAGCTTTATGGAGATGAAGATTTCATTTTTCAGCACGACCTGGCACCTGCTCACAGTGCCAAAACCACTGGTAAATGGTTTACTGACCATGGTATTACTGTGCTCAATTGGCCTGCCAACTCTCCTGACCTGAACCCCATAGAGAATCTGTGGGATATTGGGAAGAGAAAGTTGAGAGACGCAAGACCCAACACTCTGGATGAGCTTAAGGCCGCTATCGAAGCATCCTGGGCCTCCATAACACCTCAGCAGTGCCACAGGCTGATTGCCTCCATGCCACGCCGCATTGAAGCAGTCAATTCTGCAAAAGGATTCCCGACCAAGTATTGAGTGCATAACTGAACATAATTATTTGAAGGTTGACTTTTTTTGTATTAAAAACACTTTTCTTTTATTGGTCGGATGAAATATGCAAATTTTTTGAGATAGGAAATTTGGGTTTTCATAAGCTGTATGCCAAAATAAATAATATTAAAACAATAAAAGTCTTGAACTACTTCAGTTGGTGTGTATGAAAGTCTAATGTTTATCAGTACATTACAGAAAATAATGAACTTTATCACAATATGCTAATTTTTTTAGAAGGACCTGTATAACGCCCAGTAACCAAATGGAAACAGTAGTTTAAAAGTAATCATCCTTTACTTTATTCAATTATATTAAAAGATCATAAATTAAAAAAATGTGAATGAATCCACTTAAAGGGGTTGTCCGGGTTCTGAGCTGAACCTGGACATATCCTTATTTTCACCCCGGCAGCCCCCATGAGGCTAGAATCTCATGCTCCGATGCGCTCCCTTGCCCTGCGCTAGATTGCACAGGGTACGGGCTCTTTTGTTTATCATAACACACTGCCAGGTGGAAGCTTCCACCTGGCAGTGGTGTTCGGTGACGTCACCTGCTCTGATGAGCGGGCTTTAGCGCTGCCCTAGCTGTTTTACTGGCTATGGCAGCACTAAAGCCCGCCTATCAGTGCCAGTGACATCACCGGGCTTCCTGGCAGCCCCGTGGAGAGCCCCGGTACGTCACCGGAACTCCTAAAAGTGCCTTTGCCCTGCGCGATTTAGTGCAGGGCAAAGGAGAGCATCGGAACATGAAGGGGGGCTGCCTGGGTGAAAATGGGGATATATCCGGGTTCAGCTCTGAGCCCGGACAACCCCTTTAATACTGGTGAACGAAGAGGAGGGATAACCGCAATGTGCGTAAAGGTCAAAGGCAATATAGAGATGTACTAACAAAGTAGTAGATGTACTACTAACAAATTATATAGTTCACAGGACACATAAATCGAGGTTCCAACATGAGCCAAATCCCCACACTAAACCAGACTCAGAAACAAAACAAGTAGCTTGGCCATGTGGCAACTAACTACACCAGTGTCCCTCATTCAGTCAACGCCAGGACTGGGAACCTAAAGTGGTCCTGGAAAAAAAAAAGTGGCCCCATTTTGTAGGCAGGTCCAAATTAACAGAAGGTGAGGCAACACAATTAGACGGGGTCATACCATAGTGCAAAATACCATCCCAGCAGAACCTAATAACACAGTGTAGCACAACATACTGCCCCAACAGCAGGCCCTCTGTGGTGCCCATCAATAGCTACCATCTTCTGTCCTCCTCCTCCAGTTGTCTATGGAGCAGGGGGCTTAGGAGGTGAGATGCAGGCTACAGCTGTTGAATTCAGGAGGGCATGTGCTGTTGCAGGTCAAGTACATGAATACCTGATTCTCACAGCATTAATTACTGTTGAGAGCTCATTATGTACCCAGTCAGCAGCAGAGAGGAGGACTTTGGTGGCCCCCTGGGGCATCGGTCCACCGGAAAATTTCTTTTTATATCTATCGCCAATCCGCCTCTGGCCAACGCGTTTCACAAACTTGCTTCGTCAGTACTTCTTTGGAGTGCTGGAGGAGTGCTGATCACACTGCACTTTATGACCAGTTGCTCAGGCTTAGAGCATAAAGCAAGTTAAGGGAACATTTAAAAGATTATTTTTTTCTTAATGAAATTGTGCCTCCTTACATGTAAAGTTGAATGGCACCTGAAATATGTGTCTACTTTAGCCTATCCCTCGTCCCGGCTCTTACTGTGGGTTATTTCCATCTCAGCCATGAAGGTCGAGATGGGATAACCTCTTTAATATTGCAATTAATAGTGCTTAATAGAGGAGACAGATTCCCTTAGCACTTATATCTGAGCTGTTATTTGCCACAAAACATTTGACATTCTCACATTTGGAGTTTAGAATCTGATTACACACTTTGTTATTAAGCCCGTAAGCACATACATGTTTTTACAAATCAGGAGTTTGCAGGTGAGGGGTCTGATAATAACCGCCTTGCAGATCAAAAGCACAGGAAGGAAATGGCTGGCATAGGGGTAGGATGCAGAACGCAACTTTAGTCTCAAAGGGGCTCAGCTTGAAGGTTACAATACTAGTATAGTTCTTAAGAGGTTACAGTTCACAAGACACAAAAGAGCAGCAGGTTCACTGGAATGCGGCACAACTCTTGGTGGTTTCACTACAAACTTGTAACAGTGATGGCAAGTGTGGGGACCGTAACAGTGTTTGTTAGGCTACTTTCACACTAGCGTTCGGGCGGATCCGTTCTGAACGGATCCGCTCATAATAATGCAGACAGAGGCTCCGTTCAGAACGGATCCGTCTGCATTATTTTTAGCATAGAACAGCTAAGTGTGAAAATAGCCTAGTACGGATCCGTCCAGACTTTCAATGTAAAGTCAATGGGGGACGGATCCGCTTGAAGATTGAGCCACATTGTGGCATCTTCAAACGGATCCGTCCCCATTGACTTACATTGAAAGTCTGGACGGATCCGCACGGATCCGCACGCCTCCGAACGGCCAGGCGGACACCCGAACGCTGCAAGCAGCGTTCAGCTGTCCGCCTGTCCGTGCGGAGGCGAGCGGAGCGGAGGCTGAACGCCGCCAGACTGATGCAGTCTGAGCGGATCCGCCTCCATTCAGACTGCATCAGGGCTGGACGGCTGCGTTCGGGTCCGCTCGTGAGCTCCTTCAAACGGAGCTCACGAACGGAAACCCGAACGCTAGTGTGAAAGTAGCCTTAGAGTCTCTGCTGTGGCACAGACTTACGTTCCAAACCATGGTCAGTCAATATTTTTAGTTGTAACTGTGATACTCAATACAATTAAAACACAGTCTCTAACAGTAAAACCCATTTTGATACAAGCAGCATGTCTGTCGACTCTGCACCTCTTCTTCCAAAAAAATTCCAAATTTCCAATTCCAATTCCAAAAAACTGTTTTTAAGTGACTTTGGAGAACTTACATAATAGAAATCACCCTATTTTTAGAAACTACATCCCTAAAATTATTCAAAACTCATTTTAAAAATGTTCTTAACCCTTTAGAGGTCCCAAAGAAAAGAAAGCAAAATGGAGGTGAAATTTAAAAATGTAATTTTCTTCGCAGATTTTCCATTTTAATCCATTTTTTTAATGCAACATAGCAAGGGTTAACAGCAAAACAAGCCTCATAATTGATTACCCTGATTTAGCATTTTACAGAAACACCCCATACGTGGTCATAAATTGCTATATTGGCACACAGCAGGGCTAATAAGGGAAGGAGCACCATATGGTTTTAGCGCCATGTGCATTTCAAGAGACCCTAAGGTACCCATCCAGTGGAAACTCCCAAAAAGTGACTCCATTTTGAAAACTAGACCCCTCAAGGAATTTATCAAGGGGTAAAATGAGCGCTTTGACTCAACAAGTATTTCACAGAGTTTGAAAACACTTGGCAGTGAAAATAAAAAGTTAGATTTTTTCCAATAAAAATACTGCTTTAGCCCCAAATATTACATTTTCATAAGGGGTAACAGGAGGAAAAGCACCCTACAATTCGTTATCTATTTTATCCTGAATACAGCAACACCCCACATATGGAGTTTTAATTAGGGATGAGTGAACCCGAACTGTATAGTTCGGGTTCATACCGAATTTTGGGGTGTCCATGACACGGACCCGAACATTTTCGTAAAAGTCTGGGTTCGGGTTCGGTGTTTGTCGCTTTCTTGGCGCTTTTTGAAAGGCTGCAAAGCAGCCAATCAACAAGCGTCATACTACTTGCCCCAAGAGGCCGTCACAGCTATGCCTACTATTGGCATGGCTGTGATTGACCAGTGCAGCATGTGACCCAGCCTCTATTTAAGCTGGAGTCACGTAGCACCGCACGTCACTCTGCTCTGATCAGTGTAGGGAGAGGTTGCAGCTGCGACGTTAGGGCGAGATTAGGCAGTGATTAACTCCTCCAAAAGACTTCATTCAGTGATCGATCTGCAGCTGTGGATCATTGAACTGCTGCTATTCAATTGCTCACTGTTTTTAGGCTGCCCAGAGCGTTTTTCATTCACTTTTTTCAGGGGTGATCGGCGGCCATTTTGTGTCTTGTGGTGAAGCTGTCACACCAAGTGCATTTAACCATCAATAGTGTGGTTATTTTTTGGCCATATGCTACATCAGGGGCAAGCTGTCACCAAATGCATTTAACCCTCAATAGTGTGGTTGTTTTTTGGCTATATCCTACATCAGGGACAAGCTGTCACACCAAGTGCATTTAACCATCAATAGTGTGGTTATTTTTTGGCCATATACTACATCAGGGGCAAGCTGAGCCTGTCACCAAGTGCATTTAACCCTCAATAGTGTGGTTGTTTTTTAACTATATCCTACATCAGGGTGAAGCTGTCACACCAAGTGCATTTAACCATCAATAGTGTGGTTATTTTTTGGCCATATCCCAGTCTAATTCTGTCTGTAAACGTATACCTGTCACCCAGCGCCTAAATAATAGGCCTCAAATTTATATTCAGCAAAATCTGTGGTTTTTGCTGTGGCTGGGCAAGTTATTTAGTGTCCGTCAAAGCACAGTTTTTGTTCTGGGTTGAAATACAATTCCCAATTTAGCAATTCTCTAAATTAGTGGTTTCTGCTGTATCAGGCCTACTTTAAATCTATCCCTAAAAGAGTATATTAGATTCAAAGTGCTGATAGGGTCATTCTCAATAACTTCACACACACGCTACTGTGCATATCCCAGTCTAATTCTGTCTGTAAACGTATACCTGTCACCCAGCGCCTAAATAATAGGCCTCAAATTTATAGTCAGCTAAATCTGTGGTTATTGCTGTGGCTGGGCAAGTTATTTAGTGTCCGTCAAAGCACAGTTTTTGTTCTGGGTTGAAATACAATTCCCAATTTAGCAATTTAGTAATTTAGTGGTTTCTGCTGTATCAGACCTACTTTAAATCTATCCCTAAAAGGGTATATTAGATTCAAGGTGCAGATAGGGTCATTCTCAATAACTTCACACACACGCTACTGTGCATTTCCAAGTCTAATTCTGTCTGTAAACGTATACCTTTCACCCAGCGCATAAATACTAGGCCTCAAATTTACATCCATCTAAATCTGTGGTTATTGCTGTGGCAGGTCAAGTTATTTAGTGTCCGTCAAAGCACAGTTTTTGTTCTGGGTTGAAATACAATTCCCAATTTTGCAATTTCCTAATTTAGTGGTTTCTGCTGTATCAGACCTACTTTAAATCTATCCCTAAAAGGGTATATTAGATTCAAGGTGCTGATAGGGTCATCCACAATAACTTCACACCCTACCGTGCATTTCCAAGTCTAATTCTGTCCTAAACGTATACCTGTCATCCAGCGCCTAAATACTGGGCCTCAAATTTATATTCAGCTAAATCTGTCGTTACTGCTGTGCCTTTATTAGTGTAATACGGTACCTAAATAGATAGCCAGATAGTGTTAGGTGTCTGTCTGTAAAAAAAGGACTGAATTTGAATTCAATACATTGGGCCAAATAATATTTTTGTTATTGTGGTGAACGGTAACAATGAGGAAAACATCTAGTAAGGGACGTGGATGCGGACATGGTCGTGGTATTGTTAGTGGACCCTCTGGTGCTGGGAGAGGACGTGGCTGTTCTGCCACAGCCACACGTCCTAGTGTACCAACTACCTCAGGTCCCAGTAGCCGTCATAATTTACAGCGATATTTGGTGGGGCCCAATGTCGTTCTAAGGATGGTAAGGCCTGAGCAGGTACAGGCATTAGTCAATTGGGTGGCTGACAGTGGATCCAGCACGTTCACATTATCTCCCACCCAGTCTTCTGCAGAAAGCGCACAGATGGCGCCTGAAAACCAAGCCCATCAGTCTGTCACATCACCCCCATGCATACCAGGGAAACTGTCTGAGCCTCAAGTTATGCAGCAGTCTCTTATGCTGTTTGAAGACTCCGCTGGCAGGGTTTCCCAAGGGCATCCACCTAGCCCTTCCCCAGTGGTGGAAGACATAGAATGCACTGACGCACAACCACTTATGTTTCCTGATGATGAGGACATGGGAATACCACCTCAGCACGTCTCTGATGATGACGAAACACAGGTGCCAACTGCTGCGTCTTTCTGCAGTGTGCAGACTGAACAGGAGGTCAGGGATCAAGACTGGGTGGAAGACGATGCAGGGGATGATGAGGTCCTAGACCCCACATGGAATGAAGGTCGTGCCACTGACTTTCACAGTTCGGAGGAAGAGGCAGTGGTGAGACCGAGCCAACAGCGTAGCAAAAGAGGGAGCAGTGGGCAAAAGCAGAACACCCGCCGCCAAGAGACTACGCCTGCTACTGACCGCCGCCATCTGGGACCGAGCACCCCAAAGGCAGCTTCAAGGAGTTCCCTGGCATGGCACTTCTTCAAACAATGTGCTGACGACAAGACCCGAGTGGTTTGCAGGCTGTGCCATCAGAGCCTGAAGCGAGGCATTAACGTTCTGAACCTTAGCACAACCTGCATGACCAGGCACCTGCATGCAAAGCATGAACTGCAGTGGAGTAAACACCTCAAAAACAAGGAAGTCACTCAGGCTCCCCCTGCTACCTCTTCTGCTGCTGCCGCCTCAGCCTCTTCTGCTGCTGCCGCCTCGGCCTTTTCCTCCGCCTCTGGAGGAACATTGGCACCTGCCGCCCAGCAAACAGGGGATGTACCACCAACACCACCACCTCCGTCACCAAGCATCTCAACCATGTCACACGGCAGCGTTCAGCTCTCCATCTCACAAACATTTGAGAGAAAGCGTAAATTCCTACCTAGCCACCCTCGATCCCTGGCCCTGAATGCCAGCATTTCTAAACTACTGGCCTATGAAATGCTGTCATTTAGGCTGGTGGACACAGACAGCTTCAAACAGCTCATGTCGCTTGCTGTCCCACAGTATGTTGTTCCCAGCCGGCACTACTTCTCCAAGAGAGCCGTGCCTTCCCTGCACAACCAAGTATCCCATAAAATCAAGTGTGCACTGCGCAACGCCATCTGTAGCAAGGTCCACCTAACCACAGATACGTGGACCAGTAAGCACGGCCAGGGACGCTATATCTCCCTAACTGCACACTGGGTAAATGTAGTGGCAGGCTGGGCCCCAGGCGGAGAGCTGTTTGGCGCACGTCCTTCCGCCGCCAAGGATCGCAGGGCAACATTCTTTGCCTCCTGTTGCCACCTCCTCCTACTCGGCTTCCTCCTCCTCTTCTTCCACCTGCTCATCCAGTCAGCCACACACCTTCACCACCAACTTCAGCACAGCCCGGGGTAAACGTCAGCAGGCCATTCTGAAACTCATATGTTTGGGGGACAGGCCCCACACCGCACAGGAGTTGTGGCGGGGTATAGAACAACAGACCGACGAGTGGTTGCTGCCGGTGAGCCTCAAGCCCGGCCTGGTGGTGTGTGATAATGGGCGAAATCTCGTTGCAGCTCTGGGACTAGCCAGTTTGACGCACATCCCTTGCTTGGCGCATGTGCTGAATTTGGTGGTGCAGAAGTTCATTCACAACTACCCCGACATGTCAGAGCTGCTGCATAAAGTGCGGGCCGTCTGTTCGCGCTTCTGGCGTTCACATCCTGCTGCTGCTCGCCTGTCTGCGCTACAGCGTAACTTCGGCCTTCCCGCTCACCGCCTCATATGCGACGTGCCCACCAGGTGGAACTCCACCTTGCACATGCTGGACAGACTGTAAGAGCAGCAGCAGGCCATAGTGGAGTTTCAGCTGCAGCACGCACGGGTCAGTCGCACTGTGGAACGGCATCACTTCACCACCAATGACTGGGCCTCCATGCGAGACCTGTGTGCCCTGTTGCGTTGTTTCGAGTACTCCACCAACATGGCCAGTGGCGATGACGCCGTTATCAGCGTTACAATACCACTTCTATGTCTCCTTGAGAAAACACTTAGGGCGATGATGGAAGAGGAGGTGGCCCAGGAGGAGGAGGAGGAGGAGGAGGAAGAGGGGTCATTTTTAGCACTTTCAGGCCAGTCTCTTCGAAGTGACTCAGAGGGAGGTTTTTTGCAACAGCAGAGGCCAGGTACAAATGTGGCCAGCCAGGGCCCACTACTGGAGGATGAGGAGGACGAGGATGAGGAGGAGGTGGAGGAGGATGAGGATGAAGCATGGTCACAGCGGGGTGGCACCCAACGCAGCTCGGACCCATCATTGGTGCGTGGCTGGGGGGAAACGCAGGACGATGACGATACGCCTCCCACAGAGGACAGCTTGTCCTTACCTCTGGGCAGCCTGGCACACATGAGCGACTACATGCTGCAGTGCCTGCGCAACGACAGCAGAGTTGCCCACATTTTAACGTGTGCGAACTACTGGGTTGCCACCCTGCTGGATCCACGGTACAGAGACAATGTGCCCACCTTACTTCCTGCACTGGAGCGTGATAGGAAGATGCGCGAGTACAAGCGCACGTTGGTAGACGCGCTACTGAGAGCATTCCCAAATGTCACAAGGGAACAAGTGGAAGCCCAAGGCCAAGGCAGAGGAGGAGCAAGAGGTCGCCAAGGCAGCTGTGTCACGGCCAGCTCCTCTGAGGGCAGGGTTAGCATGGCAGAGATGTGAAAAAGTTTTGTCAACACGCCACAGCTAACTGCACCACCACCTGATATGCAACGTGTTAGCATGAGGCAACATTTCACTAACATGGTGGAACAGTACGTGTGCACACACCTCCACGTACTGACTGATGGTTCAGCCCCATTCAACTTCTGGTTCTCTAAATTGTCCACGTGGCCAGAGCTAGCCTTTTATGCCTTGGAGGTGCTGGCCTGCCCAGCGGCCAGCGTTTTGTCTGAACGTGTATTCAGCACGGCAGGGGGCGTCATTACAGACAAATGCAGCCCCCTGTCTACAGCCAATGTGGACAAGCTGACGTTCATAAAAATGAACCAGGCATGGATCCCACAGGACCTGTCCATCCCTTGTGCAGATTAGACATTAACTACCTCCCCTTAACCATATATTATTGTACTCCAGGGCACTTCCTCATTCAATCCTATTTTTATTTTCATTTTACCATTATATTGCGGGGCAACCCAAAGTTGAATGAACCTCTCCTCTGTCTGGGTGCCGGGGCCTAAATATCTGACAATGGACTGTTACAGTGGTGGGTGATGTGAAGCCTGATTCTCTGCTATGACATGAAGACTGATTCTCTGCTGACATGAAGCCAGATTCTCTGTTACGGGACCTCTCTCCTCTGCCTGGGTGCCGGGGCCTAAATATCTGACAATGGACTGTACCAGTGTTGGGTGACGTGAAGCCTGATTCTCTGCTATGACATGAAGACTGATTCTCTGCTGACATGAAGCCAGATTCTCTGTTACGGGACCTCTCTCCTCTGCCTGGGTGCCGGGGACTAAATTTATGACAATGGACTGTTACAGTGGTGGCTGACGTGTAGCATGATTCTCTGCTATGACATGCAGACTGATTCTCTGCTGACATGAAGCCAGATTCTCTTTTACGGGACCTCTCTCCTCTGCCTGGGTGCCGGGGCCTAAATTTATGACAATGGACTGTTACAGTGGTGGCTGACGTGAAGCCTGATTCTCTGCTATGACATGAAGACTGATTCTCTGCTGACATGAAGCCAGATTCTCTGTTACGGGACCTCTCTCCTCTGCCTGGGTGCCTGGGCCTAAATATCTGACAATGGACTGTACCAGTGTTGGGTGACGTGAAGCCTGATTCTCTGCTATGACATGAAGACTGATTCTCTGCTGACATGAAGCCAGATTCTCTGTTACGGGACCTCTCTCCTCTGCCTGGGTGCCTGGGCCTCAATATCTGACAATGGACTGTACCAGTGTTGGGTGACGTGAAGCATGATTCTCTGCTATGATATGAAGACTGAGTCTCTGCTGACATGAAGCCAGATTCTCTGTTACGGGACCTCTCTCCTCTGCCTGGGTGCCTGGGCCTAAATATCTGACAATAGACTGTTCCAGTGTTGGGTGACGTGAAGCATGATTCTCTGCTATAATATGAAGACTGATTCTCTGCTGACAGGTAGCCAGATTCTCTGTTACGGGAACTCTCTCCTCTGCCTGGGTGCCGGGGCCTAAATATATGACAATGGACTGTTACAGTGGTGGGTGACGTGAAGCCAGATTCTCTGCTATGGGACCTCTCTCCAATTGATATTGGTTAATTTTTATTTATTTTATTTTTATTTTTATTCATTTCCCTATCCACATTTGTTTGCAGGGGATTTACCTACATGTTGCTGCCTTTTGCAGCCCTCTATCCCTTTCCTGGGCTGTTTTACAGCCTTTTTAGTGCCGAAAAGTTCGGGTCTCCATTGACTTCAACGGGGTTCGGGTTCGGGACGAAGTTCGGGTCGGGTTCGGATCCCGAACCCGAACATTTCCGCGAAGTTCGGCCGAACTTCTCGAACCCGAACATCCAGGTGTTCGCTCAACTCTAGTTTTAATAGGTTTTGATTTACAGAAAAAGTTATTGGCTCCAAAGGTTTCTTTTTACCCTGGATTTTTGGGGCCCACTATAGTATCAGATTTTTGAAAAAAAAAAGGTGACAATAAAATAAAAATGGTACCTTTTTGATGTTCATAATTTTTGGGGTTGCTTGCTGTTATGGTCCTGATTTATCTCGGCTTCACTTCAGAATTCTAAAAAGTAGCAAAATTGGATTTTTGCTACTTTTTGGACTTGAACAAAAATTATGCAACATTTAGCATTTTTACACCACTCACTCCAGTTTTGAAATATAGTTGGGAAAGTGGGCATGGTTTTTTTTTTGTATTTTTATTTTTATTTTACAGACAATATAAAAGCAAATTTCCAATCAGATATACTATAATAGCGCACATTAGACAGTGTATCGTCTCCATGCCATATATCGGACACATACAACAAAACAATCTGTGACCAGAGGAGTCAGCTCTAATACCAGTACATAGGCATGGGATCCACAACCCAAAAAAAAAAAAACACACAAGAATAAAAAAGAAAAAAACCATAAACCCATCCCCCCTCCGCCCCGCCCCCTCACCCCCCACCCGTTTCCACCCGGCTTGGTGCGGCCGCCGCGAGGGGCGGCGGAGTATTCCTGCCCCCCTCATAAGGATTTTCATTAGAGCCTTTACAATTTCACACGTATTCTGGCGTGGGCTGTGTTGATAGAGTTTATCTAGGAATATATAATGGTTTGTTGGGGTATATCAGTGGTCTCCCCAGTTACTAGCCATCAATTCTGCTCTGGGGTATTACGGCTGGCTATTTCCCTTCTCTATGGGCCCATTCCGGTAGCGTCGTTTAATCCACGTCGTTTCATGCCCTCAAAATGTGTTATTCGCGTCATTAAACTTTGCCAATCATTGATTGTTGGGGGTCTATCTTTCACCCACTGTCTCAAGATTATCACTTTGGCCAAAAGAAACCCCTTTAACCAGTATACCTGTTCATTTTTAGTGGTTTTGTTTTTATACTCAGGAGGAAGCAATCCAAGAACTGCTACTTGAATAGTCATGGGAGGACTGTTCCTGCTGTTTGCCACCATTGTCTGAAATATGCAGCCCCAGAAAGTCCTAATAGCTGGACAGTCCCACAGCATATGTACAAGCCCTGCGGCTACACAAGAACATTTAAGGCAGCTAAGTGGGCATGGTTAGTTGTGTTAATGAGTTTCATTCCAGATTTATCACTGAGACATTCTTAAAAAGTCACAAAGTCACAATCTCTCTCCGGTAGGAGAGTAGAGTAGGAAAAGAGTAGCTTTTCTAGACAAAAGTGTTAGGTTTAAAGGGGTTGGCCATTTTCTGCTTACCCTTTGACTATTGTGTTTGTAAGATCACTATATGGCCCTTACTAGCTTTCGTTGAAATTCTGTGGCATTTTCTTTAATTCATAAGATATTCCCCCTTACTTGGCAAGTCTTTTGTGCTGCCCATACAGAGGGTCATGTGACCAGGCAAATGACCTTCATGTGACGTCTCCTCCATTCGAATACACTACACCGGCCAATTGGCCGGTGAGGTGCCTATGAGTGCGGTATTGTGACCATTGTCATGCTGAGAATATGCACTTAGGCATAGAAACATAGAATGTGTCGGCAGATAAGAACCATTTGGCCCATCTAGTCTGCCCAATATACTAAGTACTATGGATAGCCCCTGGCCCTATCTTATATGAAGGATGGCCTTATGCCCATCCCATGCATGCTTAAACTCCTTCACTGTATTTGCAGCTACCACTTCTGCAGGAAGGCTATTCCATGCATCCACTACTCTCTCAGTAAAGTAATACTTCCTGATATTACTTTTAAACCTTTGCCCCTCTAATTTAAAACTATGTCCTCTTGTAGCAGTTTTTCTTCTTTTAAATATTCTCTCCTCTTTTACCTTGTTGATTCCCTTTATGTATTTAAAAGTTTCTATCATATCCCCTCTGTCTCGTCTTTCTTCCAAGCGCCATGCAACGTAAAAATTGCGCCATGCAACGTTTTTATCTGCCCAAATCCCGGCATATATGCAGAGGAGTGGCTGGATCCCCAGTACATCTCATTATAGTAAATAGGGTCCGGTGGGCACGTGGCACTACCGGTTATTCAAGATTCGGAGAATGACAACAGGCTGTTCTCTGCCAGAACAGCCTACTGGATTTCTTTGACGTACGTCTGAAACTAGCCTTCGCTAGTCGTCATTATTTCTATGATGAAAGACAGGTCAAACAAACTTACATGGTCCATTCTGCAAAAGCAATTTACCAATACCCAGATGGTAATGAAAGATGTGAGCTTATGTAGATTAATAATGAAATGTATAAACTCTTTACCTCTGGAGTGTTATTATCCCCCATATCAAGAAAATAACTATTACTGCTATATGAGGATAATTATAATAATATCTATCAGTAGAATGGGAATAATGATAATAATTAACCTTACAGATCAAGCATATCAAGCATTACTTTGTATATGATATAGATGCTTAACAGCGTATTGCTATCTCTTTTGTAATCTAGAACTGCATATCAAATTGCTGTCTTAAAAGCTAAATGAGAAGATAAAAATGGATGTTTTCTGAGTGATGTCTGTTATTGCTCTCAAGCACCTGCTTGCATTCCCACCTAATAATACATGCACGCACAAGTGTATACCTCAACAAGAACAGGTTCATTTCTCAAGAGCAGGCAGTTGCTGGCATTATTCCTTGGTGGTTTACCTCTCCTCCGGCTAATTCCATTCATAAATTATTAGGAAAGAAGCGCACAGTATGTCTAAACCTGCAGAAGAAAGGCAAGCTACAGGTAGAAATATGGTACAGTAACGTGTGCTAGAAATTGCATGAAATCCTCTGCAGGTTACTCTTTGTAAGTGTGAATATTCTGGGTTTTATTAGTAGATTCAAGGTTCCCAATGCATTAAAAGATCCACCATGGCCGGATCAATATTGACTAAGGCCCCTCTCTGATGTTAGGCTGGCTCTTCCCCCCCAAAAATAAAAACTCGAACAGACACATGTTCCAAAGAAAATTAATGTTGACCAGGGAATACAAAATATAGATACATACTGTAGGTTGAAAAAAGACATATGTTCATCAAGAACAACCTTTCTCAGATCAATTATATGACATTAATATGATGTTATTAGTCTATTCCTCTGTTCCACTTTGCTTGCAGAGTTAATTTAATTAATCAAAGTCCACACTGGATCTCAAGCCTTGATAGTAAGTAATAGAACTTTCTGCTACGTCTTCTAGGCTACCATCTTTAGTGGTGGAGCCAGCCCCAGAGGATCTCACTGAAGAAAGCTGAGACAGAGGAGGAGGAGACACTGCTTAAAAAGCACAATACCTCAGTACAGTAATTTAGAATGTATTTTCATTTGCAACTGGAAATTTGCTTTATTATGTTAGGAGCATACTTATGATTTGCATTTTATACCCCTGCCCCGGCATAAAACTATGGATTTCTAGGTTGCATTGACACTAATTTTATTATGTCATTAAAATTGTAAAGCTCCCGAAGCTTCTCCGATGTTTTTACATGCACTGAAGCCTATTTACCAGTATTATGGCTATAACTGTAATGCCAGTGTGAAATTGTGAACATGACAGTGTATAAAAAGTGTGCATATGTGAACATGACAGAGGTATACACTGTGTGGGAAGGGGAAGATATTTTAGAGGAGATATCGGTCACACTGTCTAATTGACCAGATTATCCTGATAAAATGGCATGCATTGTTTAATCCAGAACCATGGACAGGGAACCTTTGTGATTGGATTTGCATGGCTATGCTTTGGAACACAGTCACGTAAACACATGTACCTATGTGCTCAAGTGCTCTGCATGAAAAATGGCTTCAATACATTAAAAAAACATTTCCCCTTTGCAGGCGACTTCTACGTATATAACATTGTGAATGGGTGAATAAAGTAACCACCACATTTAGTCACCAGATTTGAAGAGTGTGTGTGTATTGTGTACAGTTCTGGGCTCCTGTGAACAGGACAGACATAGCAGAGCTGAAGAGGGTTCAGAGGAGGGCAACTAAAGTAACACCTGGAATGGGGGGACTACAGTACCCTGAAAGATTATCAAAATTACAGTCATTCTCTTTAGAAAAAAGATGACTGAGGGGAGATATAATAACCATATATAAATATATCAGGGGTCAGTACAGAGATCTATTCCATCATCTATTTATCCCCAGGACGGTGACTGTGACGAGGGGACATCCTCTGCGTCTGGAAGAAAGAAGATTTGTACACAAACATAGAAGAGGATTCTTTACGGTAAGAGCAGTGAGACTATGGAACTCTGCCTGAGGAGGTGGTGATGGTGAGTACAATAAAGGAATTCAAGAGGGGCCTGGATGTATTAATATTAGAGGTTATAGTTACTAGATTTTTAGAAAAGGGTTGTTATTCAATCTGATTGACTGATTGGAATAGGGAAGGAATTTTTTCCCCTAAAATGAGGGTAATTGGCTTCTATCTCATGTTTTTTTTTTTTTACCTTTCTCTGGATCCAGGCTTAACTGGATGGACAGATGTCTTTTTCAGTCTTGCAAACTATAGGGGTCATTTACTAACAGAAATCTGCCTATTTTTGGTGTTTTCTGGTGCAGATTGTGATGCAGTGGTTATTTGCATCGCAATCTGTGACTTTTCCCCGCTCACACCAGGTGGTGTGAGCAAGGTGAGGAAGGGGACAGGGCGACAGCCCTATCTAATTTATCATTTTCTATGCCAGTTTTAGGTTTAAAAAATGGTCTAAATTTAAGCCAACAAGGAAGCTGTCTTACATTTAGACTGTATTTCCCTGTGTAATTAGGGTTGTTTTGCTGATAATTAGAGATGAGTGGACCCATGGATGTTCGGGTTCGCCGGGTTCGGCCAAACTTCAGGTCCCGAACATGACCCGAACCCCATTGAAGTAGGGAGTGGAGGGGAGTAGGAGGTTGAGGAGGCTGTGGACGTGGTGGTGTAGGTGGAAGCGGCAGTGGAGGAGGTAGCCAACACTGTTTTTGTTGTTTTTTTATTTTTATTTTTTTTCCCCTTTATTTTCTTTTTTCTTTTTATAAATTTGTGAAGACCCCAAAACATTGGGAAAGAGAAAAGAGAATGCAAAGAGAAAGTGCGCTGGTGTATAACAATGGCTGTGTGCCACCCGTATACTTGTCTACTCAGCACAAGGTGTCAGGTGTTAATGCCAACAGCAGCGTGCGTGCGCTTGTACTTGCACATCTTCTGATCACGCTCCAGTGACGGAATTAAGGACAGCACATTGACCCTGTAGTGTGGATCCAGCAGGGTGGCCACCAAGTAATCAGCACTGGTTAGAATGTGGGCAACTTGGCAGTCATTGCCAGGCACTGCAGCATGTAGTCGCTCATGTGTGCCAGGCTGCCCAGAGGCAACGACAAGCTGTCCTCTATGGGAGGTGTATCGTCTGTATCCTCTGTATCCCCCCAGCCATGCTCCATTGATGCCCATAAGCTGCTTTGGGTTCCTCCTGCTCATCCTCCTCCTCCTCATAATCCTGCAGAACTGTGCCCTGGCTGGAAAGTTGTATACCTCGCCTCTGTTGGTGAAGGAACCCACCCTTAGAGACACTTGTGAATGACTGGCCTGATAACCATGGAAATGATCCCTCTTCCTCCTCCTCTTCCTCCTGTGCCACATCCTCTTCCATCATCACCCGAAGGTTTTTTTCAAGGAAACATAGAAGTGGAATAGTAACGCTGAGGACTGTGTCATCGGCACTGGCCATGTTGGTGAAGTACTCGAAACAGCACAACACGGCACACACATCCCGCATGGAGGCCAACTCGTTGGTGGGGAAGTGGTGCTGTTCCACAGAGCGACTCACCCGTGCGTACTGAGGCTGAAACTCCAATATCGCCTCTCCAGCATGTGCAAGGTGGAGTTCCACCTTCTGGCTACGTTGCATATGAGGCAGTGAGCGGGAAGGCAGAAGTTACTCTGCAGTGCAGACAGGCGAGCAGCAGCAGGGTGAGAATGCCGAAAGCACGCACAGATGTCCCGCACTTTCTGCAGCAGCTCTGACATATCGGGGTAATTTTCAGGAACTTCTGCACCGCCAAATTCAGCACGTGCGCCAGGCAAAGGATGTGCATCAAACCGGCTAGCCCCAGAGTTGCTACGAGATTTTGCCCATTATCGCACACCACCAGGCCAGGCTTGAGGTTTAGCAGCACAAACCACTCATCGGTCTATTCTTCCATGCCCGTCCCCAGCTCCTGCCTCTTTCACACTTTTCTTCAGATCACTCCTCACATACCGGCACACACCACCACCTTTTCTATTAACCCTGTCTTTCCTAATAGTGTAAAACCCTCAATATTTACAGCCCAGTCATGCGAAGAATCCAACCATGTCTCAGCCACACCAACTACATATATGTGTTCTTCTAGTACCATAGCCTCCAGCTCCCCCATTTTTCTAGCTAGACTTCTGACATTTGTGAAAATACATTTTAAATTACTATTACCTGTAAAGTGAATATCTGGGATTTTTAGGTTACCTTGGTTGATGTTTGTATGTAACAGGTTCTTGTTACCAGCAGTTTTATTTTTCATCAGTGTATAGTTTTGTCCAGTCTTCTCCCTACTTTCCTCACTAACCCCAGCCCCCACTAAATCCCCACTGTCCCCTCCTATATCCCACTCTCTATCTACCCCCTTATTAGTATGACCCCCCCCTCCCTCCAGTTCCTAGTTTAAAAGCTTCTCCAGCCATCTAACCATTTATTTCCCCCAGGGCAGTTGCATCCTCCCCATTAAGGTGCAGCCCGTCCCTACTGTAGAGCCGGTAACCGACAGAGAAGTTGGCCCAGTTCTCCATGAACCCAAACCCTTCCTTCCTGCACCAGCTTCTGAGCCACTTATTTAACCACTTCAGCCCCGCTAGCTGAAACCCCCTTCATGACCAGAGCACTTTTTACACTTCGGCACTACACTCCTTTCACCGTTTATCGCTCGGTCATGCAACTTACCACCCAAATGAATTTTACCTCCTTTTCTTCTCACTAATAGAGCTTTCATTTGGTGGTATTTTATTGCTGCTGACATTTTAACTTTTTTGTTATTAATCGAAATGTAACGATTTTTTTGAAAAGAAATGACATTTTTCACTTTCAGCTGTAAAATTTTGCAAAAAAAACGACATCCATATATACATTTTTCACTAAATTTATAGTTCTACATGTCTTTGATAAAAAAAAAAAATGTTTGGGCAAAAAAAATGGTTTGGGTAAAAGTTATAGCGTTTACAAACTATGGTACAAAAATGTGAATTTCTGCTTTTTGAAGCAGCTCTGACTTTCTGAGCACCTGTCATGTTTCCTGAGGTTCTACAATGCCCAAACAGTAGAAAAACCCCACAAATGACCCCATTTCGGAAAGTAGACACCCTAAGGTATTCGCTGATGGGCATAGTGAGTTCATAGAACTTTTAATTTTTTGTCACAAGTTAGCGGAAAATGATGATGATTTTTTATTTTTATTTTTTTCTTACAAAGTCTCATATTCCACTAACTTGCGACAAAAAATAAAAAATTCTAGGAACACGCCATGCCCCTCACGGAATACCTTGGGGTGTCTTCTTTCCAAAATGGGGTCACTTGTGGGGTAGTTATACTGCCCTGGCAATTTAGGGGCCCAAATGTGTGAGAAGAACTTTGCAATCAAAATGTGTAAAAAATGACCGGTGAAATCCGAAAGGTGCACTTTGGAATATGTGCCCCTTTGCCCACCTAGGCTGCAAAAAAGTGTGACACATCTGGTATCGCCGTACTCAGGAGAAGTTGGGGAATGTGTTTTGGGGTGTCATTTTACATATACCCATGCTGGGTGAGAGAAATATCTTGGCAAAAGACAACTTTTCCAATTTTTTTATACAAAGTTGGCATTTGACCAAGATATTTTTCTCACCCAGCATGGGTATATGTAAAATGACACCCCAAAACACATTCCCCAACTTCTCCTGAGTACGGCGATACCAGATGTGTGACACTTTTTTGCAGCCAAGGTGGGCAAAGGGGCACATATTCCAAAGTGCACCTTTCGGATTTCGCAGGCCATTTTTTACACATTTTGATTGCAAGGTACTTCTCACACATTTGGGCCCCTAAATTGCCAGGGCAGTATAACTACGCCACAAGTGACCCCATTTTAGAAAGAAGACACCCCAAGGTATTCCGTGAGGGGCATGGCGAGTTCCTAGAATTTTTTATTTTTTGTCGCAAGTTAGTGGAATATGAGACTTTGTAAGGAAAAAAGAAAAAAAAAGAAAAATCATCATTTTCCGCTAACTTGTGACAAAAAATAAAAAATTCTAGGAACTCGCCGTGCCCCTCACGGAATACCTTGGGGTGTCTTCTTTCCAAAATGGGGTCACTTGTGGCGTAGTTATACTGCCCTGGCAATTTAGGGGCCCAAATGTGTGAGAAGTACCTTGCAATCAAAATCTGTAAAAAATGGCCTGTGAAATCCGAAAGGTGCTCTTTGGAATATGTGCCCCTTTGCCCACCCTGGCTGCAAAAAAGTGTCACACATCTGGTATCGCCGTACTCAGGAGAAGTTGGGGAATGTGTTTTGGGGTGTCATTTTACATATAACCATGCTGGGTGAGAGAAATATCTTGGCAAAAGATAACTTTTCCCATTTTTTTATACAAAGTTGGCATTTGACCAAGATATTTTTCTCACCCAGCATGGGTATATGTAAAATGACACCCCAAAACACATTCCCCAACTTCTCCTGAGTACGGCGATACCAGATGTGTGACACTTTTTTGCAGCCTAGATGCGCAAAGGTGCCCAAATTCCTTTTAGGAGGGCATTTTTAGAAATTTGGATCCCAGACTTCTTCTCACACTTTCGGGCCCCTAAAAAGCCAGGGCAGTATAAATACCCCACATGTGACCCCACTTTGGAAAGAAGACACCCCAAGGTATTCAATGAGGGGCCTGGCGAGTTCATAGAAATTTTTATTTTTTTGCATAAGTTAGCGGAAATTGATTTTTATTTTTTTTTCTCACAAAGTCTCACTTTCCGCTAACTTAGGACAAAAATTTCAATCTTTCATGGACTCAATATGCCCCTCACGGAATACCTTGGGGTGTCTTCTTTCCGAAATGGGGTCACATGTGGGGTATTTATACTGCCCTGGCTTTTTAGGGGCCCTAAAGCGTGAGAAGAAGTCTGGAATATAAATGTCTAAAAATGTTTACGCATTTGGATTCCGTGAGGGGTATGGCGAGTTCATGTGAGATTTTATTTTTTGACACAAGTTAGTGGAATATGAGACTTTGTAAGAAAAAACAAAAACAAACAAAAAATTTCCGCTAACTTGGGCCAAAAAAATGTCTGAATGGAGCCTTACAGGGGGGGGGGAGTGATCAATGACAGGGGGGGTGATCAATGACAGGGGGGTGATCAATGACAGGGGGGTAATCACCCATATAGACTCCCGGATCACCCCCCTGTCACTGATCACCCCCCCGGTAAGGCTCCATTCAGACGTCCGTATGATTTTTACGGATCCATGGATCGGATCCGCAAAACACATGCGGACGTCTGAATGGAGCCTTACAGGGGGGTTATCAATGACAGGCGGGTGATCACCCATATAGACTCCCTGATCACCCCCCTGTCACTGATCACCCCCCCTGTAAGGCTCCATTCAGACGTCCGTATGATTTTTACGGATCCATGGATACATGGATCGGATCCGCAAAACACATGCGGACGTCTGAATGGAGCCTTACAGGGGGGTTATCAATGACAGGGGGTGATCAGGGTGATCACCCCCCTGTCACTGATCACCCCCCTCTAAGGCCCCATTCAGACGTCCGCATGATTTTTACGGATCCATGGATACATGGATCGGATCCGCAAAACACATGCGGACGTCTGAATGGAGCCTTACAGGGGGGTGATCAATGACAGGCGGGTGATCAATGACAGGGGGTGATCAGGGAGTGTATATGGGTGATCACCCGCCTGTCATTGATCACCCCCCTGTAAGGCTCCATTCAGACGTCCGCATGTGTTTTGCGGATCCGATCCATGTATCCATGGATCCGTAAAAATCATGCGGACGTCTGAATGGAGCCTTACAGGGGGGTGATCAATGACAGGGGGTGATCAGGGAGTGTATATGGGTGATCACCCGCCTGTCATTGATCACCCCCCTGTAAGGCTCCATTCAGACGTCCGCATGTGTTTTGCGGATCCGATCCATGTATCCATGGATCCGTAAAAATCATACGGACGTCTGAATGGAGCCTTACAGGGGGGTGATCAATGACAGGGGGGTGATCAATGACAGGGGGTGATCAGGGAGTGTATATGGGTGATCACCCGCCTGTCATTGATCACCCCCCCTGTAAGGCTCCATTCAGACGTCTGCATGTGTTTTGCGGATCCGATCCATGTATCCGTGGATCCGTAAAAATCATACGGACGTCTGAACGGAGCCTGACAGGGGGGTGATCAATGACAGGGGGGTGATCAGGGAGTTTATATGGGGTGATCATGGGTGATCAGGGGTTTATAAGGGGTTAATAAGTGATGGGGGGGTGTAGTGTAGTGTGGTGTTTGGTGCGACTGTACTGAGCTACCTGAGTCCTCTGGTGGTCGATCCTAACAAAAGGGACCACCAGAGGACCAGGTAGCAGGTATATTAGACGCTGTTATCAAAACAGCATCTAATATACCTGTTAGGGGTTAAAATATTCGGATCTCCAGCCTGCCAGCGAGCGATCGCCGCTGGCAGGCTGGAGATCCACTCGCTTACCTTCCGTTCCTGTGAGCGCGCGCGTCTGTGTGCGCGCGTTCACAGGAAATCCCGGCCCTCGCGAGATGACGCGTATATGCGTCGTTGAGCGCAGGGCTGCCGCCTCCGGACCGCACATCTGCGTTAGGCGGTCCGGAGGCGGTTAACTCCCTAAGCTCCCGTTGTCTCTCTGGTGATGCTCGTGGCACTGGTAGTATTTCTGAAAACACTACCTTGGAGGTCCTGGACTTGAGCTTTTATCCTAGTTCCCTAAAATAATTTTTAAGGACCTTCCATCTCCCCCTGACTTTGTCTTTGGTGCCAATGTGTGCCATGACCGCCGGGTCCTCCCCAGCACCACCCAGCAATCTGTCAATCTGATCCACAATATGCTGAACCCGAGCACCCAGAAGACAACACACTGTTCGGCATTCACAGTCTTGGTAACAGATGACCCTCTCTGTCCTCCTAATAATAGAGTCCCCTACCACCAGCATCTGTCTAACCTTTGCTGCACTCCTTTTTCCATCCTTCATGCAGGTGGCATCCTCCTGGTTGCCAGGAGAAACGCCCTGTAGCAGTGTTGCTGGCCCTGGGCTTTCATCCCGATTATCAGCCAAACAGGCATATTTACTCGGGGGTTTCAACTCAGGACTAACCTCCCTGGCACTTTTCCCTCTACCCCTTCTTCCTACATTAACCCAACTGCTGACCTGATAGTCCTGATCTTGCCCTCCTCCTCCCACCTCCATTTCAATGACCCCAGTCAGTGCCTGCACAGTGAGGTCTAAGCCTCTCTCGAGGTTTGCAATGCCCCTAAGGGTTTCAAGCTGCTTATTTAGATCCAAGATCTGGGCTTCCAAATATGCAACATGATTGCATCTAGTGCAAATGCATTCACCCTCGAATGGCTCTTCAAGGCACGCATACATTGCACAGAACACACACTTAGTAGCATTGTCCATGGAGCACGTGTTGAAATGGGGATGAACAGTAAAGAAGGAAAACAGTAAATCTGAGTTAGAATTAGACCCTGTCTGCTGTAGTTGGAGGATTAGCTAGAATCAAGCCAACAACACACAAGGAAAATCCATCAAACCTTAGTGTCTTGCTCCTTGTCTTAAACTCCAGTTCTTTAATCTCCACTTATTCACAAGCCCAGGTAGAGCGAGCTCAGGATGAGTTCAGTGGTGCAATTAATAGCACCTGGAAGCACAAGCCATTCCCCTTAACCAGGTACTGTCACGACCATGGTTATGGCCGTGACTCCTTGGGAGCCACATACAGTTGCCCGCGGTTTTTGGGTTGTAGTGTCAACCGCAGCTGGAGGCATAAGGTTGTTAGCCTCAAGTGCGGTTGCCGCAGACAACAGCTATGTGTGCGGTTTCCCTTGGAGTTGTGTGCGTGTTTGTATGCACTTTTGGTATGTTTGTGTGCACTCTGTGTTATGTGTGGTGTGCACTCACATCTTCCCCTCACTGTGGTTGCCCGTGGCAACGTTTGGTTGTTGTGTACATGTGGTGGCAGTGTCCCGGCCTTTGGGCTGACTCCCAGGACACGGTTGCCACCCATGTCGTTGCCTGCGGCAACAGCCACAGTGTGTTTGTTGATTGGACACTTCCCCTTTAAGTTGTGTTTTCCCTTCTGTGGTTTTGGAAGGGTTAACTGCCTTTCTGTGTGTGTGAGTCACGGGGTGTGTCTGACCGTTGGGTGTGGCCTCTTGGCCCTATAAAGCCTCAGTTGTAGGCAGTAGCCAGAGAGGGTGCTTCAGCTATGCTGGCTGGAGACATCCTCCTGGTTACTTACCAACTGCCAATGAGAGCCACCCCTGTGGTCATAACCATTATGTCACATTATGTTTATGTCTTCTTGTGTGTGATGTTGTATGTGATGTTCTGTTGGGACCTTCCTTGTGATTTTGTGCAGCTTACGGTTCTTGATTCCTGTTTGCACAGGGATCCAGTCAGCAAGGCTGTGGCAGGTTGGTGGAACTACTAGTTCGCCTGCCATACCCATAAGGCTGTATGTGTTCCCCTTTTCCCAGCAGCTTGGCCATTGAGACTCCTGCTCCTCCGTGCCTAGGAGGAGTAGGTTGTCTTACCCTGACTCCTAGCTAGGGACCGGATGGAGGGTAAGTCAGGGTTCCTAGGTTCCTGCGCATGGGTCCTCCTACCTTTAAGGTCGGCCCATGCAGATAGGAGTTAGGGTCAGGTTAGGGACGCTGTAGGAGGTGACCTGCTCCCTATCCTGTTGTCCTGGCCGAGCAGCCATAACATCATCTGGCATCGCACGGCTGAGGATTTTCCCCCATCCTCAGCCATGACAGGTACACAGCAGAGAATAAAAAATGGGTATAAATGTCAGTACCAAAATGCAAGCACTTAACTCACTTAACAACTTATTTGCAATCACTCCCACAAAATCACACTCAGCACCAGCACTCCGGTTCTTTAAACTCCACTTATTCACAAGCCCACTTAGTACAGCAAACCCAGGTAGAGCACTGAAATGACCTGCACCCACAAAAAAAATCGCTATAGGTCACCCACAAAATTAACAGCCAGATTTATTATTATATTTCTGTGTCAGGGGTGCAAAGCTTGTGTATTGCACTCACAAAACATCACTATTAGTGTTGATCACGAATATTCGAATTGCGAATTTTAATCGCGAATATCGGCATTTTGAGAATTCGCAAATATTTAGAATATCGCAAAATATATGCGTAATTGCGAATATTCGATTTATTTTAAAATACCAGTTCATGTGAATTTCTATGCTAATTTTCGGAAAAATGGTATGCTAATTTTATGCTAATTTTTGGAATCAAGAGAATAATGCCTGGAGTTCACAAATTCGTGAATTTTCAAATATATGGCGAATATTCGGCCAAATATTTGCAAAATATCACAAATTCGAATATTGCCCCTGCCACTCATCACTAATCACTATAGGTCACCCACAAAAAAATAGCCAGAATCCTAACACTCTCCCTCACTTTAGCTGCCTGCTTCCTGTCCCTGACTACTCAGAGCTGATGGGCGGTGCTACACGTGATCAAACTTGTATAGAGGCTGGGTCACATGATGCACCGGCCAATCACAGCCATGCCATTACTAGGCATGGCTGTGATGGCTTCTACGTGCCCACAGCTTAAAATCTTGTTGATTGGCAGCCCTGCAGCCTTTCAAAAGCTTTATTAAATGCTCGAACACTGAACTTGAACCCAAACTTTTCCGGCAAAGTTCGGGTTCTGGTCCGGGTACCCGAACTCGCAAAGTTTGGTATGGAGCCGAACTTTACAGTTCGGGTTTGCACAACCCTACTGATAATGAATAGAAAATTCATAATGAGGGAGGAATGACTGTGGTAGAAATTGTTCCTCCAACATTCAGTTTGCATTGCCTTGTGTAATCAAGCCCATGCAAACAAGCGCTAATGGAGATGTTCTCATAAATCGGTGCATGTTATATGGCTGTGTTATAGGGCCTTAAACTACTGTTCCATCATAAATGTTTTAGACACCGGTCTTAATAAAGCCCCATTCCTGGTGGTGGATCACCGAACGGTTAACATTTAGACCTTTTTCTATGCCTGCTGGCCGTCCCCTTCCAGAACCGCGACACGCTCACTTTTTAAGACCTGGCTTGAGTGGGGAGAAGTCGCAGATTGCTAACCATTGTGCCTCAATCTGCACCTGAAATATGCCTAATTTAGGCGCATTTCAGCTTGATAAATTACTATTTAAAAATTTCAAATAATGTCAAAATTGATCCAAACCGCTGCAAAATGCTGTTGTATTAAACCCGTTATATAGCAAAAAAATAATTGTAGTCCAAGGCTAGACCTCCCCCATTCTGGGGATACCAGTGATGGCTTTTCAGGGATATTTTTTCATCTCCGACAGTGATAGGCATCAATTGAGAGTTGACCTTATGTAAACTCTCAATGTCTCCATGTTTCTGCCCCATGTTAAATGTGTTAATGTATCACACCACTTACTATCATAATAAACAGGATAGGATGACATAGATGTCTATTAACCCTTATCTATTAGCTTAGAATATGAAATGGTTTAAAGTTCACAGGAAACTCCAGGTCAGCTGCTTGCCCTGATCATTCAAGGATTTCCTTTTCCGCACTGGCAAACTCAAGTGGTTTTCTATGTTTATGTAGTATACATACAGATCTATGGGGTATGTTTAACCAAAGGATCAAGTGTTGGTATAATGAAGTAAAATCTGTTCCTTAATATTCTGAAAACAAAGATATGACTGTACAGTTTACATTACATTGACAAGTGAAATGTCTGGCATGATGTGCCTGGACCCAAGATCGTGCATAGAGTAACATGTCAGGCTGACGCTCTTGGATTGGCTTAGTGAATGTCTGCATCTGGAAATGATTCAGAAAGGAAGTTCTTCCAGTTCTATGACCAGCTAAAGGTTTTTGATTCCCACATACAATCTGGAATCTCTTCAGGAAACCACATTCTTGCATCTTATCCAGATCTGGCAATATTACATCCACTAGACATGTCAGACCACCTCATCTGTGGAATGACTACAAAGTCTAGGATCCTGTGAGAATATAAATACCAGGCTATTCTTTGAGAAATTGCTAAATATGCTTGAAGATCCTTGACTAGAAAGGAAAGTCTTGGTTATAAACTATACCATGTGGTAATGTCTCATTGTGTATGCTGAGTTCACACAGACATCATTTACTGATAACAAAATACATTCAGAACCTGAAAAAACTACATATTGGGGGACTGGTATAAACTGGTATGAAGGAAAACTGACTTAGTTGCTCATATCAAGCAATTAGATTCCACCTTTCATTCTCCAATGAAGTTCTAAAAAATGAATGGTGGAATCTGATTGGTTTCTATGGGCAACTAAGCCAGTTTTCTTTAGACCACTTTTGATAAATCTCCTCCATTGTGTTCATGTTGGCCTGCACACTTCACTGATAGATCAGTTATGATTGTCATCATCCCCTTTTTCCCATTGACGTCTGTAAACATTGGGTTTCCATCAAGCATCTGTTCCACTTCACTGGATTTAACAATGCAGCCTTCCAGGCGTGTCACCTGTGGAGGTCACAAGATTCATCTGTCAGGTTCTACTGAAGGGGGCTCCACTGACTGAAGCTTGCACCCAACTGATACCTTTTCTCTGTTATTGATTTGACAGTGATATCTGGCCACTGTATAGTTATACTATTCTATGGTAGAGCATAAGGCCTCCTGCACACGAACGTGTGCGCTCCGTGGCCGGGATGCGGACCCATTCACTTCAATGGGTCCACAAATCCAGAGATGCGGAATGGTGCGGAACGGAACCCTACGGAAGCACTACAGAGTGCTTCCATGGGGTTTCGTCCCGTACTTTCGTTCCGCAAAAAGATACAACATGTCCTATCTTTTTGCGGAACGGACGGATTGCGGACCCATTAAAGTGAAGTCCGAGATCCGCTGCGGCTGCCCCAAGGACGATGTTCGTGCATTGTGGGCCGCAGCACGACCACGGGGCCTAATGGGGGACAGCATCTATAAAAAATGGTGCACAAGGGAGCAGTCAGCCTAATGACAGCTCTGATCTAAAGTATAAACTGAGCCTCTGGGTCCAAATTAAAAACACAGGATTTTTTTTGGGTAAACTGTATAATTAGCAAAATGCTTAATTTCTGTAGGACTTTACTGTTAAGTAATATTTGTCTTTACTTATGCTATTAAAATAAAGAAAATACATAGCAATAAATTACATTTTATTTATTTATTTAGCATTTATTTTGCTTACTCACACTAAATGATATATACATAAAAAATAAATATATTCCTGTAACTATACTGTGCTTATTAATTATGCAAAGAAAAATAGGCCATGTTACCCAAAGAAACCAATATAATTTCAGCTTGTGCTACTTTGGAAAATAAGGACAATAATTGCTTAATAATGGCAATTGGGGCATATTTTTCGGAGTCAGTTTTAAACCATAAGGCATATGTGGGAAGATCTATTAAAACTAAAGAAAGGGAAAAATGGAGCAGTTGCCAATAGTAACCAATTTTCTTCCCTTTTCCAGTAACCCTGTACAAAAAGAGAAATTACATTTTATTGGTTGCTATGAGCTGCTCCACTTTTTTCTCGCACTGGAATATGCTGCTTGAATGTGCAAGTATAGACTAACGCTGCACAGCTCCGCCACCTTAGTTGCCGAGATTTCAGACTTGTTGCCAAAATTCAACATATACTATTCACTGGAGAATTACATAACTTGCTGTACTTATAGTAAGAACCCTCCCTATGAATTTGATCCTGAATAAAAAGCTGCCTCTCTAAGATTTTCTCATATGACTAATGTCAGGGATGAATAGAGTCCCTTTTTATGGGTGTCAACATTTGCTGAGAAAACAGCACACCAGTAAACTGCCTCTGCTAGATGGCTGAGTCACTCCATCCTTCAAATATCCGTACATTAATTTCCTGCAATGTCTGACAATATCTCCTGAATGACTGTGTGGCTTATCAAAATGATACTTATCCACTCAGATTGGTACAGTATTTTATTTGGTTTTCATTTTTGAATAAAATTTTGTCTATTTTAGATTAAATTATCTCATTCTCTCTCCCCAAAATTCTATCCAACCAAATCTGAAAGAACCATATCTGGCATTTCTATAAAATCATATTCTTTTAACCCCTTAAGGCCCGCAATTTTTTTCTTACTTTTTTTTTTTTTGCATTTTCGTTTTGCGCTCCCTGCCTTCCCAGAGCCTTTATTTTTTTTATTTGTCTACTCACATAGCCATATGCGGGCTTGTTTTTTTTCGGGACAAGTTGTACTTTTAAATGCCACCATTTAATATTGCATATCATGTAGTGGGAAGCGGGAAAAAAATTCCAAATGGGGTGAATACGCGTTTTTTATTTATGACGTTTGATGTGCGATAAAACTGACCAGTTACTTTTATCCTACAGGTCAGTACGAATCCGGCAATACCTTACATGTATAGTTTTTCTTGCATTTTGATAATGATAAAATAAATTAAAAAGTGGGAAAAAAATCTGTTTTATTTTTTGTCACCATATTTTGACCCCCTATAACGTTTTTGTAATTATGTTTACGGAGCTGTATGGGGGCTCATTTTTTGTGGGGCGATCTGAACTTTTCATTGATGCCATTCTGGGGTGTATATGACTTTTTGATCACTTTTTATTACATTTTTTGTAGAAAATGCGTTTAGCGTTTTGCCATTTGCCGTATGGGGAATATATTTTTATATTTTTAGAATATGGGCATTTTCACAAATTGCGACACCCATGATGTGTATTTTTTAAAACATTTTTTGTTCTTTTATTTTGGGAAAAGGGGGGTTATTTGAATTTTTATGTTTTTTTTATTCATTTATTTTTTAAACTTTTTTTTCTTTTACTTTTTTGGGAAGTATAACAATTAATCATCTGATTGTTATTATCATAGATTCCAATGCACTTGGAATCTATCATGATTTTACTAGTTTTCTATGGAGCCGTATTACAGGCAAGGGCTCCATAGGAAATACTGTGCAGCAGTCTCCTCTCTTTCATGAAGACAGGGGCTGCTGCATACATGCTCCGGCTCCTTCAATCGCCACACGGGGGAGCCAGAACGCAACCGAAAGTGCACACTTTTGGTTTCAGCGCGCTCAGATGCCGTGGTCACAATTGACCACGACATCTGAGGGGTTAAATGTCTGCGATTGGCATTACTGCCGGTTGCGGACATTAGCAGCGGGTGTCTGCTAGAAGAAGAAGGCGGTCACCCACGGCTATAGCCCCCACAGCGGGCAGGAGCGGGCATCGTTTTTAATCACCCGCCCAACGCCGTACATGTATGGTGCTGGTCGTGAAAGGGTTAAAATCCCCCCAAAACACTTTTTCTCTTTGGCTGCTTCTCCAGTATACTAGTTTATGTCAGTTTTTTGAAAATCACTAATGTCAGGAACTACAGTAACGGCTTCCCTGCGATGTAATCAGTCGTATCCATGTACTGCAGCGTCCCACTACGTGTGTGGGCACTGCTTAAAAGCACTGTTTACCTTGTCAACAGTACTATGTTGTAATGTATGATTTTGTGTGTATTGTATCTGCAAAATCCCTGTTACCAGGCAGATTAGGTGAAATTTATACATCCCACCACTAGATGGGGATAAAGTTCAGGTCTTATATATATACCTAGGTCAGGCCTAGTGAGGGAGATAAGAAAATGTAGTCAGAGAAGAAAGCAGATCTGAGGAGGTCAGATCAGATTAGTGGGAGAAAATGTAGAGTGAAGACTCCATGACACAGATTAGTGAGTGGAGCCAACTTCGCTAGGAGGTGATACTCAGATGTGAGGCGCAGAAGAGCGTTTTCCTTCTGTGGCCGGACTAAAGACTTGCATCCCTGACCAGTAGGAGAAGAGTTTGCCTCCCTGGAAAAGAAACAAGCTTTCCTAAGGAATCATCGGTGATAAGAGCCATTATTGAGGGCCACAGACACCTTTGCATGGTGGAGGATTTATAGCTTCAGGCAGCCACACCAAACTTCTGAGAGACAGTTGAGTTTTCCTGTCTAAATATTTATCTTGTAGGGAAAGACAAGGAATAGGATGTATTTGTTATGGTGTTTTCCTTGCTTTGGTGTGCATGGTGTTAAGGTGTGTTTGGTAGGTGTGGTTGGCGTGACCTCAGGCCTCCTTATATGTTGGCGTGGTGGAACCTGAGGTCAGTTTGTATTTTGTTGTCAGCTTGGTGTGGAGCTCTGCTCCTGGGCTGTTGTGATTATGTCTGTGTGAGCCACCGTTATTTATTATATTGTTTTCCCTTTATTATAATGTCACGGCGGGGCGTGGGGGAAACCCCCCGCCGTGCAATGGCGGTGGCTGCTAGCCAGGTAGCAGGGAACAGGGAGCAAGTCACCTCCTAATGCAACCCTAGGTTCTCCCTAGACTCCTAGCGCATGAGCCGCCTCAAATAGTAAGGGGGCTCATGCTCACCGACCTAGGACCCTGGGAATCCCTGCTGTGCCCTAATCCCCTGAAGCCCAGCAACTGACCACCAACTAGACAGGGCCACAGCCGAACGACAGGTAAGTACATAAGACAACAGACAACAAAAGTTATCAGGACTTACCTGTCGCCGACGAGATGGATCGAAAACTCAGTCTAGCTGTTTGCCTAAACCCAGTGGCGTACCGCCCATAGAGGCAGACCACGCCATTGCTATGGGGCCCGCGGCACTGGGGGGCCCGGAGCGCAGATAAGGCCCCGCCCACACTATTTGGCCCCGCCAACTGACATGCGGCTATAGCGCTATGCGGCTGCTTTTATTCTCAGCCTGCCCTGAGCCAACTATTCTTCCCCCCGGCTCCCAGGGCCCCCTCAAGCCAGGAGAAGTTAGAACGCAGCCGGCCAGCCGCAGCTGAATAACTAAAATAAGATTTACAGGGGGCGGAGCGGAGGCCGGCGAGAGGAGGGGCCCTGCGTGACGCGGCGAAGTGAGGAGGGGCCTGGGGAGCGGCTTCAGTTGAGATGCGACGCAGGACTTTTAGTCACGTACCTCACTGTGACCTCCTGCGTCGGATCTCGCGAGATGACGCGATGACGCGATGACGCGGCGCGGGAAGGCACAGTGAGCGATCCTGTACCTAGGATGCCACAAGCTGTCCTTAGAGAGGTAAGTAATAATTTTTTTTTTTTATGTACCCTACGTTCTACCCTTATTGCAGAGGCACTGGGGGCACGAGAGGAGGACCACTGACAGTACTCAGTCAGTGGACATCATAGTATTAATAAGAGTGGAGAGACGACCATTACATTAATAATAAAGAGGGGGCATTACATTAATAATAAAGAGGGGGGCATTACATTAATAATAAAGAGGGGGGCATTACATTATTATTAATATAATGGCCCCCTCTTTATTATTAATATAATGGCCCCCCACTTTATTATTAATATAATGGCCCCCACTTTATTATTAATATACCGTAATGGCCCCCTCTTTATTATTAATATAATGGCCCCCTCTTTATTATTAATATAATGGCCCCCACTTTATTATTAATATAATGGCCCCCACTTTATTATTAATATAATGGCCCCCTCTTTATTATTAATATAATGGCCCCCTCTTTATTATTAATATAATGGCCCCCTGGGCCCCTCTTTATTATTAATGTAATGGCCCCCTCTTTGTTATTAAAGAGGGACCATTATATTAATAATAAAGAGGGGCCCTTATATTAATAATAAAGAGGGGCCCTTATATTAATAATAAAGAGGGGCCCTTTTATTAATAATAAAGTGGGGGCCATTATATTAATAATAAAGTGGGGGCCATTATATTAATAACAAAGTGGGGGCCATTATAATATACAGGGGGAATAATATTATGGGGAATGGGGGACTATCTGTCTGGCTCTAGCACAATATTGGGGGGCAGCAGGAGGAGTTGTTGAGACACCAGGAAGGAGAGGTTTATAGTAAAGTGAGGAACCTAAAAAAATTTCTGTGAAACTCTGCAGAGACGAGAAGCGGCTGAAAGAAGGTATCATGGCGGTCCTATCTCCGAATGAAGACGTGGGGAAAAGTCTACATCGCAGGAGATGTCACTGGATGTAACAGGTATGGTGCGGCATTCTCCTGTAATAATATTATCCATGCACATATCTGTATTTTCGGTAGGGTAAGGGGTATATAGAATTTGACCCACACTGCCTCAGCCCGGCCCCAGACTTCAGGTAACACTGTGTGTGTTCTGAATTCTGGGGCCTCACACCCATCTACAACATTATCTGTACTCAGAGAGTTATCACTGTGTTACATAGGACTGCTAGTGATCTACTACAGTATTTGTTAAAAGGGGCGTGCCCGGGGTAGGGGGGGGGGGGGAGTAGGAAGAAAGCACACTGTCCTGAGAATTTTTGGGGGGGGGCATTAGGGGTTGGGGGGGCTCATAGAGGACAGTGTGCTTTCCTCCTACACCTACTCCTTCCTAACAACCCCCCACCCCCCCACACAAACACATGCGTATATGTGCACACTCAGCAGCAAGGAGTTAAAGGGGTTTGGGGTAAGAGAAGTGATGACAAAATGGCGCAGGTAGCAAAGGGGTTAAGATGTGGGGGATGGCTTACGTCCGGCTTTAGCACAGTGGACAGAGGCAGGAGGAGTGATGTGTATGCGCTCCTGCCCTGCACTCACTCAGTTGTGTGGCATACATATTGCGCCCTGTGTCCACTCTGCTAAAGCCTGGCAAGTGACATGCCCATTGTATGAAAATATTAAAAAAATAAAAATGTTTATCCCTAACAGTTTCTGTAGGTCATGTATAAATTTATTTAATGGGGGTGTGGCATGGGAGGAGCCAGGTCAGGAAGTGGGAGGGGCCATGGTGGGTAGTGGGCGGGGTTAAGGGGCCCAATTCAGTTTTTGCTATGGGGCCCAGTGATTTCTATGTACGCCCCTGCCTAAACCCCTCCAGGAAAGCAAGCCCCATTAGCACACACACCAGAAAACAAGGCCCACACCATACTAAATACACCACAGGTGGGGAAGGGTAAACAGAAGCAAGCAGGAGGGAAAGCAAGGGAAAACAATATAATAAATAACGGTGGCTCACACAGACATAATCACAACAGCCCAGGAGCAGAGCTCCACACCAAGCTGACAACAAAATACAAACTGACCTCTGGCTCCACCACGCCAACATATAAGGAGGCCTGAGGTCACACCCACCACACCTACCAAAACACACCTTAACCCGTGCACACCAAAGCAGGGAAAACACCATAACAAATACACGTTGCCGGAGGCAGCAACATGCAAGGCAATCATGTCATGGCACACACCAAAGGCCGTGACAAAACCATCAAGGGACTCAGCCGCAATAAGCACCCTAAGCACCCCTAACATCAAGGGCACCTCAACCACCATCTTGGCTGATGCTTCCCTACACAGGGCGTGCCCGGAGGATTTCGTGCTGTACACCTAAACACTGTGCTGCCAGCCCAGGGAGGCTTTCTGCTAACCGTGAGTAAACTGATGAACTGGGTGTTATAATTTGGCCCCTCATCGGTCCACCGCGCAACTCACGTGTTGCCTCTGCGACTGGCTGGCTGCAGTACTATGGACTCAAACAGGATGAAAGTGACAATCACCCATCCAGGACTTCTGGAGAACTGGGCAGTGTTCCTCAGGCACCCTATCAATGGCACAGGTCATGGCCTTTTTTATTGTAGGAGTAAATGCTCTTTAAAGGGGTTGTCCAGCCTTTCTAATTCATGGTTGATTCGCTATCCCGAGGATCGACCATCGCCTAGAAAAGGCGAAGGACAACCCATGAAGGGTGGGTTCACATCATGTTTTTGCCATTGGTTTACCCTATGCGTTTGGGGAAAAAACTCATACAACAGCGTAGCACACCACGATTTTCTATCCTGCAGAGTCCGTTAGAAAAACATATACGTTAACGTATATATATATTTTTTTTTTACAATTGAACTCTATGGTGAATGGATGCCACTACATGGCATCAGTCTGAGGCATCCGTTAACATATACGTTTTTTGCATACATTAAATAGATGGCAAAAATGGGATGTGAACCCAGTCTAACCCATTCAAAATGGGACCATTTAGTTTAGATAATCACTCTGTTCAGATGTTGTAAAGACTTTCAGTTCACTCTCACAGTACAGGGTTGGATTGTCAGTTTGTCAGCCCGCAGTGAGCAATAATATTATACAGAGCATGCAAAATGGCGGAGCTGTGCCAATAACTATTTTCAACCAAATATATGTCTGTGCTGTGTAGGAGCTCTTGTCTCTCTTTCAGCCTGAGTCTGATACGGTACTAAAGGACACAGAGTGAGAGATTTATCAAAACTAGTGTAAAGGAAAACTGGCTTAGTTGCCCATATCAACCAATCAGATTCCACCTTTCATTTTCCAAAGGAGCTCTAAATAATTAAAGGTAGAATCTGATTGGTTGCTATGGGCCACTAAGCCAGTTCTACTTTACACCAGTTTTTATAAATAACCCCCATCATTTAAAAATGAGCTGGGCACAGGAAGACGAGCTTGAGCAGAGAGAGATGAGTCTGCAATGCCGCTTCTTCCTCTCTTGCTCAGCTGAACTTTAGGGCTTGTTCACACGACCGGATCTACAAAACACGGATGCCGCCCGTGTGCCTTACGCAATTAGCGGAACGGAACATACGGCCCTTTGTAGAAATGCCTATTCTCGTCCACAAAACAGACAAGAATAGGACATGACTTTTTGCGGGGCGACGGAACGGAGCAATGGCTGCGGACAGCACACGGAGTGCTGTCTGCATCTTTTGCGGCCCCATTGAAGTGAATGGGTCCGCATCTGAGCCGCATAAAATGTGTCTCGGATGCGGAACCAAACCACGGTCGTGTGAATGAGCCATTAACATGATGTTTTCTCTGAAGTGCCACAGCGTTTCAGAGTAAGGGCTCGTTCACACGACCGTTAGTGTCCCGTGCTGTGGACCGCAAATTGTGGTACGCAATGCACAGGCACCTTCCGTAGGGCAGGCGCATGGGGATCGCAGACCCATTCACTTGAATGGGTCCGCAATCCCTCCATTCCGCAAAAAGATAAAGCTCTAACTTTTTGCGGTGCGGAGGCACGGAACCGAACCCCAGAAAGCACTCCGTAGTGCTTCTGTAGTGTTCCGTTCCGTGCTTCTGTTCCCCATCTCCAGATTTGCGGACCCATTGAAATGAATGGGTCAGCATCCTTGATGCGGAAAGACAATGGAACGGTGCCCATGTATTGCGGATCCGCAAAAGCGGTCTGCAATAAGGGAACATGACACCAACGGTCGTGTGAACGAGCCCTAAAACATAGCTCTCTGTCATGAGGGACCCTGTTGGGATTTTATGCTGTAGGTTCAGGCAGCATGGCGCCGATGACAAGCACCCTTCAAAGTAGAATATGTAGAATACAATGTTTAGATGTCCTGTCATTTACCCGTGCGTTCTTCTTCTTATTGCTGATGTGTAGAATAACGTCAGCTGTGATTTATGGCTAGAACTTATTACATGGGTGTAACTTTCTGCATGTTGTTGCTCATTCCTGCCTTAGATAGCTCAGACGCTGCATTTGTCTTCTGCGCTGGTTTTCTGTCTTGACACTTTTGGTGGTAACTACAACTCGGTTGGTACAGTAGGTGGGCTGCTCTGTGTCTGGCTTTTAATGTATGTTCCTTGTAAAACATATTTTTCTGATTAAGCTTAGAGCTCATTGTTAAAAGGTCACAGGCTGAAAGGCTAATGTCCAATTGGGAAAAGCAGCATTAGAACACTTGTGTGTTTCCAAGTATTAAAGAACAATAGATCCCATTGATCTTCGCTTTATTCCCACAGACTTCATATGAAAAAAGTGAAGTGACCACAGTGTGAAGCAGGTCTCCTACAATGATGTCATCCAGGGTTTCCAGCGGCCTTAAAACGCATCACTGAAATGCAATAAATCAAACCTGTATCTATATAAGCCTAAATAAAGTGGCCCAATATGGTATTATTATTGCATATTAAAGCCTTGTATTTTACTTATGTTCCATATACAAGGATTTTAACAGTAACGTAACTGTAGGAATATTTATGAGTTACTTCAAAGCTCATCTGCACATGAAGGCAATGCTCATACCAGTGTTTTCTCTTTCACTGTAATATAAATCAAGCGGGCGTATAGCCGGAGCAGAACTGGTGAGTAAACTCTTAGACCTCTTTCTCTCATGGCTGAGGATGGGGAAAACCCTCAGCCGTGCGATGCCCGATGATGTTGTGGCTGCTCGGCCAGGAGAACAGGATAGGGAACAGGTCACCTCCTAACGCGTCCCTAACCTGACCCTAACTCCTAGCTGCATGGGCCGACCTTTAAGGTAGGAGGACCCATGCTCAGGAACCTCGGATCCCTAACTCACCCTCCGTCCGGTCCCTGGGCTAGGAGTCAGGGTAAGACGACCTACTCCTCCTAGGCACGGAGGAGCGGGAGTCTCAATGGCCAAGCTGCTGGGAAAAAGGGGAACACATACAGCCTTACGGGTATGGCAGGCGAACTAGTAGTTCCACCAACCTGCCACAGCCTTGCTGACTGAATCCCTGTGCAAACAGAAATCCAGAGCCGTAAGCTGCACCAAATCACATAGGAAGGTCCCAACAGAACATCACATGGACATCACATACAACATGACATAAAACATAAAGACAATATCTTTATGACCACAGGGGTGGCTCTCACTGGCAGGTAGTATAGACAGGAGGCTGCTCCAGCCAAGCATGACTGAAGCAACCCTCAGACCTGAACTAACAGTGAGGCTTTATGGGCCAAGAGGCCACACCCCACAGTCGGACACACCCAGTGACACACACACACTGGGAAGGGAGTTAACCCTTCCAGCACCACAGAAGGGAAACACACATAAAAGGGAAAGTGTCCAAACTAAGATCACACTGTGGCTGTTGCCGCAGGCAATGACATGGGTGGCAGCCATCCTGGGAGACAGCCCGAAGGCCGGGACACTGCCACCACATGTACAACATACCAAACGTTGCCACGGGCAGCCACAGTGAGGGGAAAGTGTCAAAGTGCACACCAGACAAACAAAGTGCACACAGACATACAACACAGTGAACACAATACACACACCTAACATAGAGGTTGCTAGGTGCAACCGCATGCACAGCAGGAAAGCTGCCACATACATACGTTGTCAGCGGCAACCACAGGTGAGGCAAATACCACTGCCCTCACCTGTGATTGACAACAAAACCAAACCGCTGACCATCGCATGCGGTTGAAGAGTCACGGTCATAGCCATGGCCGTGACACTTTCACACGGGCATTGCGGGAAAAGGTGCGGGTGCGTTGCGGGAACACGCGTGATTTTTCCGCGCGTGTGCGCAGGAGAAAAATCTGCATGTTTGGTACCCAAACCCGAACTTCTTCACAGAAGTTCGGGCTTGGGATCGGTGTTCTGTAGATTGTATTATTTTCCCTTATAACATGGTTATAAGGGAAAATAATAGCATTCTGAATACAGAATGCACAGTACAATAGCGCTGGAGGGGTTAAAAAATAAATTTAAAAAATGTAACTCACCTTAATCCACTTGCTCACGCAGCCCGACTTCTCTTCTGTGCTGTGTACAGGAAAAGGACCTGTGGTGATGTCACTCCGGTCATCACATGGTCCATCACATGATCCATCACCATGGTAAAAGATTATGTGATGGACCATGTGATGACCGGAGTGACGTCACCACAGGTCCTTTTCCTGTACACAGCACAGAAGAGAAGCCGGGCTGCGCAAGCAAGTGGATTAAGGTGACTTACTTTAATTTTTTTATTAACCCCTCCAGCGCTATTGTACTATGCATTCTGTATTCAGAATGCTATTATTTTCCCTTATAACTATGTTATAAGGGAAAATAATAAAGATCGGGTCCCCATCCCGATCATCTTCTAGCAACCATGCGTGAAAATCGCACCGCATCCGCACACGCTTGCGGATGCTTGCGATTTTCACGCAGCCCCATTCACTTCTATGGGGCCTGCGCTGCGTGAAAAACGCACAAAAAAGATTTTTTACGCAATGCACAAGTGATGCGTGAAATTCACCGCTCATGTGAACAGCCCCATAGAAATGAATGGGTCCTGATTCAGTGCGGGTGCAATGCGTTCACCTCACGCATTGCACCCGCACGGAAAACTCGTCTGTGTGAAAGGGGCCTTAGAATCATTGCACCATGCATAAAGACAATGAAGTCACTTTACCTGAAGTCCTGAGCGAAACCACTGATAGCACATCGTAATATCAATGATGATAATTGGTGGCAATTGACAACCTTAGTTTTCTAAAAACAACATAAAATCACAGGCACGTGTAAAAATTGTATGTTTTATTTGTGGAGTTTTGACTGCATTTTAGTACCATTTTTAAATGGTGTCTTTTTTTTTTATAAAAAAAAGTTAGACTTCTGGGGGCTAAACGATAGAACTAATTGTGTGATACACCGGGCCAATTTTCTTCCAAGGATGCAAATATAAGGGCCCCTTTATTCTTGGCATTCATATTAGGACTTGTGCACATGGCAGAGCCCATGACATTACTCCAGGGGATGCAGCAGTCGAGATTGCAACCAGGCCTAATTTTATAGCTCCCACTAAATGCTGGCAATAAGTTTTTTGAGCTATAGACATGTATCACAATCGTTTTCATTCTTTATGGTTTTCCAATTTGTCCATAAAGAATGCTGCCTGTCCTGCGCAGCACAAAACGCGCAGAGCCCTGAAGACAAGAGAAGCCATGATCAAGGAGAAAATTACGTTCTAAGGAAATAAGTTTTGATATAGAAGTCTGGTTTGGGTTCTGATGTGGGGTCCCATGATTAGAGAGGGTGCCCATTGAAAAGTTTGGTATGGGGACAGCACTGAGTACTTCCAGGGTTAGGGTTAGTCCATAGAGCCTATGCAAAGTCAGTACGGTTCCTTTAACGTAGCAACATATTTTGTAAGGCTGAAAAAAGACATATGCCCATCCATTTCCTCCTAATAACCTGTAATGTTAGGTTGGAGCCATCCAGTCTCATGGCCTCCACATGGTGTCCTACAGTCTCAGTCACAAAGCAGAGCAGTAATTCTGCCGTGTGCATGAGCCCTTAATCTTAAACTGTCAGATTCCTACCAATCGCACTTTTTTTCATGCCTGTCCAAATTACACTAGTTTTACTTGGCAGTGTTATTTGCCTGTATCACAAATAGAAAAAAATTCTGGAATGCCGCACAGTAAAATGACATTAATAATTTTCTGGTAGCGTGCTGGACCTGTGTAACAGTTTATATAATTTATCTTATTCTAATTGAGTTTTTTTGTAATAGGGCTTCGAGTCTTGAATTAAAGTGCTTTTGTTGCCTAGATCTTCTGCAGAGAGCACCAGACCAGAAAATCAGAAGGAAGCATTGCTGTGGCACACTGGCACTTAATGACACTATTCAAAGGTCATTTACTAATCTGAAATACTAATTCTTCTATCTGCGACTTTTCCAGGTCTAAATTTGTGGGCGTCATTCATCATATTGTACGGCTGTTTTAGGAGTTGAAAATGGTCTAAATGCAAGCCAGCTCAGAAGCTGTCCTACATTTAGAACTGGTGCTGGATGCGCTGAAGGTATGATGAGGCCGGCGCCTCTTCATAACTTTATCGGATCCACCGCTAGCTATGGGGTTTAAAACTCTCGTCTCAATAAAAGTGCCCCTTTATTTTTTATGTTTAGTTCGAAAGCTCTACTTTTGCTAAACCTCAAAAGCAACACAAGCCCTACAAAACTTTTTCGCTCATCTTCAGATAAAGAAGATTTTTTTTTAAAAGAAATTGAATTAGCTGCAGGTAATGTTCTAAATTAATCTTTCCCTCCAGCGCTGATTCCCCTTGCTGGACTTTTCTTATTTTTCTAGAGCAATTATGTGCTGTATTGGCACGTGGCATATTACTGTCAGGAGGCACAGCTGGGCATAACTACTGTAAAGGAGGCACAATGCTGGCATAACTACTGTGTGGTGGCATCAAGGGAGAATAATTACTACGTGGGGGCATTTAGGGAACTGGGTGGGATTAAGTGTTTAGTAATGTTTTAGGTGGAGTTAGAGGCCTGGCCTAATGCGGAAAAAATTTGCCACGGCGCACAAAGTGTCCCTGTTCCTTCTTTGGGAGGTATGTTGTCCAATATGGCACGTCACCTCTCAAACATATTAAACTTATACCTTGGGAACCACCAGGAATTTGGTGCTGGAGAGGTGAATGATTTAACAGCTGAGTAATATTTAGGGCTTTTTTTATTTGATAACATATCCTGCAGATAGCTTAATTTTTCAACTTCCCTTTAATTTATTATATTATATACTTATTGTATACTTTATAGAGCACATACTGCATTTTAGGTTTTTTGTTATATATAATATACTGTATAATATATTCATTCGGTGATTCCTAGATCATACATTAGTCATTACATTACTCTGTCAATGATCCTCTGACCTCTGTAGAGAAAGCAGTCCTGTCCTCTTAGGTCCTTTTAGGAGCAGGTCACATTGCTGGTCATCCCCCTTCAGAGTTGGAGACATTCCACAGGAGATCAGTTCTATTACTTTCCTGTTGTGTCAGTCCAAATGGCAACATTGTATTATTTACAAGATACCCTGTGGCTTCTAAGATGTGACCTGGCCACATTGTATTGGTCCCAGCTGAAAAATAAACCTTGTTTAGTCTTTAAGAAAATGGAATGTTTCACAAGACACGTCTACTCATTTTCTACTTCATTGAAGGCATTTTACAGTAAGGAAATACCTCCTATCTATTAAACTGGAATTGTCTGTTTCATCACCATGAAAGACATTTTAAAGTTTCTGTAAACTTTGCCGGGGAAAATCGCAGTAGACGTATGAAAATATCTGACGGCCAGAACATAAGCAATGGGAGTCTTACTGCGATAATGACTAGTATAGCAAAAAAAGGGAAAATAAAGTCAGACATAGATTATGCATAAAAAAGTAAATTTAAATCAATGCTCAGATTACAATAATGATTGCTTATAGTATGTGTCCTACTTGGAGCTCCCACCCCCCATAGTTTAAATCCCATACAACAAAGATGACTAAATAATGTTCCAAATATTGGATTTGAAACACACTTGCTGTGCTGTGGTATCAAGCAAGGATAGAAATACTGCAATTTGTAATCTAGCCCAGATTAAAAAGAAAATTGCGTGATTATTGTTGATTGTGGCATCTACGTTCTGAAACGGGTAATAAAGTAACTCTGTGGGGGAGATGTTTATTCTGGTTCAACATACAGTAGGTGTGTAATGACGGTCAATTTACAACTCTAGGGGATTTTTCTTTTACAACACTGTTGGGTCTGATTTATTCTTTTTTTCCTTCAGTTTAAGTATGTGCAAATCAATTGCAAATGTGATTGTGAATGTAAGAAGTATCTAACCGGAGTCTGAAACACTCCTGTTGTAGATGCCTCACAATATACTGTATCTTATCTCGTAAGGCTGGCACGTCATTTGTTGACCAAGGACAGAAATGACCAAGAGGTCTTGTAGACTTGCAGACTTATTTTAGTTGTTTTTATGTATATTATGTGTTATTTTTCTGATTGTTTTTGAGCTACACATATTATTCAATAAGCTTACAATAGGACTGCAAAGTTGAGAATTTTATTTTTAAAAATATAACTTATGCAATCTCCTATAAGTTTAGCATTATGAAACAGAGAATGTCGCACAAAAATGAGGTGGAGAACCACACAGAGGTGCACCCACTTAACAGACAACACCCAGTCTGAAAGTGATAAATAATGAATTAATAATGAAAGTGGGGCACACTCTAAAAGTATAGGGATCTTTATTAACACTGTTGGTAGTAAAAGCACTCAAATAACAGCAGATATTAAAATAACAGCAGATATTGAAAATAAAAATTACAGAAGAAGGTTTAAAATGTAATAAATGTTGACAGTAAGATTAAACCTTAAATAGTAAATGACCATAAAGCAAAATAGATAAAATATAGGTAAAATCTATTAAATAAGACACTATGGTCAATTTCATGGATCCCAATAAAAACTTTGTGTACGGATAATCGATCACTAAGTGTAAACTCACTTGTTGCTTGGTACAAAGTCCCGTAAGGTTAGTATGTTGTTATATATAGCTTTGCAGAAAGTCCGTGCTTGCCAATACTGGCAGTGATCAGAAGCGTATGCAGCCTGTAAGTTTAGCGTTATACAGTGTTCCGGCTGTTCATGCGCACAGCGGCGTCCCGCTGTATTTGATTTAACAATGCGATCGCTTGGCGAAAATTTGGAGAGGCTTACCCGAGGGTCTCTTAGAGCTGGATATTGGACTCGCGACTCGGCGTACCTGTCTTGATTCCGGTCTCACGAGCTGGTGTCCAGATTTGAGTTTTTAAGCGCCAGTGGAATTTGTTTGTTGCACGCGGTGTCGATGTCTTTCATCACCGGCGTGACAGCAGTTACTCACTTCGGCAGCTCACTGGTTAAATGACAATTATCCAGACTTCCTCGGTTTTGCAGGGTCTCTCTACTCCATAGGGGGGCTGATACCAGACGCATTTCGGGGATTTACGAAAATGACCCCTTCCTCAGTGGTTAGTTACCCCCTACTTGTGTTCCATTTTTATAGTAAATAGAGTCTATCAAAAAAGCTGGTTCAAAGTCCAGGATTTTTTTCGGGATTGGGATCCATGTATACCATTTGGCTTCATACATATGTCAAAAGTGGTATTTTCAACTATTCCATAGGTATCTTATATAAGCAAATAACACACATTATCTAAAAGTATAAGTTCCAAACATATGGATATAAAATTAATAAATATATAAATATCAAAAGGGGAAAGAGAGTGGAATCTTTATATCCGGCTTCAGTGAGGGAGTGTCTCATTATAACCATAGTATAAGGGCACCAGAAGGTGGATGGCAGATTTTTTCCTAATGCAGACCTGCTTACACTGTTTAACATTCTCTTTCAATGGATATCATAAAACAAAAGGATCATACCAATTTTATACATACCTCGCAAAAAGCGCATATAAACCGCATAAAAACGCACTGGTGTGGTTTCAGTATGTCCCCAGGGAGTTTTAATTTACTCCCCTCCTCAAAGGTCTTTAATTTGTTTTGTTTAAATAAATAAATAAATAATTGCGGTTCCAGTGCGTTTTTATTGACAGTTTGATATTGCAGAATTATCCTTGATTTTTTTCAAAGATAATTTTGTTTTCAGAGAGCTCTGCAATATTCAATGCGTTATAATCAACTAGTCTAACTATCCAGTTATTGTTGACTTCAATCTCATGGAGAAAACGCCATATTGATTTCACAATGCCATGCGTTCTGGATGCGGTTCCAATATCTTCTTTTATATAGTTGTTCTAACGAATACTGTATTTATATATCATATTTATGTAGTCATTGGATGGGGACCAAGTGTAGAGGAGAAACTATGCGACTTTAAAATATCGCACAGTTAGTCATCGACAGGTGGTACCCATCCTATAAAAAACCAAATAGTTCGAAATCCGCATTCAGACCGGACGGCTGCAGTGTGTTTAATTCAAAAATTCTTTTTGTCTCTAAACGTGACATCTTCTCAACATGGTTGCCACCTCTCCAATCTTTTTGTACTTTCTCAATTGCTGAATATTTTAAACATGAGGGGTCTTGATTATGTTTTATTTTAAAATGATATGACAGTGAGTGATTTTCAAAGCCCTTTTTTATATTACCAATGTGTTCAGCAATTCGTTTTTTTAGGGTTCTTTTGGTTCTTCCCACATACTGAAGTTTACAGGGACACTCTATTACATAAATCACATCTTCTGTGCTACAGGTAAGAAATTCATTGATTTTATGGCAGTGTTTATTTGTGGTTGATTTGATTTCTGTTGTTTTTTTAGGGAACGAGGTCAGTTTACAATTGCCGCATCTGCCACAGCGAAAAAACCCCTTAATATTTGCCCAAGATTGGATGGTCGGAATACAAGTTTTCTTTACTGGGACAGTAGGTGCTACTTTTATACTTAAATTAGGGGCTTTAGTGAACACAATTTTAGGTTTAACTGGTATCAATGCATTCAATATTTTGTCCTTTTTTAGTAAATGCCAATGTTTATTGACAATGGACTGTATTTTCCTAAAGTCTCCATTGAAAGGCAAAATCAAGCGCAAATTTGCATCCATTTGATCAACTTCACTATTTTGTTTAGTTTTTTTGTCAATAAAAAATTCTTCCCTTTTCATTTCTTTAACTTTATTAAAGGCCACATCTAAAATTTCCATAGGGTACTTTTTTTCTAAAAATTGGTTTGTCATAACTGCGGCTTCTTTTTCAAATTCCTCATTTAATGTACAGTTTCTTTTCGCTCTCCGTAACTGTCCCTGTGGGATATTTATCAGCCAATTAGGAAGGTGACAACTATTATATAAAATGTAGCTGTTACAGGCTGTTGGTTTTACGAACGTTGTACATTGTAATTTACCTCCCTGTTTTAAAATCCGTAGGTCTAAAAATTCTAATGCCGTTTGACTAATATTACCTGTAAAATTTAGATTCCACTCATTTTTATTAATATCATCTAAAAACTTTTTTAAGGAGTCCTCATCTCCCTGCCAAATAAAAAATATGTCGTCGATATATCTTTGCCAGAGCACCAGGTTCGTCCCCAGCCTGGGTTGGATGTTTTCATATTCCCACTGTGCCATAAACAAATTGGCATAGCTGGGGGCAAACCTGGTGCCCATGGCTGTCCCTTGTGTCTGTATATAATAGTCTCCTGCAAAATTAAAATAATTATGGGTCAGGATAAAATCTATTGCTTCTACGACATATTGAATTTGCGTTTGATTTAAAATACTCTCCATTGTCAATTGGGATGTAACTGCCTTTTTGCCTTGTTCGTGTTTGATCACGGTATAGAGTGACTGTACGTCAAGGGTACCCATGATCCAATTTTCACCAACATTTAGTGATTCAATAGTTTTTATGATCTGTGTTGTATCCTTGACGTATGAGGGAACTTGCTTTACTCTAGGTTGTAATATTACATCAATGTATTTGGATAGATTTGAAGTCAGTGATCCAATCCCTGATATGATCGGGCGGCCAGGTGGGTTCACATTATCTTTATGCACCTTAGGCAGACAATAAAAGACAGGGATACGTGGGGATTTATTAATTAAAAAATTCTGTTCATCTTCATTTAAAATTCCTATTTCCCTACCTTTAATACATAATGTTCTTAATTCCGTTAAAAATAATTCAGTCGGGTCATTTAAAAGTTTTTTGTATGTGCTACTATCTGCAAGTTGGCGTAGGCATTCAGCATTGTATTTTTCTAAGTCCTGCACTACTATTGCCCCGCCTTTATCCGAGGGGCGAATAACGATGCTTTCTTCTTTCTGTAGTTCTTTTAGAGCTTTAACCTCAGTATTGGTTAGATTATTACGTTTGTATCTAATTTTTTCTTTTAATTTACGAATATCATGTTCCACACATTCTTTGAAACTAGCCATCTCTTGGCTTATCTCATTTCTGGGGTATTTCTTTGACGTTCTTTTTAAGTTAGTATGGACGAAATCTGACAAACTCAAATCTGGACACCAGCTCGTGAGACCGGAATCAAGACAGGTACGCCGAGTCGCGAGTCCAATATCCAGCTCTAAGAGACCCTCGGGTAAGCCTCTCCAAATTTTCGCCAAGCGATCGCATTGTTAAATCAAATACAGCGGGACGCCGCTGTGCGCATGAACAGCCGGAACACTGTATAACGCTAAACTTACAGGCTGCATACGCTTCTGATCACTGCCAGTATTGGCAAGCACGGACTTTCTGCAAAGCTATATATAACAACATACTAACCTTACGGGACTTTGTACCAAGCAACAAGTGAGTTTACACTTAGTGATCGATTATCCGTACACAAAGTTTTTATTGGGATCCATGAAATTGACCATAGTGTCTTATTTAATAGATTTTACCTATATTTTATCTATTTTGCTTTATGGTCATTTACTATTTAAGGTTTAATCTTACTGTCAACATTTATTACATTTTAAACCTTCTTCTGTAATTTTTATTTTCAATATCTGCTGTTATTTTAATATCTGCTGTTATTTGAGTGCTTTTACTACCAACAGTGTTAATAAAGATCCCTATACTTTTAGAGTGTGCCCCACTTTCATTATTAATTCAAGTTTAGCATTATATCAACAACCACGTACAGCTCAATACGGCATGCGGTTAGCGCCACAACTGGTGATGATCTGGACCCATTGGGTCATTAACAGATTTGCTCAGGGCTAAACCAGGAGCAGAAGAGGTATGGACTTACCCACAGAGATTCTTCAGGTTCCAACTCCATGTAGTCTCTGTTTGCAATGGATGGCACATGGACAAAAGACCGGATGTCTTCTCTTCTCTACCTGTTCAGCTGCATTTACTATTACACAGCTGAACAGGAATAGAAGCAAAGACATTCGGTCTGGACCCCAGTGCCTGTGTGAGTTTAACAGAAATGGTGGCACTGGCGGATGGGTAAGTAAAGTACTAATTCAAGTATCTTACTTCCACAGGTTATAATATAGCACAGAAAAAATAAAATAAAAAAGATAGATTAAACATATTGCTTCATGGCACCAGAAGTATATATGTGTTGGGAGCCATAGGCGCCAACAAGATCTGCCTTTATCAGGGTGCGGTAATAAACCGAATCTTTGGGAATGCTCTCTTAGAATAGACATGGACATTAATGACACTAAAGATGGTCTCAGAATCCCTACGTCTTGTGTATATCTAGGTTCAGTGTTAAAAGAAATATTTTTCTATAAACAGGAAAACACATGCATCAAATTATGGGAGGATTAGGACAAGACGTCTTCCCAGGGAGAGCTATCTGAGCAAATGATTATTGTTTGAGAGATAAACTCCAGGTCTAATTCAGTAATGACCACAGATAATTAGGCATATTTTAGTTCTAAATGATTCATGAAAATTGGACATCAGAGCATAGTAATACCGCAAAAGGTTAGAAAAACACTGAAAAAATAAACATCAGAAACAGTCACAAACACTGGCAATTCAAAAGTCCATCCGAGCCAAATGAGCTAAATTTATTGAGCGACACAGGCCAAAGAGTGAAAGTAAGATTTCAACTATTATTAATTAGGGTTAAATAGGTGACACCGTGATTGATGTAGAAAATGAAAATCAGACATATTGTACATGTCTTTCTAACAAATCTAGAACCAGCCCTGAACCTAACATGGACCCAAAGATCGATTACTCTTATACGTAGTTTGGTAGCTCAGGGGCGTGTGTCCTTACTCAGGGTGTGTGTCTTTACTCAGGGGGTGTGTCCTTTCACAAGGGGTGTGTCTTTTGCCACATGCACAGATCGCTAACCTATAACTCAAAGGGATTTATCAGAACAGGTGTAAAGGAAAACTGTCTTAGTTGCCCACAGCAACCAATCAGATTCCACTTTATATTTTTCAGAGCTTCTTTGGAAAATAAAAGGTGGAATCTGATTGGCTGCTATTGGCACCTAAGCCAGTTTTCCTTTACACCAGTTTTGATAAATCTCCCCTGTATCTTTTTTTCAGTGCTAAACTGTCGTCAAGGGACCCCATTGTTCTGATATATGAGGATCTAGAGATGGCTACACAGTGCACCAATAGCACTTGCCCATCCTTACTGAGCTGTGTTCCACCTCTCTGACATGGGCACTACATATCATAAACCAGATGGTTGGCAGGGAAGCATGTGGTCTCAGGACTGCAGCCTTGGTTTAGGGTGTTTTACATATTCTGTGTGATTTCTTTTTTAATCAGCATTGCTCATATCTATCTATCTATCTATCTATCTATCTATCTATCTATCTATCTATCTATGTCTACCTGTCTGTCTACAGTATCTATCAATCTATCTGTTTGCCTATCTACAGAATCTCATTATCTATCTATCTATCTATCTATCTATCTATCTATCCATCCATCCATGTCTCTCTTTATCTATCTGTCTGTCTACAGTATCAATCTATCTGTCTGCCTATCTACAGAATCTATCTATCTATCTATCTATCTATCTATCTATCTATCTATTATCTATCTATCTATTATCTATCTATCATCTATCTGTTATCTATCTATCTATCTATCTATCTATCTATCTATCTATCTATCTATCTATCTATCTATCTATTATCTATCTATATATTATCTATCTATCATCTATCTGTTATCTATCTATCTATCTATCTATCTATCTATCTATCTATCTATCTATCTATCCTTATCTACACTCTGTAAACATTTTACTGTACACAATTAACCAAAGTAAACCCACTTTCAGCCCATTATTAAGGTGTTATTTTTCCATTATATTAGTTACCTAACAGAAAGTGTGACTGATGGATTTGGAACTGTGAAGACATGTTACATATGGCTTTCCATAGACATCATTCACCCCGGGCACACCTAGGCAGTGCGGCCTCAATCGCAGATTCTTCCTAATGGTGGCCTGGCGACACCAGAGTGTTCTGTCTCACAGATTGACGAGCCCTCTGCTGCCGATTTACAGTTCCATGGCAGCCACTCTGGAGCCGAGACACATCTGGAGTGGAGTAAACTCAGGGATGCAGGGGCCAGGCTTGGCTGGAGTCTTAAATGAGAGCAGCTGATGAAAGCCAACACTACCTCCCGGAGCCCCGGCCAATTCCTTGGCCCATTTACTAATGTAAACAAAGATGGTAGAAGCACACAATGACCTTATGCTACAGCGCTGACATTATTCCTATCACTCCAGCCAGAGCCGAGAGAACATTAGTAATTCATTTTATCTGATCACATCTCATGTTCCATGTCTTCTGTCATCACAGTGTATTCCCAGCATTACATTATTCCTCCAATGCACATTACTGGCCGGGAGCTCGCAGCAAAGTGTGAAATTATTAGTAAAATATTTCCCTTGTATACTGGTGCTACCTCACAAATCTATATACTGCCTTTTAAAATGGCATTTTGTTCACAGGAAACAAAATGAAAAAAAAATAATTCACTTTAGGCCTCTTTCCCACGAAATACACGGATCCGCAATACACGGGGGCCGTTCTATGGGCATTCCGCATCACGGATGCGGACCCATTCACTTCAATGGGTCGGCAAATCCGGAGATGTGGAATGGTACGGAACGGAACCACGGAACGGAACCCTGTGGAAGCACTACGGAGTGCTTCCGTGGGGTTTCGTCCTGTACTTCTGTTCCGCAAAAAGATAGAACTTGTACTATCTTTTTGCGGAATGGCCAGATCGCGGACCCATTCAAGTGAATGGGTCCACGATCCGCTGCAGCTGCCCCACGGACTGTGCTCGTGCATTACGGCCCGCATTTTGCGGGCTGCAGCACGACCACAGGGGGCACACGCCAAAGCATGACCAAAGTATTCAAAAATTTTATTTGGCTGCTTCGCCGAAATTTACAAAGAAATTTGCTTTGTGACGAATAACTTTGTCACAAAGCTCATTTCTTTGTAAGTAGTGGGTGCAATGACAGGGAGCAGTGATTGCATCGCCCCCCGTCATTGTACCCCTCAGATGCTGCGTTCATTCAAGATTCCGGCACCCCATAGCAATAATTGGTTGTAAAATTTAAAAATAATATTACATTAAAACATACTTACCTCATCTATTTGCTCGCAACGGCACAGCGAAATCTCGTGCCGCCCGTGATGACATCACTGTACATGGGATTAGATGGAAGATTTTCAATCAAGATGACGATGGCCAGCACGTCCCAGGTAAATGGATGAGGTAAGTATGATTTATTTTTTATTTTTTAGGGTACTTTCACTAGCATTTTTGTTTTCCAGTATTGAGTTCCGTCCTAGGGGCTCAATACCGGAAAAAAAACTGATCAGTTTTATCCTAATGCATTCTGAATGGAGAGCATTCTGTTCAGGATGCATCAGTTCAGTCCCTCTTCCGTGCTGCAGTTTTCTCTCCAGCCAAAAATACTGATCACTTGCCGGAATGCCGACATTAATTTACATTGAAGTGTATTAGTGCCGGATCCGGCATTAAGTGTTCTGGCAAAACGGATCCGGCTTTCCGGTCTGCGCATGCACAGACATTTAAAAATGCTAAAAAAATTAATACCGGATCTGTTTTTCCAGATGACACCGGAGAGACGGGTCCGGCATTTCAATGCAACACAATTTCAAATGCCATCAGTTTGCGTCCTGATTGCTGGAGCCAGCAGGCAGTTCCGGCAACGGAACTGCCTGACGGAATCCTCTGCTGCAAGTGTGAAGGTACCCTTACACTATTTCAGGGAAAATCAATTCGCTACCACAAAGCATGAAGAATTTGTGTTTTGTGGCATATCAAATGTTCCCTGGACTTCGATTCGCTCAACACTAAATATAAAACTTCTTTATGGGGCAGCAGTATCGCTGGGGTCCTAGGTTCGAATCTGACCATGGATAACATCTGCTTGGAGTTTGTATGTTCTCCCTGTGTGCGTGGGTTTTCTCCCACACTCCAAAGGAATACATATAGGGAACTTAGATGGTGAGTCTGTAAAGAGCTGTGGAATACATCAGCGCTATATAAGCGAGTATAATAAATAAATAACACTGTGCTCAATTTCTCAAGTCTCAGAATTCAGTGTAAGTGTTCATACACACATGAATTTGGCTCTGATGGTTTTTTTTTTTACCTGGTAAAAAACACCAAAATAAGCACAAGCATTTTTTTTGCCACCTGCTGTTTTTTGTGCTGCTTTTTGCATACACCAGATGTTGCACCAGAAATATGACATAAAATGCACCAAAAAGAATGGCATTTTGATTTGCACCAAATATATCAACTGTTTTCTCCAGAATTTTCACCATAAAGACTACATCACGCCAGAAATGAGCTATACATGTCAAATGTGGGCAGGGCTATCAGATTGGTGCATATTACACATTATTTATAATCCTCTTATCAGTAGAAATGTCTCAAATTGTTGCAGACAATTAAGCCTGCTTATGTGGTGGTGTTTTATCTAAAAAGTCGCATTTATGAAAAGAAAACCAACGTGTTGTGGGAACAAGTGATAAGTAAATATTAAAACAGGATGCATATAAATGAGCTAAATAGCAGGGTTTTGTCTGCAAATTGACATTCAACAACAAAAAAAAAACAATTGAAAAAACTTCCCGAGTCTGAAACAAAAGTGGCAATTTACCAGTAGAAATATCGTAAATATGCTTCAAAAGTCACAAATATGTTTTAAAAGTCACAAGTGTGGTCTGGCAGGATAGGCTGAAATGGAGCATTTCTTGTTTAAAAAGTCACATTTTTATGCTTTTGGCATTAAAATGTTGCAAATCAAGAGAAATAGGCAAATAATCAAGCTTGTAAAGAGAAAAAAATATAAATAATTTTAGTTTTGCTAATTTATTCATGGCCGCATGGGAGGAGAAATATAAAAATCTGAAGTATTAAAAGATACCATAATGGCGTGAAAGGCGATTAGGAAGATTTATGGGCTCCCCTACTATCTATCACCCAGATTGCCATTATGGTCACTACCGGCGTTCCCCCAGGGCAGGGAGAATATTTTGTTCAGGATGTGGAGGGACAAAAACATAATGAGGCTTAAAGATCTACTACACACTTCTGATCTCCACTGGCTGTCCTGGGACCAGGTGAAAATGCAGTTCGATTTACATGACGCTCACTATCTCCCCTATCAGCAAATTAGAAGTTATTGTAAAGCTCAGGCGAACTCTGTTGGTGATTCGGAGAGGCTGGCATGGTTTGTGGCTTTGCTGGGCAGGGATGGTTCCCACATGTCCCTCTCAGAATTACACCAGAAACTCCATAGCATCCAGACTATAGGCTTGGTTAAGGGGGCCTACAAACTCTGGGAAAGAGAACTGTCTGACCAAAACATAGCAAAGAAAATGAGGGTAGGCTTTGAACTGGTTAAGCGGGCGACGTACAACGAGAAGTGGAGAGAGTCACAATTAAGGCTTATGCATAGAGCGACGTACACCTTTAATTTGTCTTATTGTGATGCCCCTGCCCATTACCTGCGTGAGTGTCCTAAGTGTGACCTTCCAAAAGCTGTATTGCTGCATGCCTTATGGGAATGCCCGAAGGTACAACCGTTGTGGAAGCAAACAATAGAGTCAATAGATGAAATTTGGGGAGAAAAGGTGGGACCCACGCCTCAGCAATATATATTTCATTATATACCCAAAAACCAAGACGAGGAAATAGGGACGGTGTTCGCCAAGTCAGGAGTGCACCTTCTACTGATGTCAGTAAAGAAGTCTCTCTTACGGCACTGGTTAGGAGGGGAAGCACCATCGTGGGAGGAGGTAATTGGGACAATGAAAAATGTTCTCTATCTGGAAAGATTGGAGGTAGAACAGGATAAGGAATGATTGATTGAGAAATTCATCAAAAAATGGAGGGGTTTCATAGAGAAACGACTGTCTGATGGCGAAATTCAGGAGCTTATAGCCCCATTTAAACTGACTGGATGGTACTTGGAAGCACAGCTTGCGAATAGACTAGGGAAACTGGGATTGTAACTCGGCACGCGGGATAGTAAAACTCTAGGTGTGAGCGGCACTGCTTTGAGCAAGCACCACTTCAATTACCATGGTCTTAGATTGGTGTTCGGGGGTGGGTTGTATTGGGGGGGGGGGGGGGGTTTGGGATAAGGGCTGAGGGTTGGGTAGGGAATTGGGATAATAAACTGTGAAAATGTGATTTGAGAAGTTAAGCTATATCATCTGCCTGTACAATGTTCTCTGCTGCAACTCTTGACCAGTGTGATGTTCATTTGCTTATTTTTTGTATGTGACTTCTCACTTCAATAAAGAGATCTTTAAAAAAAAACAAAAAAACGAAGCTAAGTAATAATAAAGATAGAGGGGGGGTCTAGTATTTTGGAAAAGGTACATAGATGATTGTTTACTTATATGGAAAGGAGATTCGTTGGGGTTGGAGAGATTTATAGGTTACATGAATGAAAATGATTGGAACCTCCATTTCACTGAAACTATCAGTTCGACCTCTGTCAATTTTTTTAGATCTGAATATCTTTATAGAAGGAGGAGAATTTAGGACTAAAACCTATTTTAAACCGACCGATGTGAATGCGCATATAGAAACCACAAGTTGTCATCACAAACCCGGGCTGGAAAATATTCCAAATGGCCAGTTGAAAAGGGTCTATCGTAATTGTACTGACTTACAAGATTATGATAAACAGAGTCCATTAATTGAGCTGAGATTCCTGGAAAAGGGATATAAAAAAGGATTCCTAAAGAAAAATAGTGAAAGAAATAAAAAGGAAAAGAGTGGCGAAAATGAAATGATTTCTGTGAAGGAGAAGAAGGATGAATTAAGATTAGCCTTTATCACACAATATAGTAGTAATGCAGGTCTGGTAAAAAATGCTATATGTAAAAACTGTTCTGTCTTAAAAAATTATCCGGTTCTGGGGGTTAATAAAAAAACAAACATTATTACCTTCAGAAAAGCCCCAAACATTAATTTCAATGGATCCGCAAAAAAAACGGAAGGTACTCTGTATGCCTTCCGTTTCCGTGTTTCCGTTTCGTTCAAAGATAGAACATGTCCTATTATTGTCTGCATAATGGACAAGGATAGTGCTGTTCTATCAGGGGCCAGTTGTTCCATTCAGCAGAAAACGGAATGCACATGGACGTGCTCTGTATTTTTTGCGTATTTGTTTTTTGCGGTCCGCAAAATACTGAAAAAGCCATACGGTTGTGTGCAAGAGGCTTAAGAAAGAACACAATTAGGGTGGGTTCACACTAGCGTTAGGGATTCCGTTATGGCTTTAACATGGTTAAAACTGAAAAGAACGGAATCCATAAGATGGAAGGACGGATCTGCAAAAAATATAGAGCACGTCCTTGTGCATTCAGTTTTTTGCGGAACAGAAAAACTGGCCCCTGATAGAACAGCATCCGCTGTGATCCGTTGTGCTTTCCCATAGACTTCTATTAGGACGGAAAGCAAACGGAATGCCTTTTAAAGGGTTCTGTTTTGCATTCTGTCTGGGCATTCCGTTATTTTCCATTATAACCATGTTATAATGGAAAGCCATAACGGAATCCCTAATGCTAGTGTGAACCCACCCTAAGAATCCAGAGAGTTTGAAATGTGTGGGGTTGGAGACAGTACAGACAAAGTGGAGAGGGGAGGACCCTATTATAAAAATAAATAAAAAAGTCGAATGGATTTACCGTTTGAGTACATTGCAACCGACCGGATTAAATGTTGAGTTTAATATTAAGACCTGTTTAAAATGAAGAATGGTGTAATGTATAACCTGGAGTTTAGAATGAAGAATGATATAATGTATAGTTTGGAGGTATGTGCGGTCTTTGAGATTTTTTTTAGAATGTTGATCCATATAATGAAGGATTGGAGATTGGAGGAATTGTATCACATGATCAGAATGGAAAGGTTTGAAGAATATAAGGGTTTTAATACTATGCATGTATAATAGACTTAGCTGAAAGAACAGATATGGGGATAAGGAGCTCGAGGCGGTATGTTGGATAAATATAAATCGCAAGGTTGGGAAGATTATTGTAAAGACTACTTGTTATTTCTTTGTTATTTATTTTTTTGTAACTTATTTTTTTGGATTTTTAAATGCCAATTAGATGTTCGTGTTGGGATTTATATGCTGCATAAGGGATAAAATACACGAAATAGGAGAATTTATATGAATTTTAGGTTTTTTAGTGGCTATATTATATATTAAGAATGTATCTGCAAGGAGACTTTTATTGACAACGCCCATACCATTATAAAAGGGAGTGTCTTAGTTCAGTATAGAGTTGCCCCTGATGAAGCGAGAGCGAAACTCAGGTCGGGCAGCTGGAGGAACTAGATGCATTTTATATGATTTTATATAAATCTACTTGTTTTAAACCTTGTAAGTATAATTTAAAAAAAGCGTGATTACTAGAACATCTACTGTATTTCTGTGTCAAGTTGTCTTATATAATAGAAAGAGAAAGAAATAAAAATAATTTTAGTTTTGCTAATTTATTCATGGCCGCATGGGAGGAGGAATATAAAAACCCGAAGTATTAAAAAACACCATAATGGCGTGAAAGGCGATTAGGAAGATTTATGGGCTCCCCTACTATCTATCACCCAGATTGCCATTATGGTCACTACCGGCGTTCCCCCAGGGCAGGGAGAATATTTTGTTCAGGATGTGGAGGGACAAAAACATAATGAGGCTTAAAGATCTACTCCACTGGCTGTCCTGGGACCAGGTGAAAATGCAGTTCGATTTACATGACGCTCACTATCTCCCCTATCAGCAAATTAGAAGTTATTGTAAAGCTCAGGCGAACTCTGTTGGTGATTCGGAGAGGCTGGCATGGTTTGCGGCTTTGCTGGGCAGGGATGGTTCCCACATGTCCCTCTCAGAATTACACCAGAAACTACATAGCATCCAGACTATAGGCTTGGTTAAGGGGGCCTACAAACTCTGGGAAAGAGAACTGTCTGACCAAAACATAGCAAAGAAAATGAGGGTAGGCTTTGAACTGGTTAGGCGGGCGACGTACAACGAGCAGTGGAGAGAGTCACAATTAAGGCTTATGCATAGAGCGACGTACACCTTTAATTTGTCTTATTGTGATGCCCCTGCCCATTACCTGCGTGAGTGTCCTAAGTGTGACCTTCCAAAAGCTGTATTGCTGCATGCCTTATGGGAATGCCCGAAGGTACAACCGTTGAATGTTGAATGATTTTATATGAATCTACTTGTTTTAAACCTTGTAAGTATAATTTAAAAAAAGCGTGATTACTAGAACATCTACTGTATTTCTGTGTCAAGTTGTCTTATATAATATCTAGGAAACAAAAAGATCGACTGAAGTGGAAATCCGGATTTTAACCCAGTGATCAACCGTATCAGAAAGATACTGTTTGCGTGCCTTTGAACACTTCCATTGATGGTTCAGGAGCAGTGATTGCCAGCGAACACATGCGGGCTGCCATCTTGACTCACAAGTCCGGTGATGCACAGGTAAGCCCTTACCTGTGCCTATGCGCGAGCCGGTCTGAAACAAATGCAGTCACCGGTAGCAGGCAGTTCCTGAGAACAGCCGCCTGGGGCCTTCATCGGGCTGTTCTCGGAACTGCCTGCTCCCGGTGACCGTATTTGTTTCAGACTGGCTCGCGGCACAGGCACAGGTAAGGGCTTACCTGTGCATCGCCGAACTTGTGAGTCAAGATGGCAGATGGCAGATGACTGGCCAACAGTGTTCAGGAGCTGCGCAGTCTTTTGCATAAAATTCAGGCAAATAATCAAGTTTATATAAAAAAAGGTCACATTTTAAAAGTGGTGTGCGCCTTTTGATATATGAGGTGGAACAAATCACCACTTTTGATTTGTAATGTTAGTATTTATTGGCGCAAATTACACCATTAGTGATAAATGTCTCCCAGTGTATCTTACCACTAGCATTTTCTTCATGGTGTTTTTACCCTATAGAGAAGGTGTTGGCAAAATGCCTGAATAAATGCCAAGAGCTACAGTATGCTGAGTTTATGCAAAGAAGCATGAAGGACAAAGAAACGTCACCTAATGCACAAAAACAACAGGGGCAAAAAATGCTTGTGTGTCTTGCGTTTAGTATTTCCCACAGACATTCAGCTAACATCTACAGCGGTTATTTTTATTGCAAAAAAAAACACACCAAAAGCAAAAAAAAAAAAAAAACGAATGCAAAAAATGCCACTAAAAACGCTAAAATGCTGAAAATCTTGTGCTGAAATATTTGTGAAAGCACCCTAAGGGCTCATGCACACGACCGTTGGATGTTTTGTGGCCCGCAATTTACAGATCTACAAAACATGGATACCGGTCTCAATAATGCGGACAATAATAAGACATGTTCTAATTTGTTGCGGAACGGCCAAGCAGATGTACGTACACGAAATACACAAGGAGTAATTTCCGTTTTTATTGCAACCCCATTAAAGTGAATGGTTCCGTATATGGTCCGCAAAAAAATTAAATAAAACAGAGACAAAGAATATGTTCGTCTGCATGAGCCCTAATCCATGTATGTTTTCATTCAGTTTTTTTTAAAGAGAGTCACCTGTCACCAGTTGTATCAGGCACAATGCCTTGTAGGCCTAGGTCACCTTAATGTAATGCTAGATTCCACTTAGTGATCCATTGCTTTGTGCTGGAGAAAAAGTACTTTTAATTCATATGCAAAGGAGCAGTTAAAGGGGTTGTATAGTGGAGTAATATTGATGACCTATTGTCAGGATAGGTAATCAATATCAGGATGGCGGGTGGCTGACTGTCGGTACCTCCACTAATCAGCTCCATGAAGGGGTCTCGGCTTGTAGGTAAACTTTGAAGAGAGAGCAGGGCTTGCATAAGTGTTGTGAATCCTTCTAACGGTTGATTGGGGGAGGTGCAGGGAGTCATATCCCCGCCAATTTGATATTGATGGTGTATCCTGAGGATAGGTTATTAATATTACTCCACTGTACAACTCATTTGCATACAGATTGAAAGGACTTTTTTTTGCCAGAATAAAGCAATGGATCACTAAGTGGAATCTATCATTACATTCAGCTGAGCCAGGCCTACAAGACATTGTGCTTGGTAAAACAGTGAATGTACTAGTGACAGACGACTTCCTTTAAAAAAACTGAATGAAAACATCCATGGTTTAGGGTGCTTTTTTAGTGGACAGGCCCAAGCCACTCTGTGCACCCTGATTGACAGGGTCAGGCAAGATGATTATGCAGGAACCTGACCCTGTTAATCAAGAAGGAGAGGAAAGGTTGGCAGTAGAAGCAGGAAGGGTGGACAGTGTGTTTTGGGCCTGCCCTCTGTGCAGAGGGTCAGATAGGGTTGAAAATAAAAATAATCCATATTCATCTCATTAATGCCTCCCTATTGCCACGAGTCACCAGTGCTGTTCACTCCCTGGTCACTCATTAAAAGCCATCTGGCTTTAAACTTACAGGACCACGATTTCGCATTGTCTGTTTCTCCACCCAACAGCCACCACTCCGGTTCGAAGTTTACAGAAAGCAATTTAAAGAAAATTCAGAAAAATGTATTTTCTAAATTAGAATTTCTCTGCTTTTAAGACAGACAGTAATAGCTCATAGGTATTAAAGGGGTTATCCAAGATGTGTCGTGATCCTGTGGAGTCACCACTTCAGTGATCATGTGCTGTACATCGGGCATGTGATCCTAACCTGAGGTTATTGTTTATTTCTGACAAAACTATAAGGCAGTAAACAGCAGTGACCGGCTTGCTCCAGCAGGGCTTAGTCCCATATCTATAGAATCACACAGGTATGGTATTGCACAGTACTGTAATTCACATGGTGTATGTAGACCTTGCTTTGTCCTCAGTTTATCAGGCACAGCAACTCCAGCTGAGACTCTGATTCAACACAGCACTCCACAGAGCTCCACTGTCAGAGAGAGGTAATCACCCCCACCTGACACTGCTGGCTGTTTTTTGTAGGCCAGTCAAGACCCGGCCTAGAATGTGGGGAGTAGTCACCTACTAAGCACTATGACTACTCCCAGTAAGAGCCGCCCCGGATCAGCTATTCACAGCTATATCAAATAGCAAAGTGTCAACCAGCTACTGCCGCTGACACTTGAAATACTGGGTCTTACTTCACCAAGGCCAGGAACCTCAGTGACACATATCTGCCATCAACGATGGTCCCTTATGCCTTCCTACGTACCCCCCCCCGCCTAAAGCTGGGGGTCTGGGCAACTTCAGTAAGCATGCAGTGTACTCTAGACAGGGCATCTGCATTCCCTTGCAGCTTGTCCGGCCTATGCTCCACAGAAAACCTAAAATCCTGTGGAGCCAGAAACCAGCGGGTGACATGGGCATTGTTACCCTTTTTCTCCCTTAGCCATTTGAGAGGGGCATGATCTGATACTAGCTTAAATTTCCATCCCAGGAGGCAGTATCGGAGGTAATCAAGCGCCCACCTAATGGCCAAGCATTCTCTCTCAATTATAGAATAATTCCGCTCTGCCGGGGACAGCTTTCTGCTGAGGTAACACACGGGATGTTCCTCCCCATTTATGACCTGAGTCATCACTGCTCCTAGGTCTACCTTTGATGCATCTGTCTGAATGATAAACTCTCGGGAGCTACCAAAACTGGCTGTCTACAGAGGGCCGACTTAAGCTTTTGGAAGGCCTCTTTAGCCTCCGGGGACCACCTGATCATGGCAGATGTTATTTTACATTCCCCATATGTCTACTTCACGTTTGGATCATTTTATGAATGGCATCTTATTTTTTGGGGATGTTAGAAGGCTTAGAAGTTTAGAAGCAAATCCTCTTTTTAAGGACCAGTTCAGGTCTGAAGTCACTTTGTGAGGCTTACATAATGGAAACCACCCAAAATTGACCCTATTTTAGAAACTACACCCCTCAATGTATTCAAAACTTATTTTACAAACTTTGTTAACCCTTTAGGTGTTCCACAAGATGGAAAATGGAGATGAAATTTCAGAATTTCTCTTTTTTGGCAGATTTACAATTTTAATCCAATTGTTTCTGCTAACAAAGCAAGGTTTAACAGCAAAATTATTACCCTGATTCTGTAGTTTACAGGAACACCCCATATGTGGTCATAAACTGCTGTATGGGTACAAAGCCATATGGTTTTCTGAAGGCAGATTTCACTGGAATAAATTTAAGCTGCCATGTCACATTTGATGACCCCCTGATGCACCCCTAGAGTAGAAACTCTAAAACAATGACCTCGTTTTGGAAACTACTGAATAAGGCCCCCTGCACATGTGTGCTTCCCGTTGCCGTATTGCGGACCCGCAATACACGGGTGCCGTTCTGTGGGCATTCCACATCATGGATGCGGACCCATTCACTTGAATGGGTTTTCAAATCCGGAGATGCAGAATGGTGCGTAACTGAAGCACGGAACGGAACCCTACGGAAGCATTAAGGAGTGCTTCAGTGGGGTTTCGTCCCGTACTTCCATTATGCAAAATGTCCTACGTTCGTGTGCAGGGGGCCTAAGGTGGCAGTTTTGTTGGTACTATTTTAGGGTACATATGATTTTTGGTTCTTCTATATTACACTTTTTGTAAGGCAAGGTAACAAAAACTTGCTGTTTTGGCACCGTTTTAATTTTTTTAATTTACAGTGTTCATCTTACAGCTTAGATCATGTGGTATTTTTCTAGAGAAGGTTGTTATGGACGCAACAATACCAAATATGACAACTTTTTTTTTTTTTTGTTTCAGTTTTACATAATAAAGCATTTTTGAAAAAAATACTTTTTTGTGTCTCCATATTGTGAAAGTCATAGTTTTTTATTTTATTTTAGCGATGTAGGGGCATAATTTTTTTGGTATGAGATGGCGGTTTTATTGGTACTATTTTAGGGTGCACATGACTTTTTGATCACTTGGTATTTTTTGTGATGTAAGGTGACCAAAAATGTTTTTTTTTACACACTTTTTTTTTTTTTTACGGTGTTCACCTGAATAACCCCTCAGGTGAACACCGTAAAAAAAAAAAAAGGTCATGTGATATTTTTATACTGCAGGTTCTTATAGACGTGGCGATACCTAATATGTATACTTTTTTAATTTATTTAGGTTTTACACAATAATATCATTTTTGAAAAAAAAATCATATTTTAGTGTCTCCATAGTCTGAGAGCCATAGTTTGTTTTAAATTTTTGGGGCTATTGTCTTAGGTATGATATCATTTTTGCATGATGAGATGACTGTTTGATTGGCACTATTTTGGGGGTGCATATGACTTTTTGATCGCTTGTTGTTACACTTTTTGTAATGTATGTTGACAAAAAATGGCTTTTTTTCACCAATTTTATTTTATCTTTTTTACAGTGTTCACCTGAGGGGTTAGGTCATGTGGTATTTTTTTACAGCAGGTTGTTACGGATGCAGCGATACCTAATATGTCTATTTTTTTATTTATTTTTTTACATTTAACACAATAAAATAATTTTTTAACCACTTTAGGACCACAGGTTTATACCCGCCTAGTGACCAGGCCCTTTTTTTTTACAAATCGGCACTTCATAACTTTAACGGTTTATTGCTCCTGTCATGCAACTTGGCATCCAAATGAATTTTACCTCCTTTTCTTTTCACAAATACAGCTTTCTTTTGGTGGTATTTGATTGCTGCTATGATTTTTCGTCTTTCTGATATTAATCAAAATAGACCGCATTTTTCTAAAAAAAAGTGTATTTTTAACTTTCTCTGATTAAATTGTTCAAATATAATTACATTTATATACAAGTTTGTGTCAGCATTTATTGTGCTACATGTCTTTGATAAAAAAAAATCCAATAAGTGTATATTTATTGGTTTGCGCAAAGGTTATAGCGTTTACAAACTATGGTACAAAAATGTGAATTTCCGCATTTTGAAGCAGCTCTGACTTTCTGAGCACCTGTCATGTTTCTTGAGGTGCTAGAATGCCAGGATAGTATAAATACCCCACAAATGACCCCATTTTAGAAAGAAGACACCCCAAAGTATTTGCGGAGGGGCATGGTGAGTTTATGTATGATATTTTTTTTAGCGGAAAATGACACTTTCTGAGAAAAAAAAATATATAAAAAGTTTCCATTTCTGCTTACTTCTGGCAAAAAATAATAAAATCTCCCACGGACTCACTATGCCCCTCAGTGCATACCTTGGGGTGTCTACTTTCCGAAATGGGGTAATTTGTGGGGTGTGTTTACTGTTCTGGCATTTTGAGCGGGGCTAAATTGTGAGCAACCCTGTAAAGCCTAAAGGTACTCGTTGGACTTTCGGCCCCATACGCACCTAGGCTGCAAAAAAGTGTCACACATGTGGTATCGCCGTACTCAGAAGAAGTAGGGCAATGTGTTTTGGGGTGTATTTTTACATATATCCATGCTGGGTGAGAGAAATATCTCTGTAAATTGACAACTTTGTATAATTTTTTTTTTTAAAGTTGTCATTTAGAGAGATATTTCTCACACACAGTATATGTAAAAATACACCCCAAAACACATTGCCCTACGTCTTCTGAGTACGGCGATACCACATTTGTGACACTTTTTTGCAGCCTAGGTGCACAAAGGGGCCCAAATTCCAATGAGTACCTTTAGGATTTTACAGGGCATTTTTTACGCATTTGGATTCCAGACTACTTCTCACACTTTAGGGCCCCTAAAATGCCAGGGCAGTATAAATACCCCACAAGTGACCCCATTTTGGAAAGAAGACACCCCAAGGTATTGCGTGAGGGGCATGGCGAGTTCATAGAATATATTTTTTTTTTTTTTTTGCACAAGTTAGCGGAAAATGATTTATTTTTATTTTTTTCTTACAAAGTCTCATATTCCACTAACTTGTGATAAAAAATAAAATTTTACATGAACTCGCCATGCCCCTCACGAAATACCTTGGGGTGTCTTCTTTCCAAAATGGGGTCACTTGTGGGGTATTTATACTGTCCTAGCATTTTAGGGGCCCTAAAGCGTGAGAAGTAGTTTGGAATCCAAATGCGTTAAAATTCCCTGTGAAATCCTAAAGGTACTTCTTGGAATTTGGGCCCCTTTGCCCACCTAGGCTGCAAAAAAGTGTCACACATGTGGTATCGCCTTACTCAGAAGAAGTAGGGCAATGTGTTTTGGGGTGTATTTGTACATATACCCATACTGTATGTGAGAAATATCTCTGTAAATGACAACTTTTCCCATTTTTTTAATACAAAGTTGTCAATTTACAGAGATATTTCTCTCACCCGGCATGGGTATATGTAAAAATACACCCCAAAACACATTGCCCTACTCTGGCAGCACCTCTGGGATACTAAGAGCTCTACGGGCCTGTGAACGTGGTGGCTGCGACGGGAGGAGTTAATGCACGTGCCACTGTACCAGCTTGAACTGACCTTCTGGTGCTCGCCACTTCACCAGGGAATACGGCAGTGCTGGTAGAAGGTCCAGGATGTGCTGCGCTGCTGGTGTATGCTGCACCATATAAAAGATCAGCGATAGCACCACTCTGCTGCAAATGAGGCTCATAACGCGGGGTATGCAGAACACTGACATGGGATCGGGTACGCCTGACCGTAGCAGGGACATCAACCTAGTCATCTTCACTAGCGGTTAGAGTGCCACTGCTATCTACAGGTTCATATTCTGAACCACTGGATTCAGCGGGTGAGGCGTCCCCATCGCTTTCATCCATCACGGCCAGAATCCTGTAGGCCTCTTCAGTGGAATACCCCTTGTTTGACATTTTGGGCTAACTAAATTTAGGGGGTATTCCTCTGACACTACCCAGGAAAAAAAGAGCAAACCTACCTAGTAAAAAAGAGTGCTTGCGAAGTAAAGCTTTGATCGCTAATAAAGAGCCAAAAAGCTCAAAAGTTATCTTTATAGCGGCACAGTGATTTTACGGTGTTTTTGCAGTGATCAGAAAAAAAAATTCTGTCACTGCGGTGGGGCGGACTGAATGCGCACAAGATCAGGCCTGATCAGGTGAACGCTGTGTTTTTTGTAGAGCCTAAGGTGACCCTAATGTACTGATATAGATCTGATTGCGATCAGTCTTGATCACTTACAGATACTATATAGTACTAGTGCTGATTAGCGACAGCGAAGACGCTAATCAGCGACTAATCAGTGACTGCGGTGCGGTGGGCTGGGCGCTAACTACCTGGTGGTGATGAGGGACCCTTACAGGGGGGTGATCAATGACAGGGGGTGACAGGGGGGTGATCAGGGAGTCTATATGGGGTGATCAGGGGTTAATAAGTGACAGTGGGGGGCTGTGTAGTGTATGTGTGGTGATTGGTGCAACTTACAGAGCTGCCTGTGTCCTCTGGTGGTCGATCCAAGCAAAAGGGACCACCAGAGGACCAGGTAGCAGGTATATCAGACGCTATTTACAAAATAGCGTCTGACATACCCATTTCATTGGTTAATTAAAAAATCTACAGCCTGCCAGCCAATGACCAATGAAGTGGTTAAATAAATAAAAAATCATGTTTTAGTGTCTCCATAGTCTGAGAGCCATAGTTTTTTGTTGTTTTGGGGGGGCGATTGTCTTAGGTAGGGGCTCATTTTTTACGGGATGAGGTGACGGTTAGATTGGTACTATTTTGGGTGGCATACGCCTTTTTGATCGCTTGGTGTTGCACTTTTGGTGATGTAAGGTGACAAAAATTTCTCTATTTGTTATTTTAGTTTAATTTTTTTTTGTAAATGGCTTGATAAGTCGAAGTGATGCAGTGCAATAAATGTGGTATTGTACCATATCGAACTTTCAATTTTACACTGACAGCTTGCCTTTGATACTCAGGCTAGGGTCTCCTTCTGTCAGGGACAGACTGGCACTAGAAACTACAGGTAAATTTCCCTGTGGGCTGTGTAACACTCCAGTGTGGGGTTACCACTATTACACTCTGCTACTATCTCTAATGGGCTAACAAAACATCATCTTATGTATGTCTTTGCAGGTCCTCCACAATGTGCATTCATAATCTTGCTATGTAACTGTTTATTACATGTAATGTGCCTGGTTCACCAGCAGGTGGCAGTGTAAATGACAGAGCTATAGTTAGATAGAATGGAACTCACCATTCCATTCTCACCCCTTTGGGCAGAAGTGGGCCAGTCCTGCTTACTACCAGAAGGAGGTGGGGCAGTTCTGGTCTGTTCTGGTTGAGACTCCATGTTGGAGCTGCCAGGATTCTAACCTACTTTTTGGCTGAACATAAGTCCAACTACAAGAGTGAAGTGCAGCATAAAGAGGAAACTTATACACCAAGTCAGCTTGTCGGTACAGCAGAGTGAGAGAAATATATAGCAAAGTTGAGTTTGCCTTGCAGTTTAATTCTAAAGCCTGCTGGAACCAAGACAAAGCCTGAAACTGTTTGGAGAAATGTTTATTCAAGTAAAGTCGCCATTGAACTTCATCTCAAGGTCTGGACTCATATTATTTCTTCAAATCCCTCAATTAGTCCCCCCTATTTATTGCTTCGAAGTCAAAGCCTAGGGTCCAGCCATATCCAGGTAGGAACACCGTGACACACATAAAGAGACATTTAGGCCGCACTACACCACTCAGCATTCCTACCAAACCTGGGACGCGATATAGAGGGCCCTGGGGGGAGGTCAAGCGTTGCAGCTGGTGCCCAGGAGGCCGTCTGAGCCCTCCTCATGGCCTCGTGTCAGGTACATAATAATCTGATGATCTCAGCATTAATTACAGTGGTTGTTCAGGCCGTATATATTGATGACTTATACTCAGGATAGGTCATCAATATCAGATTGACAGGGGTCCGACACCCAGCACCCCGCCGATCAGCTGTTTAAAGAGGAGGTGGCGCTCCATGCGAGCACTGCTTCCTGTTCATTACACTGCCCGTTGTCTCTGACATGTCTGCATTGTAAGCCATACAGTTTACAAATTCTTTAGGAACTGAAATTGGACAACAAACCGAAACGCCGTGATTTTTCCACAGACTTGCAGGGTTGTTTGAAAGAGGAGGAATTCGCTGACAGGCTGGTGTTGAGTGATGAATGTACCTTTCATCTCAGTGGGAAGGTCAATAATCACAACATTAGAATCTGGGGCTCAGAAAACCCATGTATCCTTATTAAGCACATGAGGGATTCACCCAAAGTAAACATGTCCGGTGCAATGATCAGGCACAAATTCTACGGCTCCTTTTTTTCACCCAAGGATACTGCCACTGGCCACTCCTACCTGGGAATAGTAAGACAATGGCTTATGCCACAGATAGATGTGGATCAGCCAAATGTAGTCTATCAGCGGGATGGTGCTTTTCCTCATTTCAAGTTGGATGTTTCCCAATACCTGAAAAAAACATTACCGGATATTTGGATTGGCTACTCCTGAATAAATGATACACTGGTGATGTGTTGGCCTCCACGATCACCAGATCTAATTCCCTACAACTTCTTTTTGTGGGGCTACATAAAGACCTGTATCTGGATATGAACCTCCTGTCATGACACATCACTGAAAAGTGAAGTCTAAGGCCTCATGCACACGACCGTATTTTTTAACGTCCCGCAAAACGTGGTTCGGTTGTACCGTGATCCGTGCCCGTTTTTTCTTCCGTGGGTCTGCCGTGATTTTTGGAGGATCCACGGACATGAAAAATGAAATAAAATTCTAAGTCAAGTTTGCCATTGAAATGATAGGAAAAAACGGACACGGATCACGGACACGGATCACGGACACGGATGACAATCTTGGGTGCATCCGTGATTTTCACGGACCCATTGACTTGAATGGGCCCGTGAACCGTTGGCCGTGAAAAAAATAGGACAGGTCATATTTTTTTCACGGCCTGGAAACACGGGTCACGGGCGCGGTGTAAAAACGGTGCAGAAGCCGAGTTTTCAACGGACCCATTGAAAGTCAATGGAGCCGCAGAAAAACATGTCTAACGGCACAACGGCCACGGGTGCACACAACGGTCGTGTGCATGAGGCCTATATCTGAGGATATGTGACACGTGTTTAGACAGAACTGGACTAAAACCTAGACATCTGCCGTGTTACCAGTGGAGCTCACATCGAACATTTGTAGTTTTTATATAAAACTTGGATAGATAGTGTATCTTTTCATGTTAATAAATTTGTGTTATGTTCTCTCAATTACCAATACTGAGGCTATAAGTTTATGTTCATGCAATGTGAAAGTCCTGCATGCACAACTTGTTGTCCTACCGAAAGCTGGAGTTTATGCGGGAAAGCGTCTGGATCCCCGTTGGAACCCTGTTGTATTCAATGGCGATCCGGCAGTGTGCAGCCCTATCCGACTATGCCGGATACAGTAAAATCCAGTAGTCTGTTCCTCTACCACAGGGATCAGCAACCTTCAGCACTCCAGCTGTTGAGAAGCTACAATTCCCAGCATGGCTGCTTTGGAAACTCTCACAGAAGCTAATGGAGCATGCCATGCTGGGATTTGTGGTTTAACAACAGCTAGAGTTCCGGAGGTTGCCGACCCCTGCTCTACCATATCAAGCTGCCGGAGTTCACATTGCATATGTGAATGTAGCCCAATCCTATCTAAGGGCACTGCTTTCACTCACCCAGTTCTTAAGGCAGCAGAGTTGACCACCATGCCACCATCTCAACTACTATTGTCACTTGGATCAAACAGTGTAATATTTGGTTCGTTGACAGAGAAAATAGCTAAGCTTTTTAAAAAAAAAATTTTTTTATCTAACAATCAAAATAAGTTTAACACAAGCATATTCATATGATTATATGAATAATATTTGGTTAGTCTATATACATGGTTCATGAAACAGGTTCTACATACAGTGTCCCCTCCCTCTGTCAATCATCGTTGCATCTAAGGGGTTAAACTGCTTGGATCTGAGATAGCTTAAATCTCTGAATTTTTTACTTGTGGAGGACATTGGGCACATATATTTCATCACTATGTGGGAAGTAGCATGCACTTATAATGGATAAACATGATGGCTAACATCCGGCACTCCAGCTGTGGTGAAACTACGACTCCCAGCATGCTCCATCCATTTTTATGGAGTTCTTAGAACAGCCAAGCAAGTGTGCATCTTGGGAGTTGTAGTTTTACCACAGCTAGGGTGCCGGAGGTTAGCCATCACAGGACTATATCATCGTTCATCATTAAGGGGCTAAAATAAGTAAATAGATACATTTTAACACATTATATCGCTAGGATATGCCCCCAATGTCTGGGATCCGCACCTATCAATAGAATGCAGAATAGAATATCAATAGGATAGAGCTTGCAGAGTGAAGGAGGGCGTACTGCGCATGTACACCTGCCCTTAATTTCTATGAGGCTGCCACAAATAGCCGAGCACTGGCTCTGGCTATTTCTGTAAGTCTCATAGAAGTAAATGGAACGGTGGCCATGCTTGCGCAGTCCGCTTCCCATTTGGATTTTTTATCACTTCCATAAAAAGGAATGGAGGGCATCTGTGCGTGCATGGTGCACCCTTCTTCACTTTGTGGGCTCCATTGTAAAGATAGGTGTGAGTACCAGAGGTGGGACCGACACCTATGAGACATTAGGGGCATATCCGAGGGATATGCCCCCAATGTACAAGACGGTCCAACCCCTTCAATGCTGAGAGCATCAGATCATTATGTACAAGTCTGTGTGGCTGTTAGGAGAGCTTGGTCGCCCCCTGGTACATAATGATCTGATGATCTCAGCATTGAAGGGATTGGACCGTCTTGTACATGGGGGCATATCGCTAGGATATGGCCCCAATGTACAAGACGGGTCAACCCCTTCAATGCTGAGAGCATCAGATCATTATGTGCCATGTGGGTGGCTGTGAGGAGAGCTTGGTCGCCCCCTGGGCATCTGCCCACTGGGATATTTCCCTGTAGGGTCCAGTCCATCCCTGCACAGTAAAAATATGCAAATGTTAGTAAATGTTCCCTGGATTGCAGGCCAATCAAGCTTAAAGATTAGGTAGCCTTATTATAGAAAAAATATGTAATAAAAAAGTAATAATAATTAGCTGTTATTGCGGTTTAGTTGTACAATGCATAGGCACAATCTATATATAGTGCTCTGAATGCACTTAGTGGAGCTGATATTGGGTGGCCTATGAGATCACTCAAGCACAGCATGCTGACTTGTACAATATTGCTTAAAGTAATGGCTGCAGTTAAATTAACAACATGTTGTTAGAAGAGGACAATTGGGCATTGTACATAGCATGTTTTATCTATAATTGATTGCACTTACCTGCAGGTTGCTGCCAGTAAATTTCCTGGCCATAAGTATAAACATTGTAAAATTATTGGCCAAAAGTTCTAGCACTTTTGCAATTAGTTCAGACTCTTGCGCTCACTGGGACATGTAGTTGTTTAGTTTCAAATCGGCCTGAAATGGGGCTTTGTTCTTCCTGTGGGCTAAAATCAACAGCATAACTGCACAATTTTATGAGAAGTGATATCTGAATGAGTTTTGCAAATAACATTCCGGGATATTACATTCTTTAACATTTCACTTGCCTTGAATGTGTAACTACTTGTTTGCCGTAAGCATGCAGTTTATTACATAAGATGGGCAATTTCTTAGCAATTTATATTCGGTTCTCTTAAATAGATGGTACTTTTGAATAATGAATGGACCAGGAATTTATTTTGTAAAAACAACCATAAAGAGATGTTTTGTTATTCATTGCGCTGTTAGTGACACATATTTACATGATGAGACGCCGAGTGATGAAGATCAGCACTGAGGTTCTTCAGTTTTAGAAGAAACATCTTCGATCAGTTGCTCTTGGTACAAAATAACCAATGTGGCACCCACCCACCGGTCTCTGTTCATACTGCTGCAGCGATGGCTTGTGGTAGGCCATTTGCATGCATTCTGGCATCAAACCAGGGCACCCTGCAAAAAAACGAAACAAAAAAAAAAACATACTGACAATGTATCTAGATGCACCAAGGATAAACTTAAATTTACATAGAAAAGGAATAATTTCAGACTAGTTTCTGACCAGTAGCTACATAAAGCATAATTTACAGTCAATGAGATGGCAGACAGACAGGACCGTCATATAGGTTAATACATTTTATTTGAGCAGATGGTAATGAAGGGGTTAAATGTTTTTATGATTGCATTTTACTGATTTTGCATTTTACTGATTTTGGGCTAAAAATCAGTTTTCCAATTGGTCTTTGCTAAAAATATTGAGCCGTTCTGTCATAAAGGGTTAACTGCTTGTCTAGCTGTGTGAATAGTACTTTTTACTTTTCACCTAATAACTCTTATCTCTAATTTACTAAGATAATAACTGAGCTACAATGAGAGAGAGCAGAGATAAGGAGTTCCTCAGCTCCCCAACTGATGGAAAAGTCAGAAAATCCTGAGGCTGCTTCTAGAGCATCTCAGCTAACTACAGAAAAAAGGACTCCATATTTGTAAAAAAAAAAAAAAAGACCAATAAAAAAAATGATCTTTTTATCTCAAATTAAGTACAATGCAATAATAAAAAATTGCCACAAAAGTGTACATAGCCTTTAATTGTTTATTTTTACAATAATCCAGGGTGTTGAAGAAGTCCATAATAATTCTACAGTAAAAAATTGTGAGTAGTCATTTTACTGGTAGCTTAGGGTAGTAAAAGAGAGTTAAGAGTAGTGATGTCGCGAACATAAAATTTTCCGAACGCAAATTTCCACAAATGTTCGTGAACTGGCGAACCGGACGAACCGCCATAGACTTCAATAGGCAGGTGAATTTTAAAACCCACAGGGACTCTTTCTGGCCACAATAGTGATGGAAAAGTTGTTTCAAGGGGACTAACACCTGGACTGTGGCATGCCGGAGGGGGATCCATGGCAAAACTCCCATGGAAAATTACGTAGTTGACGCAGAGTGTGGTAAGTTGAATTCGCAAAGCGATTAATATAACCTGCATTAATCGCATTGCGATTACAACTTAGATCTGAGTTCCTAATGGTTGTATTGCTAGAATTGACGAATATAACGAATAACATAGTACATAAGGCCGAAAAAAGACATTTGTCCATCCAGTTCAGCCTGTCATCCTGCAAGTTGATCCAGAGGAAGGCTAAAAAACCCTGTGAGGTAGAAGACAATTTTCCTCACTTTAGGGGAATAAAAAATTCCTTCCCGACTCCAATCAGGCAATCAGAATAACTAATCAGAATATAGCACTATATTCTCAATCTTCGTTATATTCTAGAAATACAACCATTAGGAACCCAGCAGCTCTAAGTTGAATTCGCAATGCGATTAATATAACCTGCATTATTCGCATTGCGATTACAACTTAGGTCTGAGTTCATAATGGTTGTATTGGTCGCACCGTCACGTGGTAAAGGGGGACAGGGGTATGACTCACTGCAGCCTGGTGAGCGGTGGGGCGCCGCGGCATCTGCCCTGCAGGAGTCTCTGGTGCCGGGAGGAGGAGGTAGGTAGAGCGGCTCTGACTTTATAGACCAAATTATTTTAATAATACCCAAATAATAATAAGTTAATAACCTAACCCCATTCATAAATTACTGTGGATTATTATAGAGACGGTCCCAGGCCAGGAGACATAAGGGGTTGGGTTGAACTGTGGGCTGGGGCCACCCGGCCACATTTAATAATCTTTGCTCAGGGAGGCCCTCATAAATATAAACCCACATGGTGTGGACTGGTCATTTTTACTAAGGAATATAGTTTAAACGTTTATGTGCAAAAGAGAAAATAAGAAGTCAGCTCCAATTTGATATCTGCTCTGGGTCTATGCAGATATCTGATTGGAGCTGACTTAGGGACTTCTTTTTTTTTCTCTTATCTCTTTATTATGGCTTCGGGGGGACGGGGCAGGGTGAAGGCGTGGACGCCCCAGGGTACAGGGGACCCCCGCGTGGCCCGGCAAAGGGGCACTAGTCTCCCACCCTGCACAAGGCACCAATAGACTAATGCGTAATACAATATTCAATGACAGCACCCACACTTGTCATACACAAAAGATATATTATCTTGAAACGTACGTGGTCCCCAAAATAAATTTACTGGGAGCCCTAGTACCAGTCCGACATGTACACCAACGCACGCGTGACAAAAGCAACCACTGAACATAGACCACTCTAAGTTGAATTCGTAATGCGATTAATATAACCTGTATTAATCGCATTGCGATTACAACTTAGTCAAATTTGTGACACTGCAGCTTCAGAATGAATCTAAGATGGATGCTGTCCTTGCTATTTGATAGGAGGTGGGAGGGTCTTGGAGGTAGGGTATGCTGATTTGCGGAATGGTCGATGATCTGTGAGGACAGGATTCATAAGTTTTATCAATGATGAAGTAGTAGGGGGCGGACCGAACATCGCATATGTTCGCCCGCCGCGGCGAACGCGAACAAGCTATGTTCGCCGGGAACTATTCGCCGGCGAATAGTTCGGGGCATCTCTAGTTAAGAGTAAGTTCTCCGGTGATCTTTGTTAGTAAGTGGTTAGATAATAAATTCCCTGGTGGTATAGGACAGTGAAGGGGTTCATAGCAATAGTAAATTTGCAGGTGGTCTAGGCTAGTGAAGGGCATAAGAAGCATGATGATGATTCCATTTATTCAGACAACAGCCATTACCAAGTGTCCAACCAGTGCCAACCCAGTCCCCATTTGCCTTATTAGCCCTATATCTGGACAATGTTATCTAGTCCTTTTCCTCTAATTGATCCTGATACCTAATTCCTGTCACTCAACACATACCTTGATCTCCTCTTCAGGCCTGTTTATAGTACAAATATCACTATGTCCCACTGTCACAAACTGCCTGACTAGCCATGCCATAGAACAAAGGAAGGTGTAGGGTGGACTGCCTCCACGTACAGCCCTATTAGTTCATCTTGTGCTGTCTGTGAGTACACAAGATAGACAAGTGCATGCTTCTACTTAAATGCCCTAATTTCATGATATAATAGCACTGTAGCATGAACTTTTTACGTTTTCCATAAATTTACCCAAAATCCAAATATTCCTAAATTTTTGTGAGTAGTATATACAGTACAGACCAAAAGTTTGGACACACCTTCTCATTCGAAAAGTTTTCTTTATTTTCAAAATTGTAGATTCGCACTAAAGGCATCAAAACTATGAATTAACACATGTGGAACTATATACATAACAAAAAAGTGTGAAACAACTGAAAATATGTCATATTCTAGGTTCTTCAAAGTAGCCACCTTTTGCTTTGATTACTGCTTTGCACACTCTTGGCATTCTCTTGATGAGCTTCAAGAAGTAGTCACCTGAAATGGTTTTCACTTCACAGGTGTGCAATGTCAGGTTTAATAAGTGGGATTGATTGCCTTATAAATGGGGTTGGGACCATCAGTTGCCACAGAGTTCTAGCAGCAGACACATCTCTAGAACAACTGTTAAGAGGAGACTGTGTGAATCAGGCCTTTGTGGTAGAATATCTGCTAGGAAACCACTGCTAAGGACAGGCAACAAGCAGAAGAGACTTGTTTGGGCTGAAGAACACAAGGAATGGACATTAGACCAGTGGAAATCTGTGCTTTGGTCTGATGAGTCCAAATTTGAGATCTTTGGTTCCAACCACCGTGTCTTTGTGCGACGCAGAAGAGGTGAACGGATGGACTCTTCATGCCTGGTTACCACTGTGAATGACACTGTTGGGGATTTATTCAAAATTGAAGGCATACTAAACCAGCATGGCTACCACAGCATCTTGCAGCAGCATGCTATTCCATCCGGTTTGCGTTTAGTTGGACCATCATTTATTTTTCAACAGGACAATGACCCCAAACATACCTCCAGGCTGTGTAAGGGCTATTTGACCATGAAGGAGAGTGATGGGGTGCTGCGCCAGATGACCTGGCCTCCACAGTCACCGGACCTGAACCCAATCGAGATGGTTTGGGGTGAGCTGGACCACAGAGTGAAGGCAAAAGGGCCAACAAGTGCTAAGCATCTCTGGGACCTCCTTCAAGACTGTTGGAAGACCATTTCAGGTGACTACCTCTTGAAGCTCATCAAGAGAATGCCAAGAGTGTGCAAAGCAGTAATCAAAGCAAAAGGTGGCTACTTTGAAGAATCTAGAATATGACATATTTTCAGTTGTTTCACACTTTTTTGTTATGTATATAATTCCACATGTGTTAATTCATAGTTTTGATGCCTTCAGTGTGAATCTACAATTTACATAGTCATGAAAATAAAGAAAACTCTTTGAATGAGAAGGTGTGTCCAAACTTTTGGTCTGTACTGTACATATATATATATATATATATATATATATATAGGAGATGAAAAAAGGACAGCACTCCGGGTAAAAGTTAGTGATGTTTTAATCACCCATGTGAAGGCAACGTTTCAGCTCATACAAGAGCCTTTCTAAAGCATATGGAAATACATTTAAGGTTCACTAAATAACTTATGGCAGACTCTCCAAACACATAAAAGATGTTCACTGGTCAAATTAGACAAAAATCTAACTTTTTAGCTTTCATGGGAAATGCAATGTGTGGCACAAACCCAAGAACAACATGCCACAGTGCGGCATCTTTCACACTACCGTTGTTTTTTTTCTGTTTTGCGGGCCGTTTTTTGCGTTCCGTATAAGGTCCGTATACGGAACCATTAATTTCAATGGTTCCGCAAAAAAATGGAATGTACTCCATATGCATTCCGTTTCCGTATTTCCGTTTTTCCATTCCGTTGAAAGATAGAACATGTCCTATTATTGCCCGCAAATCACGCTCCATTCAAGTCAATGGGTCCGCAAAAAAAACTGAATGCATCCGTATGTCTTCCGTATCCATTCCGTTTTTGCGGAACCATCTATTGAAAATGTTTTGCCCGGCCCAATTTTTTTCTATGTAATTACTGTAGACTGTATATGCCATACGGAAAAACGGAACGGAAAAACGGAACGGAAAAATGGAACGGAAACACAACGGAAACAAAAAAACTAAACAACGGATCCGTGAAAAACAGACCGCAAAACACTGAAATAGCCATACGGTAGTGTGAAAGAGGCCTAAAGCATGATGGTGGTAGCTTCACGCTATGGGGATGCTTTTCATTGGCAGGGACTGACAAACTGTTCAGGATTGAAGAAAATATGGATGCAAGTAAATACTGGTAAACATTTTTGAAAACCTGTTTCAGTTTGTCAGAAAATTGAGATCATACTAACCATGCTGTTAGTAGACTAGAGTGGTTTAAAGTGAATTTTTAGGCCTCAGGATAGGTTATCAGTATTAAGTTATACACTCAGTATCCCCACAATTTTCTGTTTTGGACAGCCACTGGTTCTGGAAACTGTACAATGGATGGAAGGCTTCACCCACTGTGTAGTTTCCTGTGTTTGCATATTGTAGCCCAGCTCCTAGTTTTTACACAGGGGATGGAAACTTGTGCTTCTTGCTCCATTCACTATATAGTTTCCAGCACCGGCAGTTGCCCGAAACCCCCGCCAATCTGATATTGATGATCTATCATAAGAATAGGTCACCAATGTCTAAGTATTGGAAAACTCTAAAACCAAGAGGGCAAATAATTTTATGATGCACTATAAGTCTTCACGTGGTCAGCAGCTTGGCTGCAAGAAGATTGCAACTCTTGTCCATACAAGTGATTCTTGGTGTGAATAGTTTAAAGCAGTGGTTCTCAACCTTTCTAAAGCCGTGACCCCTTAATACAGTTCCTCATGTTGTGGTCACCCCCAACCATTACATTTTTTTCCTTGCTACGTCATAACTAATTTTGCTACTGTTATGAATTGTAATGTAAATATCTGATGCAGGATGTATTTTTATTGCTACAAATTGAACATAATTAAAGCAGAGTAATTAATCACAAAGACAAAATGTTACATCATCATCATCATCATGTGCCAGTATAAAGTCATCCCCCGCCCCATCATCATCATGTGCCAGTATAAAGTCCCCCCCATCATCATCATGTGCCAGTATTAAGTCGTCCCCCCATCATCATCATCATCATGTGCCAGTATAAAGTCATCCCCCCATCATCATCATGTACCAGCATAAAGTCGGCCTAGTGCGCCGGCAGCCTATCAGAGGAAGGGGAGGGGACACACCTCTCCCTCCCCTGCACCGCCGCAGCATAGGCAGATTACAAGGGAGATGAGCGCAATGGAAGCGCTCATCTCCCTGTTCTTGACTGCGGTGGTGGCGGCAGCGGCTCACTTGGGGGGCGGGAACGGGGGCATTTTAGTTGGGGGGTACAGCATGATGTAGGGGGGGCCTTGGCCCCCCCTGCCCCCCCCCCCGGTGACGCCACTGCTCACGAGGTAGGGTAGTATAACGCTACACGGGCGCCCCACAATAGGAAGCCTCAGGCGACCCCCCGGAAAGGGCCGATCGACCCCTAGGTTGAGAACCGCTGGTTTAAAGGGACACTTCCATTAGAACAGGGTATTTTTTTATAATCTTAATCTATATAGGTAGCAAATTTTGTTATAAATGTTTTGGCTGTACTGTACCATTGCAAATCGGATGCAAAATATTGTTCTTCTGAGCAGCCAGCACAAGAGATAAAACCTCCAATAGAGGTAGGTAATTCAATGTCAGTTTAGCTATGAGGTGGAGATGTTATCTGAAGGGTAATCCTCATGATAATTGTAGGTGTACAATTGGGATTACAGTATGACAGCTTTATTGTTCTGTTGATAGGCCTAGATAAGAAAGGCCACAGAAGAACATTGTGTTGATTAGTGAATTTGTTTCAATTGTATGCCATATGAATACTGGAGCATTTTCCTTTATGTATTTATACATGTGTGCCTCATATCTCAATGCATCCCTATTGAAATTCATTTTAGGTCCAATTTGCATGAAATAGTCATCTATTTTTGATTCTGGTATGAAAACTTTCAAACCAAATTAAAAGTGCCTCAGTCAGTTGTCCTGAAATGTCATGATATGTATGATACCCTAGGGCAAGGATTGCCAACCTGTGACTCTCCAGCTGTTGCAAAACTACAACTCCCACCATGCCCTGCTGTAGGCTGATAGCTGTAGGCAGTGTGGGCATGCTGGGAGTTGTAGTTTTGCAACAGCTGGAGAGCCTTAGGTTGGAAACCCTGCCCTAGGGTCTTCAAGGAACGTATCCAACCTGTTCAAGCTCTTTACCACTAAGACAGTATTAGTAATGTAAGTTGTAGCAACAATTGGCTATGGGTAAACGGATGGTAGCTGGTGGTAACAAACAGCCTGTTTAAAACACATTGCACTGTTGGATTTTATTTTAATGACCCACAAATTATCCCTTTTTTCTGGCAGATGCCTTCTATGTCCTCTGACCTGTAAAATGGTTGCCACCATTTTGAGTGATTCATCCGAAACATCGGAAATGATTCAGATTCATAAGAATCCAGATTTTTTGGGGGATATTTGTAACAAATTTGATTATTTTAGAATCAATTTGCACATGTCTACTTAACTTCTATGATATCCTCTAGTAAAGTAAATGGTTTCTTTCTCCGATGTATTTTGTCATTGACCTACTGCCAAACTACTTTTTATTATGACAATGGATACACTAATAAACTATAAGAAGTATCTCAAAGATATGAGGGTAAGGCTATATGGTCAGCTGACTGTGTGGTCATAGCCTTACAGTTTTTAATTTATTCAGTCTAAGGGTCCATTCACACGTCCATATCCGCAAAACACGGACACTGACAATGTGCATTCAGCATTTTGCGGACCGCACATCGCCGGCACTCTCATAGAAAATGCCTTTTCTTGTCCGTAATTGCGGACAAGAATAAGACATGTTCTATTTTTTGGCGGAACGGAAGTGAAGATCTGGAAGTGTGGATCCGCAAATGCGGATGCGGACAGCACATTCCAGCACCATTAAAAATGAATAGGTGCACACAGATGCGGACCCATTTTGCGGACGTGTGAATGGACCCTAAGGCCTCCTGCACACTAATGTTTTTTTTTCCCGTTTACGTTTCGTTTTTTGCGTTCTGTATACTGACCGTATAGGGAACCATTAATTTCAATGGATCTGCAAAAAAAAAAAACTGAAGGTACTCCGTGTGCAGGAGGCCTATGCTTGATTTCACTAAGACGTTCTATGATTGCAATAGATCTACATGGGGTTTAGATTTTCTCCCCATAATTGTTTGTGTAGTTTACCTCCCACATCCTAGAAACATACTGATGGGTTAATTGGCTTACTGTGACATTGGCCCTTGTGTGTATGTGTTTGAGATATGAAAATTTGATTGGGATACCCACTGGGGACAAGCATTAGTATAAGTGATGACAATCTCTGTACAGCAATATGAAATATGGTGGCGCCATGTAAGCAACAAGAAAGAAATAATTCTAAAAACTCACCTCGCAAGTGGGACAACAGATATTGCTTCAAAACGTAGGGGGGAGATTTATTATAGTCCGGAAGCATGTGCCAGGCTATGATACCCAGGTGCACTTCACACTGCACATAACGTAAAAGCTGTGCCAAATTTATAAATCAGGCTTAATATCCATCAGTCCATGTGCCTCAACTAAAAACTGGCATATTTCAGGAAAGTGACAAGGCCAAAAAAAATTTAAGCAAGTGCTAGTGAAAAAGTCATAATCAGACAGTTTGTAACTTTTTCATGCCACAAATGTGGTGTATACCATTGATTAATGTGGCCCATAATGTGGATATGTACCTCTTGCTTCTTCAGTATTTTTTTTTATTTATAAATTTTATTTATTTCCTTTCATTATACAAAATTAAAATAAATATGACAGTACGAAATATGCTAACACGTGCAATGTTGTATGCCACAAAAAATATAACATATTTGACCCAGACAGTATAACCATAACAAGGTATCCTATTCTATTTTGGGGGCTCCACAGTTCCCCATTGAGCCTAACAGTTCGTTTGATTCAAACTTCTTCATTGTCTGTCTCAACGCTTTCCTCCCACCCTAAACAAACCAGTCCCCCCCCCCCCAATACTTTGTTGTCTCAGTGGGCACTGGAGGTAGCCTCCCAAAGGAGTACCCGTTATCCTCATGTCTCTCCGCCCTGCCCCCGCCCGATCGAAGGCGCCATTGTATAAAAGCTAATTGTCATTGTTACTACTTATTGCATATTCCTCATATTTCTCAACTTTTACTAATAGATTTTTCCACTCCTTTTTTTCTTTTTTCCCTAATTGATGGCGGAATGCAGCCCAACACAGCTACGACCAATTCCATTGGAGGAAATATCGCGGAATCTAGGGCCCGGAAGACCTCTCTCCAAAATGATTTCACATTTGGACAGCTCCATATCATATGTGTAAAGTCGGCAGCCTTCTTTTTGCATTTCCAACAGTTTGATTTCCATTGCTTATAAATCTTACTTAGCAGTAATGGAGTCATATATATTCTATGGATAGTATATAAATGGATGATCCTAAAATTACTGGATATCGTTGCCCTTTTTATATTTTGGTATAAATTCCCCTTTTCTAATGTATTTGATCCTATATCCTTCGCCCATTTTCCCTCACTTAAACTTTACTATTCTTCCCAAACCCTTCCGTATTATTCTGTACACTTGTGAGATTGTCACCCTAGTAGGGCTGTCGAATATAATCGATGCAGCGATGCATCGCGATTCGACCCCCGGCGATTCTGCATCGATGCGGTTGCTTTAAATAATCGATGCATGTTGATGACGTCAGCGTCGCGTCCGCCGTGCAGCCGAGTCGGAAAAAAGTTTTTGGGCGCCTTCTTTCCCGCCTCCCGCTGACGTGTCAGAGGGGGTGGCCACAACATTGAGTGAGCCGGGTCTGACTGAGTGAGGAGGAGCCGGAGGCGTGGTTTCCGCGCATCTCCGGCTCCCAGTCAGACACTCAGAAGCAGGCGGCAGTGCGGACGTGCGGTGGCTGGCGGCGAGGTGAGTTTTGTCACCTATGTAATATCTACCTCCAAAGCGCCTGCCACCTACACAGCATATACACCTACCGCCTGCCACCTACACAGCTCATATTGCCGCTTCTCATACCTTTGCCGCCCGCGCCATGTTTCTTCTTTATTTTTCCGGTTGTGTATCTTCTTATTCTTCCCCTCCGTCTACAGTGGACGGAACTTTAGGTTCCGGGTCTATGAAAGGCGGTCAAACAGCGGCTCCTAGTGGCCAGTCTGGGAATGTCTACATTTATCTCACACTATTCAGGAGATTGCTCCCAGCAGGAGGTGATCCACACTGACAACTCTCAGCTAAGGGCAGGGATCTGAAACTGCTGGGGTGTCAGATTTACTGACAGTTACTGATCCTGCACCATCAGAGCCCCTTCACACGTGTATCAGTCCCTACTGAGAGGATGGTTATTATGGATACAATGTGAATGTAGCATACACAGGATCTATCAACCTGAAACCTCCAGGACTAAGGCTACTTTCACACTAGCGCTTGATCGGATCCGTTCTGAACGGATCCGATCATATTAATGCAGACGGAGGCTCCGTTCAGTACGGATCCGTCTGCATTAATAACTTAGAAAATTTTCTAAGTGCGCAAGATGCCTGAGCGGATCCGTCCAGACTTTCAATGTAAAGTCAATGGGGGACGGATCCGCTTGAAGATTGAGCCATATGGTGACCTCTTCAAGCGGATCCGTTCCCATTGACTTACATTGTAAGTCTGGACGGATCCGCACGCCTCCGCACGGCCAGGCGGACAGCTGAACGCTGCAAGCAGCGTTCAGCTGTCCGCCTGTCCGTGCGGAAGCGAGCGGAGCGGAGGCTGAACGCCGCCAGACTGATGCAGTCTGAGCGGATCCGCTCCATTCAGACTGCATCAGGGCTGGACGGAGGCGTTCGGGTCCGCTCGTGAGCCCCTTCAAACGGAGCTCACGAACGGACCGACGAACGCTAGTGTGAAACTAGCCTAATACTGATGGTCTCTCAGGTTCTTTCACACTTGCGTTTTTCTTTTCCGGCATAGAGTTCCGTCCTAGGAGCTCAATACCGGAAAAGAACTGACCAGTTTTATCCTAATGCATTCTGAATGGAGAGCAATCCGTTCAGGAGGCATCAGTTCAGTCCCTCTTACGTTTTTTGACCGGAGAGAATACCGCAGCATGCAGCAGTTTTCTCTCCGGCCAAAAATCCTGAACACTTGCCGGATCCAGCTTTAAACTTATATTGAAATGTATTAGTGCCAGATCCGGCATTAAAATTGCTGCATTGACGGATCCGTTCTTCCGATCTGCGCAGACCTTTAAATCTGTGAAAAAAATAAACACCGGATCCGTTTTTCCAGATGACACCGGAGAGACAGATCCGGTATTTCAATGCATTTGTCAGACGGATCCGCCTGACAATAGATACAAATAAATATTTTTGTGCAATTTCTGACTGATTGAATTAATTTTTTGATGTAAAATTGAAAAACAAGGGGACTTGGGTAATAATCTTGATGCATCGTGATGCATCGCCGAATCGAATCGAATCGAATCGTGGACTTGATAATCGTAATCGCATCGAATCGTGAGACGAGTGAAGATGCGCAGCCCTACACCCTAGTTGTCGTATATTGATAACAAAAATCTATAAACTCATGTTTTGCTGTGATAAAATATTCCTTTTTTTGTGACGTTTTAGTTGGTGATACCGGAACTTACTCATTAAGGGTCCATTCACACGTCCGTAAGTGTTCTGCGGATCCGCAAAACACGGACACTGTCAATGTGCATTCCGCAATTTGCGGACCGCACATCGCCGGCACTATAATAGAAAATGCTTGATCTTGTCCGCAATTGCGGACAAGAATAGAACATGTCCTATTTTTTTGTGGAAACGGAAGCACGGATTCGGAAGTGCGGTACCGCAAATGCGGATGCGGACAGCACATTCCGGCCCCCTTGAAAATGAATGGGTCTGCACCCGTTCCGCAAAATTGCGGAACGGATGCGGACCCATTTTGCGAACGTGTAAATGGACCCTAAGTCCTCATCTTTACCAGGACATAACTCTTTTAGTGCTCTTATTTCACCATTCATAACTAAATGTGGCCTATAATGTGGATATGTACCTCTTGTTTCTTCAGTATTTTTCAAAATCCTAAGTGACAAAATTATAGCTCCATAACTGGCACTTCTGCATCAGAAAAATTTAGCTATTTAAAACTATATTAACTCTTTCATGATTAGGGCAAAATGCTATTTATTTTACATTTTTCACTTTGTTTTAGCTGTTTTTCATTTTGCTAGAACCATACCAGTAAAAATGATATATAAAATTGTCCTTCTAGAAAATACATAGGGAACCCATTAACAGTTTACTTCTGCTGTGAGGGGAAGATGCTATATGGTAATAAAATAGTCAATTAGTATAACTGGGGTGACAGCATGAGCGTTCTCTTGTTCTCTTGATAGGCCTAGATGAATATGCCCACAGAAGAACCTTGACTTAAGGGTATACAGTATTAGACTGCCAGATATTTCTGCCCGATAATTGTTACCAAGGGTTCCTATGAACGCTCGCTAGCGATCATCTGGCAGTCTAATACTGAGTCTAAATGCCCGATACTCGTTCATCAGGCAGTCCAGATCTTACAGTATGCTGAAAGATCTGAATTTGCTGGCTGCAGATAGCTATGTCTAATAGCGATCTGCCGCCGGACCACCGCTGCCCTGCATGGGGATGAGCGATGGCATAGCGATGTTGCAGAGGACATGGCTGCATGTAATAGCAGTAGTGTACTCTGCTAGCTGTCTGCTGATTGCCAGGAGGGAACGCTTCGCAATCGCTAGTAGCATCAGGGTGTCTAATACACCTTTTAGCGTAATCTGTGATGCTCTAATTGGATCAATCTCCCCTCTCCCTGTCTGGTCGTAGTGAATGGTCTCAATGACAAAGTGAAATTACGCTGTTTGCTGTGCTAAAAGGTCCACAGAAAAGAGGGAGAAGAAGAGGACAGGAGGCAGAATACACGGAGTGACTTAAACATTTTTATCCAGAAACTATGCACCTGCTTTGTGTAAAAAAAATACATAGAATATTCACATATAGGCTGTTAATATAATGATAAATAATAAGAATGATGAGTGTAATAATAGTGCTTGTTATGCTCAGAACAGGCAAAAATTGGTGATCGGGGGAAATTATTATCTGTTTGGTGTAACATATATTCTGCCTAATAGCAATGTCTTAGGGTATTTTCACACTTGCGGCAGAGGATTCTGGCAGGCAGTCAAGAATGGGTTAAGAAATTAATCAGTGTAAAAATGAAAATTTTGACAATTTTTGCGATAATAATTCTAGCAGCCATGAGACCTCTTATCCAGAACCTTTTTTTCTTTTTTCCCTAATTGATGGCGGAATGGAGCCCAACACAGCTACGACCAATTCCATTGGAGGAAATATTGCGGAATCTCCGCCTAGGGCCCGGAAGACCTCTCTCCATAATGATTTCACATTTGGACAACTCCCTATCATATGTGTAAAGTCGACATCCTAAAGATATGGTAGTTATATGATCCCTGTTTCTTTTGTTTCCCTGTCCCACTGCATCTATATGTATGTAATTATTGATGTCTTTTTCTTGATATAATAAAGTATTTACAATATTTATTATTTTGGCTTTTTGAGCTTTATTCTTCCTTTAATCTAAAGTCTTATGGTGGCCTGGCCTGTGCTGGGCTTGTGTTCTGCAGTGAAAACGTGTTTGTATGTCGTCCCTGATATAGCTACACAGCCTCAAGCGTGCCACCACATGTTGATCCAATCATACCTGCCCTACACCAACCTTTGAGATAGGAATTGGAATAGGTATTAGCCACAAATGGAAAAACAACAACAATGCTTGCAAACAAAGTACTCCCCTACAGATAAAGTATAGCGAGATGGTATATTGTGGTGGCACAAACCAGCACTCAGAGTAGGGTCCAGTTTCTCTTTAGCAATGATATTCAGTATAATCCTGCTGGCTTGCAGCAGATTTAGTAAAGGAGTCCATAAAGGCAGTTCCAGTTGTTTAAATTGCCTATCCCATGGACGTTCAATGAAACCAAGTCATGGACAAAAGATCTTACTGGGAAAGCTCTATCAAAGAAAAATATCTCTTTCATGAATGACCTTTCTTTGATTGAAAGATCTTTCGTCCAACTATCGGACGAAAAAATATTAAACACAGCTGATTTCTATTCAAACGATAATGATCTAAAATGACCATTAATTGTTAAATTTCAACTGACAAACATTTGTTTCGGTTTAAATTGTCCGTTTTGATAAACTTTAGTCTAATGTGCACGGCACGGCTTCTAACGATAGATCCATCTGGTGGCAGCTGAAGGATGAAACTGAGCATGTGTGTCCACCTCAGTGATGTCACTGACTTGGACAGAAATATAACAAACAGAACAAACAGCAGGTGGCGCTATACAGATGGACTTTATTCTATAACTCAGTGGCTATACTAAATTTTTAATTACATTCAATTACAAAAGTATTCAGATCCAGGTGCTGGTTTGAAATAAATTAAAATATTTTGCATAAAACAACCCCTTTACTATTGAACATATCTCTGTTACATTTCACCTTCAATTTTTTTGTTTTCTTCTTGTTACATTTAACCTTCTACTTTTGTGTTTCAAGTTCTCAATAAAGAGGAGAAAATACACCTTTTTTGAGCTGGTGAATTCTAGACATGATAGACCGGCAGTTCAGGTGAGTATGAAAGAGATTACTGCTTCAAATTTGATGACTTTTCCACTCCCAGAGGAATATTTGGTGGAAAATAAATGGACCATTTATACGGCTGCTGGTTTCTATTGCGAAAGAGCAACTGACCCTGCAAATCAGCATAGAGACGCTGTGAACGATTTTGTTAGCTTTTTAGTGTAACACCCTTCAGCAATTCATTGGAGCCGTGTGAAGGGAGAGTGTTTGACTCTATCAGTAAACAGCAGACAAGAAACGTCTGTTTATCAATGATGGCTGGATGATATAAAATGTTTATTCAGAAAGAATGCTGCTTTTTTTCACAGCCAAGCAACGTTAGAATCAACTCCATTTCTTATGGATGAAGGAATTTACTGCACTTGTACACTGGGATCTCTGATTTGCAGGTACAGTGGCTCCTTAGTGCTGGAGCTGGTGACTGACTTTCACTGCCTACCATATAACCTTTGATGAAAAATCTGTGTTTTACCTTAAATTCGGTTTACAATCAAAGTGCACTTTGAGGTGAGGAGATTCCTGCAGCAATTCTTGATAGAGGCCATCTGTTTATAGATAATTTTTTCCTGGCTCCAGGCACTAAGCTTTAAATACTTCTCTGTCTGTACTTGCTATCTAAACCTTTAAACCATAAAGCACTTTTTCAGCTTAAGAGCAGGTTTCTCTATGTTCTCCTATAAAACATGCGCACATATGTCCTTTCGAAAATGTTTTCAGTTAAATCATTCGGTTTTACTTCCAAAACTCCTAGAATGAATTAACAGTTTTAAGTAAGAACGATCATTTAGGATCACATCAACAGTGTACTGTATACTGTATATATAAGGAGAGAACACGTGTAGACAGATGTTAGGTGTACACTTTTCCCAACCTAGACACAGAATAGATAGGTCTCTTGGCTGTCATTGTGAGCGCAGCCACCTCTCCTTTCATTCTCGTCCTAGCTAGGGCCACCGTCTGCTACCTCTTTCAACTCATCAACTTGAAAATATTAACAAAAACTAACTTCTTCTAAAAAACGAACGATCTTTCTTGATGTACCATATTCCACCCACTTTTAATATTGTTACAAACCATAGAAGGTAGGGCGGATTTACCATGCTAAATACAAAAGAAAACTGTCTCTAAGTGTCCACTGTCATGTGCCAGATTTATTTAGCATTTTAGACACTTTTGTGCACCTCACTAGACAAGTATGTAGAAAAAAGGGCATGACTATAGTTGGGCATACACATTCAATAGCCATTAGCCAAAAGATCGTTCGGCTGACAACTATCTTTTCTGACTTCCTCCCAACTTTTCCATACACGTTCAGTTTGGCTGAACATGTATGTGTATCCAATGGGGACACAGGAGCCAGTCACAGCCAGACACCTCTGGTGGTGGTTTATCCACTTGGAGAACAAAAGGATTGGGCAAAAAAATTCACTGGGGCCATGCAGTGAATGGAGGGTGCACACTTTCTTCCCTCGGGACACACACAAAAACACTCCCTGGACTTTCTGACGCTCCAGCTTGGTGATAAGGTGGGTGTTCTTAATGTTAGGTAGATAGGAGATGGGAGCAAGGTGTAACTCCCTGGTGGTGCAGACAATGCAATGGTAGCAGCAATGCAGATGTTGGGTGTAAGGCAATAAGGAAGCCAGTGAAAGGTAACAAGTCCAACAAGCTTTACTGAGGTAATCTTTGCAAATGACACTTTTAAGGATAAGTTCAGTCTCGCCAAGGTACACACACAATTTTCCCAAGGCTGAATATGGGAAAGAAAGCTGTATAGTAACTATCTCTGAGTTTCTGCCTATTTAATCCAGACAGCTTCCTAAATGTATGCAATTCCGTTCTCATTAACTCCCCCTGCAGTTCCCAAGCTGAGAGGTGCAGATCTTAAATCATATGGCCAATCCAGGCACAACAACTAAGCAGTTTTCCGATGTTCAGCTCTTGGAATCACATAGCCAGCAGATCACATTGAGAATACAGTGTGCATGAGGACTTACAATCGGGTAGATCAGGTCCTATTGGTGTGTCCGTCAGTTTGAGTCGTTATGACAAAATTAGTAGGCTTGGCTGGCCTGACATACATCATCTGATGTGTATGGCCAAGTTAAGATGAATGCTAAATAAGACATAAACACTTAAAACATAGGACAAAAAATACAAAAAAAATTGTATTCCTGACAATGAGGTTTACATATTGTAGACGCTAAGGGCCAAGTCCACATATTTTGCATGTCAATATGAAATGTTTGGTAGAATTGTTGTTTCTATCCCAAAGATATATGTAATATGTCATGAACTTTAACATGTGCCGTGGACAGAAAATTGGGCCTTTAACCTGCCCAGTCACGATCCATATACAGCTTATCCCGTCTTCTTTGTGCTCCCTCACAGTATAGATGCCCTCCTAGTTCTTCTCCACATAGTAAGGAGGCCACATTAGTTCTCCACCTCACAGCAGAGATGCCCCCTTAAGGCTTTAACACAGTAATAATGTCCCTGACATTCTCCGTACAATAGTGATGTCACTTTGTGCTCCCACATGGTAATAATTCCCCCTTAGTATCTTTCTGACAGTAATGCTGCACCCTTACTGCTCCTCATAGAGTGTGATGCCCCTTCGGTGCCCCTGACACAGTATGATGCCCTAAGTGTAGGCATTTATTGACATCATGCCGGTGCCAAGCTGCTGAAAGCAGGGGTCGCAGGGTGAAGCAGGGATGGATGGCTCCCTGCTTCACATTTGTTATAGGGTGGTATTCACACCACAGTAGGGCCACCCTGCCCGTGTTGCGGACCGCATCATGGAGGGGACCCATTGACTTCAATTGACTTCAAGAAGTGGGAAAAGATAGGACATGTCCTATCTTTTGTGGTGTGGTGGCACAGACCCGGAAGCCCACAGAAGGCTTCCGTGGGTTTCCAGGTCCATGCCTTCATACTGCAAAAGATGTCCTATTTCTCGCTGCACCTTGCGGATCATGTACACATTGAAGTCACTGGGTCCACAACGTGATGGAGAGTGCACACGACCTGTGTCGTGTTTTGCGGACCCATCATTTGCGGTACATAACACGGGAACGATGGCCCTATGGTTGTGTGAATGCACCCTCATTAGCTGATGAACAAGCGTTTGCCCATTTATCGTCTGATTGACTGCTCAGTTATACGAGCCAATTATCAAGAATAAGCGTTCCTATGAATGCATGTTCCTGATCTTCAAAACACAGATACAGTTGATCTTTATTATGAGCCTCAAAACACAGATACAGTTGAAATGGGGACGTGTGGCAGTCCTCCTGGTGCAATGGGATCGTGGCCAAAATCTGGAACTGTTCTGCTGGATTTGGGACATTTTGAAGGCATGCCCAATTCCTTGCTCTCTCAATATTCGGTTCAGTTTCTGTGCTTGGCAGAATTTTTTCCTCAAGTGAAAGCCTGACTTTGTATTCAGGGTAATTAGTATTACAAACCTAGGCACATTTATTTTTCTGCCGGATATGTCAGACACCATTTAACTTCCTGTCCAGGTGACCAGCGTTTGAATGCAAAAATGGTCACAGGAAGTTCTGTCTGCTGCAACTATACATTGATGCACTGTCTATGAAGCCATGGCCTTTCAGGACCGGGCCATTTTTCATTTTCTTTTTTCACTCCCCATATTCCCATAGTCCTAGCTTTTTAATTTTTCCGTTCACATAGCCTTATGAGGGCTTATTTTTTGAGGGACAAGTTGTACTTTCTAATGGCACCATTTACGGTTGCATACCATGTAGTGGGAAGAGGGAAAAAAAAATCCAAATGGGGTAGAATTGGGAAAAAACACAATTCTGATAAAGGTTTTATTTATTTTTTATTACACTGTACACATATGCTGTAAAATTTACCTGTTATCCTCATTTACCAGGTCAGTACGGTTCCAATGATACCACACTTGTATAATTTTTCTTGCATTTTAATACTGAAAAAATTATTTTGTTTTTATTTGCTAGTTTATTAGAGCCAGGCATGCATGCCTGAGTTAGTTTGTCAATGATTGCCAAAAGATCTGTGATTACCTTATAATAACAGCTTTCATTAATATCCCTTTCCACTGCTCCCTTAAACGTTTGCTATTGCTCATCTGTCTCCGGCTAGGAAGGCAGAGGGGCGGTCCTTCACACTGCCTGCCTGCATTAGGCTTCAGAGTGAGGAGGCGTGTTTCTCAGTAATCCAATCTGATTGGCTGGCAGGAAGCTGCTGGCTACAGCAAGTTTCTATGTGACCTGAGGGAATGCAGTTTTGGCCTCAGAGAACTGGCAGAGGAGCCATCTTGAGAAGATCCTCATAATGTAGGATTCAAAACAGCCGTAACTAAGGGGAAAACTCAAGGAAAACAGTGGTAAGTGAAGAAACTAAAGACTGCTTTATGCATAATTCTGCTGCAGTAGTAACATATGCTCAAATTGATTTTTCTTTAATGAAAATATGGCAGTTATCCAGTTATTTTTTATTTTAAGGAAAGGGGGAGGGGGTGATTTTTACTTTTATGTTTTTTTAGATTTGTAAAAACTTTTTTTTACTTTTTTAAGTCACCTTGGGTGACAATAACTGCCAATCAATAGATTGCCTATTCTGTTCACTGATGGCTAAAAACCCATTATTGAACACTTCATTTGGAATATAACAATACAATGCTTCCACCTAGTGGCCTGTATTGGTATATTCCTGGAATAGGCACCAAAGCCTGCTTGAGTGTTAGGTTTCCCAATCTCATCCGGGGAACGCTGTTACCGGACCGGAAGCGCGCGACTTCCGCTTTCTGACTGATCAGATGCCGTGGTCACATTTGACCACGGCATCTGAAGGGTAAATGTTTGTGATCAGCCTTATGGCTGATCGCATACATGTGCCGCAGGTCTCTGCAAGTTAAAATAGCAGAAACCCCGTGGCTATGGTGCCCGCTGCACATGCAATCGGGCGCCATGTTTTAAGACCAGTCCAATGACGTACATGTACATCATCGGGCGTGAAGGGGTTAAGGATAAAGGTATGAGTCATCAGAAACAAGAAGTATGGGAAGAATCTATTAATGCCCATGTGCATAAAAAAGTTAAGCAAATATTTTCTCAAGCCCTTTTTTGCCCAAAAAATTGCAAACAATTTTGAGTTTATAATGCCACTTATTACAAATTGGGTTGGGCTTAGCAGAAGGTGACAGGGTTTTCCCCACCTGAAAGGTTTGTGATAAGGTATAATAGAAAACTGGTAAAAATGATGACTGAAATCTACGCCAGCTCATAACTGGCCTAATGTGCTATTACTCTGCACCAATCTTTGGGCAGTACAAGTGCCGATGGATGATGACACATCCATTGGCGTTCGTTTGTACTGGCCTGAATAAACAGGCCGATGCATAAATAAATGCAGGAGGAACGATCGGTTCCTCCCTCATGGAACTGAAGCCCCAGTATAAAAACTATACCTTTACTAATAATACTAATAATAAATAACACAATACTTTTTTGTGGTAAATTAGCCCATGGTGTGTATTTGGGAATTCTATGCATACAGTTTGACAATAAAAATAAACCATAAACTTTTCACTTTTTAAATTAACCATCGGTCCAATGAAGTCTATAAATCTGCCAAACTGAAAAACCTAGTCCCCCCAGCAAAAGCTGGGAGACAAAACCCCCACAATAATTACAACCGCAACAAGAGGGAGGGATGTCAGCAGCTGAGGAGATCCACCGTGGATGCAGCTTTTAAAACCTCACTGCTTTCCCGCTCAAATGGAGACGTCCAATCACAGTGATACAGCCACCTAGGACAGGTACCTAAAAATAGAACATAGGAAAGCTATATCTAGGCAGAAAAGGTAGCAACCACTGTAAACAGAATAGGGGGGGGGGGGAGAGCATTAAAACAACAGGGGACTACAGTCTTGTGTCCCCCCCACTCCTATTCAGGATGTGGAGAGTCCTTCGCCTTTCTGTTCTATTCAGTATAAGCAGCACATCCCTGATTACACTGGGAGATGTGCTGTCGATTATCGGCCATCTTTCATGCTGAAGAAAGATGCTCATTAGCTGATGAACGAGCGTTTGCTAATTTATCGTCTGATCGACTGCTCCTTTATACGAGCCAATTATCGAGAATGAGCGTTCCTATGAATGCATGTTCTTGATAATTTCACCGATTATCATGTGGTCTAATCGAGGCTATAGATAGCGCTGTGCACAGATACCTAAAGATGCACTAGACATTCTCTTCTTCATCATTTTGCTGCATTTTACTCCACTGGACTTTTTACTAACACCGGTGTCTCAAATGTTAGTCTCAGTAAATGTGCCCTCAAATGTGTAGGCAATAGCATAACTAGTCTTGCTAGTTTTCTGATTATACATATTATTATTACACATTACAAGGTACCTTTGTTTTAGTTATTTATATACATTTTTAAAAATGTATATAACTGTCACTTACACAGGCTCGGACTGGCCCACAGGGGAACAGGTGAATCCCTCGGTAGGCCCCAGAGCGAGGGTGGGCCCTAATCCACACCCCTTGCACAAGTGGCACATGACACTGTAGATTGACTGCACCACATACAAAGAGTCAGTGTACAGCAACTCAACCAGCCTATGTTCAGTAAAAAACCTGGTAGATTATTCAACAGACTACCAAGTTTATTATAATAGAGGCAGGCCAGCCCGTACCTTACTTCTCCAGGGATCTGCCTTCTCAAAGTCGCTGCAGGGACCCCGTCATCAATCATGTAGACTAGAGCATCTTGCTGCTGCCTGCCACTGTGTGAGCACTAAGGGTACTTTCACACTAGCGTTTTTCTTTTCCGGCACTGAGTTCCGTCACAGGGGCTCAATACCGGAAAAGAACTGATCAGGCATATCCCCATGCATTCTGAATGGAGAGTAATCCGTTCAGTTTGCATCAGGATGTCTTCAGTTCAGTCGTTTTGACTGATCAGGCAAAAGAGAAAACCGCAGCATGCTACGGTTTTATCTCCGGTGAAAAAAACTGAAGACATGGCTGAATGCCGGATCCGCATGCGCAGACTGAAAAAAAGGTGAAAAAAAAAATGCTGGATCAGTTTTGCTGGATGACACCGGAAAGACGGATCCGGCATTTCAATGCATTTTTTTAGACTGATCAGGCATTTTTAAGACTGATCAGGATCCTGATCAGTCTTACTAATGCCATCAGTTAGCATACATTTTCCCTGATCCGGCAGGCAGTTCCAGCGATGGAAGTGTGAAAGTACCCTTAGGCTACTTTCACACTAGCGTTGTTTTAATCCGGCGTTCAATTCCGACACTGGAACTGCCCGCCGGATCCGGAAAAACGTGTGAAAACGGATTACATTTGAATCCTGATCAGGCTTTCGATCACAATGAAAAAATGCATTGGAAAAAACGGATCCGCCATTTATGGACTTTGACTTTTTTTTCACATTTTTCGGGTTTAACATGCAAAAGCCGGATCCGTTTTGACTGAACACACAGCGCCGGATCCGGCGTTAATGCAAGCCAATGGGAAAAAGGCCTGATCCGGTGTTCAGTCAAAGTGTTCAGGCTTTTTGACCGGAGGTAAAAATACTGCATGCTACGTTTTTCTGAAAAGCCTGATCAGTCAAAAAGACTGAACTGAAGACATCCTGATGCATCCTGAAGGACTGACTCTCCATTCAGAATGCATTAGGATAAAACTGATCAGTTCTTTTCCAGATTTGAGCCCCTAGGACGGAACTCAGCGCCGGAAAAGAAAAACGCCAGTGTGAAAGTACCCTTACTGTAGTATTTGCAAGCATCCACACAATGGGACCTCAGAATAAATTTTACTTGTGGGCCCACTCCCAGTCCGACACTGCACTTGCATTGCACCAAAATATTCTGCAGTTCTTACTTTTTTTTCTTTTGTTCTTAAAGGTAATCTGTTACCAGGATTTTGGACTATTATCTGCTGTAATACATGAGTTCACTGCAGATACGGAGTCGAGATCGCTATTTGTATTTTTCTACTGCACACACTGCCCCCTCCCATCCCCGCACGCTTTTAGTGTTTAACCCGTAGAGGACATGTGCCGTACATGTACGGCGCTGTGATCGGGCGGGGGCAGGAGATGCGCCCCCGCCCGCTCCGCGGCAGGGGTCCGGCAGTCACTGATAGCCGGACCCCTGCTGCATGCGCCGGCATCGGATTTCTTATGTGCAATACAGCTCATGTACTACTGCACATAATAGTCAAGAATTGTGGTGGCATATTCCCCAAGAGGTTGGCAAGTTTCTGATGAAATGTTAAGATAGAATAAATGTGCAATGGCAAATAAAAATTCTAAAATGCTTCATTCCTTAAGGCACCAAGAAAGCTAGCTGATGCCTGCCTCCACACCTGCCCTAAAGGCTTTCAACGCTGAAGCTGTGGAGGACACAGGCAGAAAGGTGATCACTTGGATACATCACGTGACTGCAGCCATCTAGATTGCTATGGACACACCAGTCTCTGTTTACATCTTGGGAGGAAGAAACTGCCTTATTGGCACATGACCACTGCAGCCAATCGCTGGAGAATCATTGCTAGAGCATCGGTGGATTTAATAGTACTATCCATTACTTTTTATTTTAAAACATTTGCTTCCTACTTTTCATTGTGTTATTGTACTTTATATGTATGCTATTGTTCTTGCATATCAGGGTGGGTTAAAAAATTAATATAATAAAGCTCCTTTTTAGATATGAAATGATTCAATTATTTTATTTGAAAATTACCTGTAAAGGCTTTTAGCAGAAATCATATACCGGTATTTCCCAGTAGTGTAAACTTTATGAATTCATCCAGACCCTTGCCCATTAAGCTGTCATTCTGATATCTAAACATACTAAGGGCCAATATCATAGGAAAGTAGATAACCTGGTAGCAGTGCATCCAATCAGCTGCAGGACCATTTTCATTAATTATTTCAGCGAATCGCTTAATATATGAGATAATAAAATATTAAAATCCCATATTATAAAACATTTTTTTTTAATCCCAGTTTATACTATTATATTAGGGTAAGGAGCAACATACTGGGTATATACTGTATATGTCATGGGCGAGTCTGAATTTTACAGGTTTAGAGAATGTAAACCATGCATGGCCTCCAAACCATACGAGCCTGGTACTGCCCCTGGGGCCTTTTTCACCAGAGACCCTTTTAAAGGCCTCATCAATCAAACTAAATTCATCTTAACTTGCCTGCAGAAGAAAGTATCTAATATACTGTACCTACTGCATTGAACTGCATTGAAGTTGGGTGGATTGGTAGCTCTTGAACCTGGCCATGTGACATGCTTCTCTTTGGATATCCTACATGCCACATCCTTCAGTCTGAATACCAGGTTTCAGATCTGGTTTATGGACAGTCATGTCAGTTTCACAGCCTAGGGACTGGAGGGTACTGTGGATTGGGCCAGAAGTATTCTTCACCTTGGCGCATGTGCAAATTCCAGAATCCACCTCATCTGCTCATGTGCTAGAAAGATGAGAAGTTCTGGCCCCATCCACAGTACCTCCCTCATTTTGGCCTGCAGAAGTTACCCATCTGCATTGGACCAGACCAGAAACCTGGTATTCAGACTGAAGAACATGATGTTGCATTTCTGAAGAAAGGGGAATCACTTGACTGGGTTCCAGAGAGGCTGATCCATGCAACTTTGAGACAGTAAGTACAATGAAAACTTTCTTCTGCACGCAAGTTAGGATTCATTAAGGTTGGTTGATGGGTCCAGCTGAGTCCCAGAGAACCCCTTCAACTATACATATTTATTAAAAGGGGTTCTGCAGCGCTAGTATATTGATGACCTATCCTCTTTGGCAACTGAAAGTGCCAAAACACTAGTTCTAAGGAAATCTTAAGAATCCTAGCTTGCCATGATTTGAAATTATTATATGCACATTTAGAGCCCAATAAGTGGGTCATCTGATCTGTGTCTATATGTAAAGAGCTTGGTCCCTCATTCACCCTGTATATTAACACTTTTAATAGGCCTTTAAATTTTTATGATTCGTATTTACTATTGACACATTTAAGTTTATATAAGCAGATCTCACTTTCCCACTCCTGTCTTAGGATACTTTCACACTAGTGTTATTCTTTTCCGGTATTGAGTTCCGTCCTAAGGGCTCAATACCGGTAAAAAACTGATCAGTTTAATCCTAATGCATTCTGAATAGACAGCAATCCGTTCAGTATGCATCAGGATGTCTTCAGTTCAGTCCCTCCTATGGTATTTGGCGACGGAACTGCCTGCCGGATCCTCACAACGCAAGTGTGAAAGTACCCTTAACTATTAGCATATGATATATTATTAGTGATGCTAGTTATAAATGGTTTAGTAACTGTCTAGAGTGTTGATAGTGGATTGTTTTAATCTACAACAAGCACATTTGTGAGTCTGACAAAATAAACAGTAAAAATTCAATTGCTAAATTTCTTCCTTTCACAAAGAAATTGGTCTAGACAGGAAAGCAATTTGCCTAGGAATTCTTAAGCAAGCTAAAACAGGTGAATACTCGGCGTCTTTATAACACCATAGGTAGAATTGCTGATAATTTGTTTAGGTGGAAGAGAAAAAGAATTACACCTGTTTGTTGTGCCATAATATGCATTTATTACTAGACTGATTTTAGTGTTTGTACTGCAGTATATAATCAGTCTTAAGATTTTAGTTGGTGATTGGCATAAAGTGACGCACTCAGTTATCCCCCTTGGCAAGTTGTCATGTAATTCGTCATTGCTACTATCCAAGGCTGACTGAGCTTAGTTAAGGGATTTTTTGGATTAAAAATATATATTTTTAGACAACTTATTAGGGAATTCTCATTTAAGACCTGAGTCTATTAGCCAGAGTGGAAAGTGGTTACAAAGAACCTCTATCAGTTTGCAGACCCTGGTACATCCAAGGATGCAAACTCATTAGTACTGTGTAATGTTTCATTTCCTTTGTGGAGGAAACCCTTCTAACAGAAAGGCATTTTCTAAAATAGACAACTTTAAGTTAGGATTCAATATGTCCATACAGTGCATCATTCTGGGGGCACAATGAATTTATAGCATGCTTTTATTTCACCTGAGCCCTTTTTTACAAAGTCTGATCTATGTAAACAGCACAGCATGGGAACCAAAAATAGTGGCAGTCATGTTGGTTACTCACTTTGCTCTCCATGGCTTACATCTTCTTCTGCACACATGCTATTGCTAGACAGGTTCATCTAATGTCCAGGACCTACACAGAAGAGGATATAGCCAGAAAGGAAAACTATGTGAATGCCACTATTTTGATTGCCATGGATGGGGCGGTCATGATTCAGTGCTGTTTACTTAGGCAATGGACAAACAGCTGGGGGACTTCTTAACAGGACAATTGTCAAATTCCACAAACAACTCTTTTCTTACTTTAGGATAGTGGTCAGAGACATATAAATCATTCAGTTTTAATACCAATTACAATGGAAAAAACTGTGACAAAACCTCTAAACCCTTAAAGAGGTTGTCTCACCTCAAACATTGGTGGCATATTACTAGGATATTCCACCAATGTCAGATAGGTGCAGCTCCCACCTCCGGGACTCACACCCATCTCTAGAATGGAGCACCCAAAGTGAAGGAGAACGCATCGCGTATGCATGGCCAATCTCCATTTATTTCTATGGGAGTGCCGAAAATAGCTGAGTGAGCAAGCGCAGCCATTGCTCCATTTACTGTGGAAGTGCTGGAAAAAAACTGAGCCAGTGCTTGGTTATTTTTGGCACTCCCATAGAGCGCAGTTATAGAGATAGTTCCAGACCTGTTTCCAGTGTATTTTTAGCAGTCTGTGCCTCTCTGGCAGAGCCTTCTGGTGGATGTCAGTATATCACTGACAGAACAATACATTGCATTGTATAAGCAATGCAATGCATTATTGAGGGGGTCAAAAGATCACTTATTAAAGTCCCCTTGTGGGAATAGTGAATAGTTAAAAAAAGTTATAAAAAGTTTTGCTAAATAAACAAATCAAAATTAGAAAAACACCTTTTTCCATTAGAAAAAAAAGCTTTTCAATCAAAATTTTTTTTTTTTTAAATAGCCTCCATATATTTGGCATTGCTAGATTCATAATAACTCTCACTACACAATTATTGTGTAATGTCTACTGTATGGTGAACACAAAAATCAAGCCCTCACACAGCTTCATAGAATGAAAAATAACAAAGTTATGGGTCTTGGGATGTGGCGATAAAAAAAACACTTTTTTTCCTGTCTGTCCAGAAAAGAGTTGATAAAAGTTATAAAGTTATGTGTACACTTAAATAGTGGCATTAAAAACTACAACATCCCTCAAATAGCAAGCCCTCATATGACTACATCAATGGAAAAATAAAATGATAGCTTTTGGAATGCAATAATGAAAATATTAAAAAATATCTCTTTGTCACTAAGGCCCAAAACAGGCTGGTCACTAATGTGTTAAACTGTAAATGCAGTGCCTTACCATATGTTTGTATTAAACTGTCTGACCAGGCTACAGGAATACTAGAGATCTTCTCATACTCTGTCAGGTTGGATGGGGACTGTTGGTGGACACAGGGCCGGCGTCAGTACCCAGCATACCCGGGCAAGTGGCGGGGCCCACTGTTCCTTAGGGGGCCCACTCATTTGCGTGGTCCCTTTAAACATTTTGACCTACTTCACTGCTGCTGCTGCGCTGCTGTCATCTCACAGGATCTCCTCCAGACTTACGAGACAGATCGGAGGAGAACTGGAGGAACGTGATCACAGCAGGGGCAGAGCGGAGGCGGAGTTGATCAGCAGGGGCAGTGAAGCTGCAGAAGACAGCATAGAAGCTGAGCGCTGAAACCAGGAGCAGGGCAGGAGTAGGTGTGTGTGAGTCTGTAACGTGAGGGGGCGGCCACGCGGGGCTTATCACTTAGTAATGAAATAAATGCATCATGCATGGTGTGGTGCTTTTGGGGAGGAATCCCGCCTCCACTAATAGGAGAATAATGAATTGCGCAACAAACCTCTTTGTGGGGGAATTCCTTAGACCCCCCCAGTATACCTCATACCACATACTATAATGTAATGTATATGGATGAGGAAAAGAAATGCACAGCAAGCAGTAAAGCAAATATTCCTACTAAAATGACTGAACCTTTAGAAATATTTGCTTTACTGCTTGCTGTGCATTTATTTTCCTCATCCATATACATGTATGTACATAGTATGTGGTAGCCTGAGGTATACTGGGGGGGGGGGGGGAAGGGTCTAAGGAATTCCCCCACAAAGATGCTTGTTGCTCATTATTCTCATATTAGTGGAGGCTGGGGGGAACCCTCCCCAAAAAGACCACACCGTGTAGCATTAGTACGTGGTATTGGTAGCACACAAACCATGCATTGCAAACTCCTGTATGAGTCTGGTCTGGGTTCCGAATAATTTATCTATAGTTATCTATAGTTGCCCCTACTCTCTACAGAAAATAAATTCTGCCTGCAGACTACCTAAATAAATGGAAACACCAAATTAGACCCCTAAATTCAGACCCTTATATTTAGACCCCAGATTAGACCCCTAAATTAGTTTAGACCCTAGACTAGATCCTAAATAAAATCAGAGCCCCAGACTAGACTCCTAAAATACATGGTCTGGGGATCTGAATTTAGAAGACTAGGGTAAGAGTTAATGCAACAAGGGGCCCCACTAAAGCTTTATCGCCCAGGGGCCCACATGAACCTGAAGCCGGCCCTGGGTGGACAGCCATTTTCAGGTTACTCCAGAGATGTTCATGTCAGGGCTCTGGCTGGGCCACTCAAGGGCATTCACATAGTTGTTCTTAAAGGGTTATACCCAGGGGTGTAGCTATAGGGGAAGCAGGGGGAAGTGGCTGCTTTGGGGCCCTGGCCCAGAAGGGGCCCATCCAGGAGAAGGAGGACTAAAATATTTTGTCAGGGCCCCATCAACAGTATTACACAATGAAATTATATACAGTGACAGTATGGACAGTGTAGAAAACAGATGGAACAGCTGCCGGCCCTGGTCTGAGAGAGCGATCTTTACTAGCCACAGAAATGGGGGTGGCATGAAAGGAAGGGGTTGCGAAAAAATTACTGGGGGAGGGGGGCCCCATTCAAAAATTTACTGTGGGGCCCAGTCATTTCTAGCTACACCACTGGTTATACCCATCTCAGACAATAGGGGCATATCGCTATCTCACAAACGCAGTCAAAAATGAAGCTGGCAAAGTGGTGGCCGACAGTGTTGGTTCTGGCCATCACCAAGCGTTCCTATTGGCCTGACTGAAAATAGCTGAGCGGCATGCTCGGCTATTTTTGGAATCCCCAAAGAAATGAATGGAAACACACCTTACTTGTATGGCCACCACATCCATTCACTTCTATGGACCCGACGGAAATAGCTGAGCCATGGGGCAACCACACATGCGCGGTGCGACCTCCGTTTGCCGACTGCGTTTATGATATAGGTGCAGGTCCCAGAGATGGGACTTGTACCTATCAGATAATGGGGGCATATCCTAGTGATATGCCCCCATTGTCTGAGATAGGGAAACCCCTTTAAGGCAGTCCTGTGTTGGTATGTGCTTAGGGTCATTGTCTTGTTACAAAATAATCCTTTGTCCCAGTCTGAGGTCGAGAGCACATTGGATCATGTTTTCATTAAGCATATATCTGTACTTTGCTCTATTCATCTTTCCTTAATCTCTTACCAGTCCGCCCCCCACACCCCCACAGCATGATGCTGCCACCATCATGCTTCACTGTAGGGATGGAGCAGTGCCTGGTTTCCTCCAAACATGATGCTTAGAATTGAGGCCAGAAATTGAAATCTGACTAAATCAGACCAAAAGAATCTGGTTGTCATGGTCTTACCTTCTTGCTGTTCTCCTTCGTTTGACATGTGCTGGCGGCCATCTTGGTTTCTGGGTTTCTTGTAGCCTCCCACCCTGCGGCTTCTCCTTCCCACTGGGAGGAGCTGGATGCCTAGCTCATATATATAGGAGGTCTGTGGCTTCAGTTCCTTGCTTGGTCCTCCTGTGTTCACATGCTTCTAAGACTGCTGCTGCTTCTGGTTCCTGATCCTGGCTTCGTCTGACTACCCTGCTGGTTCCTGATCCTGGCTTCGTCTGACTACCCTGTTGGTTCCTGATCCAGGCTTCGTCTGACTACCCTGCTGGTTCCTGATCCAGGCTTCGTCTGACTACCCTTCTGGTTCCTGACCTCTGGCTTCGCAAGACCCTGCTTCGGTTTAGCCATCCGTTTGGACTTCTGCCTTACAGCTTGATTTGCAATAAAGCCTTCTTATTTCCACTTATCTCTTGTTGTACGTCTGGTTCATGGTCCCATGACACTGGTGTTATCAGACCAAATAATCTTGTTTATCACAGTCTGAGTCCTTTAGGTGCTTTTTTTTTTTAAAACTGTCATGTGTCTTTTAGTGAGGAGAGACTTCTTTCTGGCCACTCTACCATAAAGCCCAGATTGGTGGGATGCTGCAGCCACTTTCTGGGAGTTTCTCCCATCTGCACACAGGATCTTTAGAGCTCAGTCAGAGTGACCATTGCTTAGTCTGGTGGGGCGACCAGCTCTAGGAAGAGTCCTGGTTGTTCCAAACTTCTACAGAGTAAGAATTCTGTTTTCTTGAGAATGTTCAGTGCTGCAGAAATTTTTTGTACAGTTCTCCAGATGTGTGACTCCACACAATCATGTCTCTGGGCTCTACAGGTAGTTCTCTCCTCCTTATAACTTGTTTTTTGCTCTGATATACATTGTCAGCTGTGAGACCTTATATAGACAGAGATTTGTCTTTCCAAATCATGTCAAATCAACTGAACTGATCACAGGTGGACTTGAATCAAGGTGTAGAAACATCTCAAAGATGATTCAGAGAAATGATTGGCTCCCAAATCTAAATTAAAAGTGTCATAGCAAAGATTCTGAATACTTCCAGTATGTCCATGTAAAAGTTATTTTTTTTCCATTTTAATAAATGTGATACATTTTCTAAAATTCTGATTTCACTTTCTCATTATGGAGTATTGAGTGCAGATTTGTGGGGATTTTTTTTCAACTTTAGCACAAAAGCCACAACATAACAAAATGTGGAAAAAATTAAATGGTCTGAAGACTTTCCCAATTCACTGTATTTAATAGCACTTAAAAGTGCTTAGTCCAATTTATTCATGAACTGTATTTACTTTTTGTTCTAGAGAAAACTGTCATAAATTATGTATTCTGTATTTACAAGTATGCTTGGAGCCATATACTTGAAATATTGATGGGAGTTAATGAACATTGTAAACCGTATTTTCTTGTCAATAGCCAAATTCCTAAAAGTGGTAGCACCACCAGGCATACGTGAGCACAAAATGGCTCCAGAAAGGATTGTCCTCATCTTCTCCCACATACAAACCTATCTAGTCAGATGGTAGCCTATTCAAAGCTAGGAACTTGTCTACTTACTAAATCTGCACATTAAGGCTACATGCACATAAACGTTGTTTGTTTCCGTGTCCGTTCCGTTTTTTTGCGGATAGGATGCAGACCCATTAATTTCAATAGGTCGGCAAAAAACGCGGACAGCACACCGTGTGCTGTCTGCATCAGTATGTCCGTTCCGTTTCCCCGCAAAAAAAATAGTGCATGTCCTATTTTTTTCTAGTTTGCAGACAAGGATAGGCATTATTACAATGGATCCTCCAAAAAACGGATCTGCAAAATAAAATGGATGCCATATGGAACGTCATCCATTTTTTTTGCGGACCGCAAAACACATATGGTCGTGTGCATGTAGCCTAAAATAGTTGTCCAGTGTCTCATGGAAGAGTCAGTAATTGCTTGATGTTGTCAGGGGAGTTTTATCTTTCTACACATTCCCCTGTCGTGCCTGCAGCAGGAAAAATGTAGCATTACATGGTGCCCGTCTAAATCAATGGGCAATCACTTAAAGGGGTTGTCTAGTTTAGAAAAAACACTTTCATATACCCTGTGTGGGAATTCTAATCAAATACATAGAGTTGCTACACAAATACCTTTTTGATTTGAATGAGCACTGTGTAATACTTGATTTCCCCTGTGGTGGCGCTGCAGGGAAATTGAATACTTGCTGCCAGGATTTTCACTGATTACAGCTGATTGCTGATTGTGATCAGGTTTTTGTCAAGGGATCCTTCTAACAAACAGGGATTGTTCAAAACAGAGAACTCCTTTAAAAGTCTCTCATTTGAGTCTTGCTGCTGACTTACAGATTAGAGATGAGCGAATTAAATCCAACGAAGTGGGATTCGATCCGAATTCCAGGATAAATTCGATTCGCTGCAAAGCTGAATTTCCTCCTGCTTCGTGGTAGTGAATCGATTTAAAAAAACTTACTGAAAAAAGTGGCCTAAACTGGTGAAAATGCTCCAAACCCAGACACTGTAGCGTGTCTATAACCGGGGAAGCAATTCCTCTGCATGCGATCCGCAGACAACGGCAATCCCCAGCAAAAAATGCGTACAATGGAGGATGCCGGGGCGGACCGCATGCACCACAAGAACATCTTACACAAAATGATACATTGTGCAGATAAAAAAAAATATACATACAAAAATCACTGCAAAAAAATGCACCAAAATGATACGCAACTGACAATACTAGCTAATTCCTCAGGCCGATGTTAAAAGCTGAGAACTTTGCCAATATCTTCCAGTCAGGAACATATCTGAGCCCCTCATACACCACGTCACGGTGTCTCAGCACGCATGGGGTCCTACCACTCAACTGCCCGTGGTGTGTGAACAGGGAACAGTGCTAGAAACCGACTCACAGCCAGGCTCTCACATGCCTCTATAGTGGTATCACCAATGCACTGTGAGGTAGGATAAAGCTGTGAGCCGCACCCACAACAGACCATGTGACACAGAAGCTACCAGGTAGAAAAGAACGTTACCACCAAAATGAAGCGACACATTCCATACACATAAAGACAAAAACTCACTGAATCGATTTAACCTGAAATAGTGTAAAAAAACAGTCATACTTCTCTCCTCCATTTGGTCGCGACTGGCCGGCCGCCGTTATCTTGATTGAAGATCTCGCCTGAAATCCCATGCGTGGTGACGTATGACGTCATGTCGAGCTGCAGAAGATTTTGCGCAGGATCTTAAAGCAAAATTTCGTCGGCCGGCCCGTCATGAGCAATGGGAGGCTGTATTATTATTATTAAACTGTATTATAATACTGTATTATTATTCTCAGATGCCGTGATCATGTATGAACGTGGCTTCTGAGGGGTACAATGACGGGGGGCGACGCTATTGCTGCTCACTGTCATTGCACCCGCTATTACAAAAAAAATGTGCTTTGTGACAAAGTAATTTGTCACAAAGAACTTTTTTTTTTTTTTTTCGGCGAAGCAGCCAAATCAAATTTTACTAAAGATTGCTCATCTCTACTGCAGATCATAAGTCTAGGATCACCTCCTAAGGATAGGAATTGGCTTGTTGAAAAGACCCCTTGTAAAAACCATTTAGAGGTAATAGTCGAATTTCTATTCTTATAGAAATTACAAAAATATATCTACATCAGAGTACATTTTCTTCGAGCTAGTTAAACAGTGAAGCATCTGAGCCATTTTTTCAATTCTGAAAGAAAACGCGCAAACCTAGCTTTCAATTGCCTAGCTTATGTAGTTGACTTGGTCCTAAGAAATACTTTTATTGGCCCTGCCAATGACCCAGAAAGGTATTTTCTTTTGAGATTTCAAATAGCCACGTACTAAAACGCCATATGATTCTCTGAAATCTGAAATTAAATACCAAGAGAAATTAATAAAATTCATATTATGTGATGTAAATAAGCAAATTATAGGCCACTTTAATAACTTTTATTCTGTGGTATACTATAAAGTTTTTATTGTTTATACCGCGGTTCATGGGAATCATAAATGTATATGTATTGTTGTTCATAACAAAGACGGCAATAACAGAAAATGCAGTTCGGAGCTTTAAAGTCGGGGAATTTGTGCTGTACGGTAACAGAGTATTGCCAATGGTAGTGCACTAGGTTCAAGGTCAGAGCTATATCACAAAGCATTATGATGCTTTATGAAAGAGTGATAATAAAAGACATATTTGCTGAAAAATGTATGTATTTGTTTAAAAGCTGCCTCTAGCTTTCAGTGTTTATATGCAGACAAACGCCGGCTTGTGGGTTGAATGCATTTTTCTGAATATTATGTGGGCAGGGTAATGAAGAACATATTTTCAATGAGATGATGGTAACAGAGTTAAGCAAGTATCAAATGCTGAGGCATTACAATGGCACAAAGACTGTAGGTTGTCTCCTTCTGCCAAATTTTATTCTATACGTTTCTCATGTAAGAAAAAAAAGAACGTTTCTCATGTAAGAAATAATTTAAACCACCATATACCATATGAGACTTGACCACTAAAGGAAGGAGTCTGTGTTAACTCCGAAACGCGTCTGGTGTATACAAGTCTCTAAAGAAAAAAAATCGCAGCACATATTCTGCGGATCACCCATGAACTTTCGGAGCGCTCCCAAATGCTGTATATGTGTAAGAAACAGTCTCGCTGTGTCTAGATCGAATAGACACGTGTAACGCCGACCACTAAAGAGGGCCTAACATCTATAGACCCCGGCGTCTAGCGAACTGTTTAAAGTCTAATAGCTTACCACTCACCACAGAACAAGCCGGAGGTAAGACCTTCTGTGCCGCAACACGTGGGACGCCACGTCAGGCACGAAAACCCCGGACACAATCTTTCGAAACAGTGAGTAATACAGCCCTAACCAGTGTAGTAGCTAATTGTATGTTCTAGCTACGATTACACACAAACAACTGAGATCATCATCCATATTGTACGGCATCATCTATACCGACACTATTTTACTAACAAATCTTTGCAAATATTGCCAGTATAAAGGGGAACCCCGTATATAACAAGTGCGTCTAAGCCGGATATATAGAAAAACAACTTAGTGGCCATATTCCACCATTGACATTCAAGACTTGCGACAGTAGGAATATTCAACTACGGAACTATTAGATGCACCTATACATTTCTACATTCATTACCTACAGATTGGTTATATAAAACTTTTTTTTACTGTTTCACATACCAATGCCATTTTTTAAGTAATTTATATAGCTGTATACTTATTGATGCCTTTCAACATCCGCTATCATTTTTATGTTTATATGCAATAAATGTTATAGAAGATCACCAGTTAGTGTTCTGTGTCCTATCCGGATGTAGGTGTGCCCCACTATCTTTCCACACTTTGCACTTTATTTTACAAGATTAGGGTATCTTTTTTGGGGGAGCACCCTTTTTCCTTGTGAGTCGGAGGGTGAGCCATCCCAACCCACTTTATAAAATAAGAAAAAAACGTCGACCCATCAAATACAGAGTGGTCTTCTGTACCGGGGGGTGTACGTTTAATGACCATGCAAAAAGATTGGACGTGTCAGTCAACATATTGACAGATTTATCAATATCAGGGCTCAATGCCGACTGGTCTTTGCCAGTGCAACGTGGTGCAGATTCATTATCTACGAATGTGGCATTTTCTGAAAACGACACAAAAAGGATCAGAAGTCCTTGATAAATGAACGTGATAAATGTGTTCAGCTTAGCAAATAGAGCATTTGTGCTGAACGCCATATTTTTCAATGTAGTTACGCACAAAACTTGGTATGAAAAACACTGATGAAGCTTACTGACTGGCCCTGGTTTATCAAAACTGGTGTAAAGAAGAACTGGCTTAGTTGCCCATAACAACCAATTAGATTCCACTTTTCATTTTTCAGAGCTGCTTTAGAAAATGAAAGGAGGAATCTCATTGGTTGCTGTGGGCAGCTAAGCCAGATTTCCTTTACACCAGTTTTGATAAATCTCAAAGTTGATTAGGATTTCATAAAAATAATTAGAAGAGAAAAAGTAATATTGACTGGAGTTAGACCACTCTTAGGGCTCGTGCACACTAAAGTCCACACCCGGGTTGGATTCAGACCCATTCACTTCAATGGGGCCTCAAAAAATGTGGACAGCACACTGTGTGCTGTCTGCATCCGTATGTCTGTTCTGTGGTATACGCAAGAATATAGCACATGTCCTATTCTTGTCCACATTACGGACAAGAATAGGACTGTTCTATTATGGCCTAGACGTTCCGTTCCGCAAAATGTATAACGCACATGGCCGCCACCCGTGTTTTGTGGATCTGCAAATTGCGAACCGCAAAACAAGCAACGGTCAGGTGCATGAGTATGTGCATGTGAAGTGTACACTCACACACTGACATAGTAGTCCCATTGCTGCCCACTGTTTCTGACTAGTTATTACATTGGTCAGCTGAGCTGCTAGGGGGTCTGTTAAAGGGGTATTCCAGTTTCATGAAATTGATGGCCTTTTCTCAGGATAGGTTATTAAATCTAGATTGGTGGAAGCTTGACTATTAGCACTAGAGTCGATTAACTGTTTGAAGGTCGGCAGCGCTAATGTGAGTTCTGCGGCCAAATCTTTACCAGCCCGCTATCTACATTGTTGTGGAGGTGCAGTGTATTACAACTGTGAATGGGAGAGGAAGCTGTAATTACCCTGTCCCACCACTACGATGTAGATGGCATGCAGGTACACACTGAAGAGAATGCAGCTCTCGCACTAGCGCCGCAGCCCCTTCAAATGGCTGCGATGCCGAGAGTCAGAGCCCTACTGATCTGATATTGATGACCTATCCTGAAGATAGGTCATCAATAGAGTTGAGCGAACACCTGGATGTTCGGGTTCGAGAAGTTCGGCCGAACATCCCGGAAATGTTCGGGTTCGGGATCCGAACCCGATCCGAACTTCGTCCCGAACCCGAACCCCATTGAAGTCAATGGGGACCCGAACTTTTCGGCACTAAAAAGGCTGTAAAACAGCCCAGGAAAGAGCTAGAGGGCTGCAAAAGGCAGCAACATGTAGGTAAATCCCCTGCAAACAAATGTGGATAGGGAAATGAATTAAAATAAAAATTAAATAAATAAAAATTAACCAAAATCAATTGGAGAGAGGTTCCATAGCAGAGAATCTGGCTTCCCGTCACCCACCACTGGAACAGTCCATTCTCAGATATTTAGGCCCCGGCACCCAGGCAGAGGAGAGAGGTCCCGTAACAGAGAATCTGTCTTCATGTCAGCAGAGAATTAGTCTGCATGTCATAGCAGAGAATGAGGCTTCACGTCAGCCACCACTGCAACAGTCCATTGGCATATATTTAGGCCCAGCACACACACAGGCAGAGGAGAGAGGTCCCGTAACAGAGAATCTGGCTTCATGTCAGCAGAGAATCAGTCTGCATGTCATAGCAGAGAATCAGGCTTCACGTCAGCCACCACTGCAACAGTCCATTGTCATAAATTTAGGCCCAGCACCCAGGCAGAGGAGAGAGGTCCCGTAACAGAGAATCTGGCTTCATGTCAGCAGAGAATCAGTCTTCATATCATAGCAGAGAATCAGGCTTCACGTCACCCACCACTGTAAGAGTCAATTTTCATAAATTTAGGCCCAGAACCCAGGCAGAGGAGAAAGGTCCCGTAACAGACAATCTGGCTTCATGTCAGCAGAGAATCAGTCTTCATATCATAGCAGAGAATCAGGCTTCACGTCACCCACCACTGTAAGAGTCAATTTTCATAAATTTAGGCCCAGAACCCAGGCAGAGGAGAAAGGTCCCGTAACAGACAATCTGGCTTCATGTCAGCAGAGAATCAGTCTTCATATCATAGCAGAGAATCAGGCTTCACGTCACCCACCACTGTAAGAGTCAATTTTCATAAATTTAGGCCCAGAACCCAGGCAGAGGAGAAAGGTCCCGTAACAGACAATCTGGCTTCATGTCAGCAGAGAATCAGTCTTCATATCATAGCAGAGAATCAGGCTTCACGTCACCCACCACTGTAAGAGTCAATTTTCATAAATTTAGGCCCAGAACCCAGGCAGAGGAGAAAGGTCCCGTAACAGACAATCTGGCTTCATGTCAGCAGAGAATCAGTCTTCATATCATAGCAGAGAATCAGGCTTCACGTCACCCACCACTGTAAGAGTCAATTTTCATAAATTTAGGCCCAGAACCCAGGCAGAGGAGAAAGGTCCCGTAACAGACAATCTGGCTTCATGTCAGCAGAGAATCAGTCTTCATATCATAGCAGAGAATCAGGCTTCACGTCACCCACCACTGTAAGAGTCAATTTTCATAAATTTAGGCCCAGAACCCAGGTAGAGGAGAAAGGTCCCGTAACAGACAATCTGGCTTCATGACAGCAGAGAATCAGTCTGCATGTCATAGCAGAGAATCAGGCTTCACGTCAGCCACCACTGCAACAGTCCATTGTCATAAATTTAGGCCCAGCACCCAGGCAGAGGAGAGAGGTCCCGTAAAAGAGGATCTGGCTTCATGTCAGCAGAGAATCAGTCTGCATGTCATAGCAGAGAATCAGGCTTCACGTCAGCCACCACTGCAACAGTCCATTGTCATAAATTTAGGCCCAGCACCCAGGCAGAGGAGAGAGGTCCCGTAACAGAGGATCTGGCTTCATGTCAGCAGAGAATCAGTCTGCATGTCATAGCAGAGAATCAGGCTTCACGTCAGCCACCACTGCAACAGTCCATTGTCATAAATTTAGGCCCAGCACCCAGGCAGAGGAGAGAGGTCCCGTAACAGACAATCTGGCTTCATGTCAGCAGAGAATTAGTCTGCATGTCATAGCAGAGAATCAGGCTTCATGTCAGCCACCACTGCAACAGTCCATTGGCATATATTTAGGCCTAGCACACAGGCAGAGGAGAGGTTCATTCAACTTTGGGTAGCATCGCAATATAATGGTAAAATGAAAATAAAAATAGGATTGAATGAGGAAGTGCCCTGGAGTCCAATAATATATGGTTATGGGGAGGTAGTTAATGTCTAATCTGGACAAGGGACGGACAGGTCCTGTGGGATCCATGCCTGGTTCATTTTTATGAACGTCAGCTTGTCCACATTGGCTGTAGACAGGCGGCTGCGTTTGTCTGTAATGACGCCCCCTGCCGTGCTGAATACACGTTCAGACAAAACGCTGGCTGCCGGGCAGGCCAGCACCTCCAAGGCATAAAAGGCTAGCTCTGGCCACGTGGACAATTTAGAGACCCAGAAGTTGAATGGGGCCGAACCATCAGTCAGTACGTGGAGGGGTGTGCACACGTACTGTTCCACCATGTTAGTGAAATGTTGCCTCCTGCTAACACGTTGCGTATCAGGTGGTGGTGCAGTTAGCTGTGGCGTGTTGACAAAAGTTTTCCACATCTCTGCCATGCTAACCCTGCCCTCAGAGGAGCTGGCCGTGACACAGCTGCCTTGGCGACCTCTTGCTCCTCCTCTGCCTTGGCCTTGGGCTTCCACTTGTTCCCCTGTGACATTTGGGAATGCTCTCAGTAGCGCGTCTACCAACGTGCGCTTGTACTCGCGCATCTTCCTATCACGCTCCAGTGCAGGAAGTAAGGTGGGCACATTGTCTTTGTAGCGTGGATCCAGCAGGGTGGCAACCCAGTAGTCCGCACAGGTTAAAATGTGGGCAACTCTGCTGTCGTTGCGCAGGCACTGCAGCATGTAGTCGCTCATGTGTGCCAGGCTGCCCAGGGGTAAGGACAAGCTGTCCTCTGTGGGAGGCGTATCGTCATCGTCCTGCCTTTCCCCCCAGCCACGCACCAGTGATGGACCCGAGCTGCGTTGGGTGCCACCCCGCTGTGACCATGCTTCATCCTCATCCTCCTCCACCTCCTCCTCATCCTCGTCCTCCTCGTCCTCCAGTAGTGGGCCCTGGCTGGCCACATTTGTACCTGGCCTCTGCTGTTGCAAAAAACCTCCCTCTGAGTCACTTCGAAGAGACTGGCCTGAAAGTGCTAAAAATGACCCCTCTTCCTCATCCTCCTCCTCCTCCTCCTGGGCCACCTCCTGTTCCATCATCGCCCTAAGTGTTTTCTCAAGGAGACATAGAAGTGGTATTGTAACGCTGATAACGGTGTCATCGCCACTGGCCATGTTGGTGGAGTACTCGAAACAGCGCAACAGGGCACACAGGTCTCGCATGGAGGCCCAGTCATTGGTGGTGAAGTGGTGCTGTTCTGTAGTGCGACTGACCCGTGCGTGCTGCAGCTGAAACTCCACTATGGCCTGCTGCTGCTCGCACAGTCTGTCCAGCATGTGCAAGGTGGAGTTCCACCTGGTGGGCACGTCGCATATGAGGCGGTGAGCGGGAAGGCCGAAGTTACGCTGTAGCGCAGACAGGCGAGCAGCGGCAGGATGTGAACGCCGGAAGCGCGAACAGACGGCCCGCACTTTATGCAGCAGCTCTGACATGTCGGGGTAGTTGTGAATGAACTTCTGCACCACCAAATTCAGCACATGCGCCAAGCAAGGGATGTGCGTCAAATTGGCTAGTCCCAGAGCTGCAACGAGATTTCGCCCATTATCACACACCACCAGGCCGGGCTTGAGGCTCACCGGCAGCAACCACTCGTCGGTCTGTTGTTCAATACCCCGCCACAACTCCTGTGCGGTGTGGGGCCTGTCCCCCAAACATATGAGTTTCAGAATGGCCTGCTGACGTTTACCCCGGGCTGTGCTGAAGTTGGTGGTGAAGGTGTGTGGCTGACTGGATGAGCAGGTGGAAGAAGAGGAGGAGGAAGCCGAGAAGGAGGAGGTGGCAACAGGAGGCAAAGAATGTTGCCCTGCGATCCTTGGCGGCGGCAGGACGTGCGCCAAACAGCTCTCCGCCTGGGGCCCAGCTGCCACTACATTTACCCAGTGTGCAGTTAGGGAGATATAGCGTCCCTGGCCGTGCTTACTGGTCCACGTATCTGTGGTTAGGTGGACCTTGCTACAGATGGCGTTGCGCAGTGCACACTTGATTTTATCGGATACTTGGTTGTGCAGGGAAGGCACGGCTCTCTTGGAGAAGTAGTGCCGGCTGGGAACAACATACTGTGGGACAGCAAGCGACATGAGCTGTTTGAAGCTGTCTGTGTCCACCAGCCTAAATGACAGCATTTCATAGGCCAGTAGTTTAGAAATGCTGGCATTCAGGGCCAGGGATCGAGGGTGGCTAGGTGGGAATTTACGCTTTCTATCAAATGTTTGTGAGATGGAGAGCTGAACGCTGGCGTGTGACATGGTTGAGACGCTTGGTGACGGAGGTGGTGGTGGTGGTGTTGGTGGTACATCCCCTGTTTGCTGGGCGGCAGGTGCCAACGTTCCTCCAGAGGCGGAGGAAGAGGCCGAGGCGGCAGCAGCAGAATAGGCCGAGGCGGCAGCAGCAGAAGAGGTAGCAGGGGGAGCCTGAGTGACTTCCTTGGTTTTAAGGTGTTTACTCCACTGCAGTTCATGCTTTGCATGCAGGTGCCTGGTCATGCAGGTTGTGCTCAGGTTCAGAACGTTAATGCCTCGCTTCAGGCTCTGATGGCACAGCGTGCAAACCACTCGGGTCTTGTCGTCAGCACATTGTTTGAAGAAGTGCCATGCCAGGGAACTCCTTGAAGCTGCCTTTGGGGTGCTCGGTCCCAGATGGCGGCGGTCAGTAGCAGGCGGAGTCTCTTGGCGGCGGGTGTTCTGCTTTTGCCCACTGCTCCCTCTTTTGCTACGCTGTTGGCTCGGTCTCACCACTGCCTCTTCCTCCGAACTGTGAAAGTCAGTGGCACGACCTTCATTCCATGTGGGGTCTAGGACCTCATCGTCCCCTGCATCGTCTTCCACCCAGTCTTGATCCCTGACCTCCTGTTCAGTCTGCACACTGCAGAAAGACGCAGCAGTTGGCACCTGTGTTTCGTCATCATCAGAGACATGCTGAGGTGGTATTCCCATGTCCTCATCATCAGGAAACATAAGTGGTTGTGCGTCAGTGCATTCTATGTCTTTCACCGCTGGGGAAGGGCTAGGTGGATGCCCTTGGGAAACCCTGCCAGCGGAGTCTTCAAACAGCATAAGAGACTGCTGCATAACTTGAGGCTGAGACAGTTTCCCTGGTATGCATGGGGGTGATGTGACAGACTGATGGGGTTGGTTTTCAGGCGCCATCTGTGCGCTTTCTGCAGAAGACTGGGTGGGAGATAATGTGAACGTGCTGGATCCACTGTCGGCCACCCAATTGACTAATGCCTGTACCTGCTCAGGCCTTACCATCCTTAGAACGGCATTGGGCCCCACCATATATCGCTGTAAATTCTGGCGGCTACTGGGACCTGAGGTAGTTGGTACACTAGGACGTGTGGATGTGGCAGAACGGCCACGTCCTCTCCCAGCACCAGAGGGTCCACTAACACCACCACGACCATGTCCACGTCCGCGTCCCTTACTAGATGTTTTTCTCATTGTTATGGTTCACCACAACAACAAATATATTATTTGGCCCAATGTATTGTATTCAAATTCAGCGGGATATAAATTTGAGGCCTAGTATTTAGGCGCTGGGTGACCGGTATGGATTTAGTGACAGAATTAGACTTGGAAATGCACAGAAGCGTGTGTGTGAAGTTATTCTGAATGACCCAATGTGCACCTTGAATATTATATACCCTTTTTGGGATAGATTTCAAATAGCTCTGATATAGCAGGAACCACTAAATTATGAAATTGCTAAATTGGGAATTGTACTTCAACCCAGAACAAAAAATGTGCTTTGACGGGCACTAAATAACTTTCCCAGCTACAACAGGACAGCGGTAACGAGAGATTTAGAGGGATTTAAATTTGAGGCCTAGTATTTAGGCGCTGGGTGACAGGTATGGGTTTAGTGACAGAATTAGACTTGGAAATACACAGTAGCGGGTGTGTGTGAAGTTATTCTGAATGACCCAATGTGCACCTTCAATATTATATACCCTTTTTGGGATAGATTTCAAATAGCTCTGATATAGCAGGAACCACTAAATTATGAAATTGCTAAATTGGGAATTGTACTTCAACCCAGAACAAAAAATGTGCTTTGACGGACACTAAATATCTTGCCCAGCAACAACAGTACAGCGGTAACGAGAGATTTAGCGGGATATAAATTTGAGGCCTAGTATTTAGGCGCTGGGTCACCGGTATGGATTTAGTGACAGAATTAGACTTGGAAATGCACAGAAGCGTGTGTGTGAAGTTATTCTGAATGACCCTATGTGCACCTTCAATATTATATACCCTTTTAGGGATAGATTTCAAATAGCTCTGATATAGCAGAAACCACTAAATTATGAAATTGCTAAATTGGGAATTGTACTTCAACCCAGAACAAAAAATGTGCTTTGACGGACACTAAATATCTTGCCCAGCAACAACAGTACAGCGGTGGGTAACGAGAGATTTAGAGGGATTTAAATTTGAGGCCTAGTATTTAGGCGCTGGGTCACCGGTATGGATTTAGTGACAGAATTAGACTTGGAAATGCACAGAAGCGTGTGTGTGAAGTTATTCTGAATGACCCTATGTGCACCTTCAATATTATATACCCTTTTAGGGATAGATTTCAAATAGCTCTGATATAGCAGAAACCACTAAATTATGAAATTGCTAAATTGGGAATTGTACTTCAACCCAGAACAAAAAATGTGCTTTGACGGACACTAAATATCTTGCCCAGCAACAACAGTACAGCGGTGGGTAACGAGAGATTTAGAGGGATTTAAATTTGAGGCCTAGTATTTAGGCGCTGGGTCACCGGTATGGATTTAGTGACAGAATTAGACTTGGAAATGCACAGAAGCGTGTGTGTGAAGTTATTCTGAATGACCCTATGTGCACCTTCAATATTATATACCCTTTTAGGGATAGATTTCAAATAGCTCTGATATAGCAGAAACCACTAAATTATGAAATTGCTAAATTGGGAATTGTACTTCAACCCAGAACAAAAAATGTGCTTTGACGGACACTAAATATCTTGCCCAGCAACAACAGTACAGCGGTGGGTAACGAGAGATTTAGAGGGATTTAAATTTGAGGCCTAGTATTTAGGCGCTGGGTCACCGGTATGGATTTAGTGACAGAATTAGACTTGGAAATGCACAGAAGCGTGTGTGTGAAGTTATTCTGAATGACCCAATGTGCACCTTCAATATTATATACCCTTTTAGGGATAGATTTCAAATAGCTCTGATATAGCAGAAACCACTAAATTATGAAATTGCTAAATTGGGAATTGTACTTCAACCCAGAACAAAAAATGTGCTTTGACGGACACTAAATATCTTGCCCAGCAACAACAGTACAGCGGTAACGAGAGATTTAGAGGGATTTAAATTTGAGGCCTAGTATTTAGGCGCTGGGTGACAGGTATGGGTTTAGTGACAGAATTAGACTTGGAAATACACAGTAGCGGGTGTGTGTGAAGTTATTCTGAATGACCCTATGTGCACCTTCAATATTATATACCCTTTTAGGGATAGATTTCAAATAGCTCTGATATAGCAGAAACCACTAAATTATGAAATTGCTAAATTGGGAATTGTACTTCAACCCAGAACAAAAAATGTGCTTTGACGGACACTAAATATCTTGCCCAGCAACAACAGTACAGCGGTGGGTAACGAGAGATTTAGAGGGATTTAAATTTGAGGCCTAGTATTTAGGCGCTGGGTCACCGGTATGGATTTAGTGACAGAATTAGACTTGGAAATGCACAGAAGCGTGTGTGTGAAGTTATTCTGAATGACCCAATGTGCACCTTCAATATTATATACCCTTTTAGGGATAGATTTCAAATAGCTCTGATATAGCAGAAACCACTAAATTATGAAATTGCTAAATTGGGAATTGTACTTCAACCCAGAACAAAAAATGTGCTTTGACGGACACTAAATATCTTGCCCAGCAACAACAGTACAGCGGTAACGAGAGATTTAGAGGGATTTAAATTTGAGGCCTAGTATTTAGGCGCTGGGTGACAGGTATGGGTTTAGTGACAGAATTAGACTTGGAAATACACAGTAGCGGGTGTGTGTGAAGTTATTCTGAATGACCCAATGTGCACCTTCAATATTATATACCCTTTTAGGGATAGATTCCAAATAGCTCTGATATAGCAGGAACCACTAAATTATGAAATTGCTAAATTGGGAATTGTACTTCAACCCAGAACAAAAAATGTGCTTTGACGGACACTAAATATCTTGCCCAGCAACAACAGTACAGCGGTAACGAGAGATTTAGAGGGATTTAAATTTGAGGCCTAGTATTTAGGCGCTGGGTGACAGGTATGGGTTTAGTGACAGAATTAGACTTGGAAATACACAGTAGCGGGTGTGTGTGAAGTTATTCTGAATGACCCAATGTGCACCTTCAATATTATATACCCTTTTAGGGATAGATTCCAAATAGCTCTGATATAGCAGGAACCACTAAATTATGAAATTGCTAAATTGGGAATTGTACTTCAACCCAGAACAAAAAATGTGCTTTGACGGACACTAAATATCTTGCCCAGCAACAACAGTACAGCGGTAACGAGAGATTTAGAGGGATTTAAATTTGAGGCCTAGTATTTAGGCGCTGGGTGACAGGTATGGGTTTAGTGACAGAATTAGACTTGGAAATACACAGTAGCGGGTGTGTGTGAAGTTATTCTGAATGACCCAATGTGCACCTTCAATATTATATACCCTTTTTGGGATAGATTTCAAATAGCTCTGATATAGCAGGAACCACTAAATTATGAAATTGCTAAATTGGGAATTGTATTTCAACCCAGAACAAGAAATGTGCTTGAACGGACACTAAATAACTCGCCCAGCTACAGCACTAGGGACAGATTTAGCTGGATATAAATTTGAGGCCTAGTATTTAGGCGCTGGGTGACCGGTATGGATTTAGTGACAGAATTAGACTGGGATATGGCCAAAAAATAAACAGACTATTGCTGGTTAAATGCACTTGGTGTGACAGCTTCACCCTGATGTAGGCTTTAGCCAAAAAACAACCACACCATTGAGGGTTAAATGCACTTGGTGACAGGCGCAGCTTGCCCCTGATTTTGTATATGGCCAAAAAATGAACAGACTATTGCTGGTTAAATGCACTTGGTGTGACAGCTTCACCCTGATGTAGGCTTTAGCCAAAAAACAACCACACCATTGAGGGTTAAATGCACTTGGTGACAGGCGCAGCTTGCCCCTGATTTTGTATATGGCCAAAAAATGAACAGACTATTGCTGGTTAAATGCACTTGGTGTGACAGCTTCACCCTGATGTAGGCTTTAGCCAAAAAACAACCACACCATTGAGGGTTAAATGCACTTGGTGACAGGCGCAGCTTGCCCCTGATTTTGTATATGGCCAAAAAATGAACAGACTATTGCTGGTTAAATGCACTTGGTGTGACAGCTTCACCCTGATGTAGGCTTTAGCCAAAAAACAACCACACCATTGAGGGTTAAATGCACTTGGTCGCAGCTTGTGCTGGCGCACCACAAGACACAAAATGGCCGCCGATCACCCCAGAAAAATGAGACTGACAAACGGTCTGTGCAGCCTAAAAACAGTGAGCAATTGAGGATCAGCAGCTCAATGATCCACAGCTGCAGATCGATCAGTTAATCAAGTCCTTTGGAGGAGTTAATCATGCCTAATCTCGCCCTACTGTCGCAGCCGCAACCTCTCCCTACGCTAATCAGAGCAGAGTGACGGGCGGCGCTATGTGACTCCAGCTTAAATAGAGGCTGGGTCACATGGTGCTCTGGCCAATCACAGCCATGCCAATAGTAGGCATGGCTGTGATGGCCTCTTGGGGCAAGTAGTATGACGCTTGTTGATTGGCTGCTTTGCAGCCTTTCAAAAAGCGCCAAGAAAGCGTCACAAAAGCGCCAAGAAAGCGACGAACACCGAACCCGAACCCGGACTTTTACGAAAATGTCCGGGTTCGGGTCCGTGTCACGGACACCCCAAAATTCGGTACGAACCCGAACTATACAGTTCGAGTTCGCTCATCCCTAGTCATCAATATTACGAAAATTGAAATATCCCTTCAATAGAAAGGGAAATATCTCAGGTTGGTCACACCTTCCCTTCTTCATTTTAAGCATGGTAGGAAGAAGCCACGAGGCTATATTGCCCTTCTCTTCAACAAGATGGGGACAAACAAGAACCTGGTCTTCTTCTAGTGGTGTTAGAGCGTGAACCAGAATCACGATGGGCAGAACGGCGGCAAAGTCTTTAGCAACTGGTGCCTTGCATTGTTGGGGTCCTAGGTTCAAATCTGATCATGGACATCATCTGCATGGAGTGTGTGTGCTCAACTTGTGCTTGCATGAGTTTATGGGTATTTAGATTGTGAGTTCCACTGAGGACAACGAATGAAGATAATGTAACGTGCTGTGGAATATGTCGAGGCTATATGAGTAACATAAATGAATCATAACAAGGTACCGGTTAGAATTTCCCTATAGAGACCCTTTTGTTCCATGCATACTAGATTGCTGGTTGATCAGAACCTTTCACGACTCATAATACTTAATGCGCCTATTTCAAGATTTTATGGTCTCTGGACATTAGAGGAACTATTTGATCATTTCTAACCATCCTATTCTGAGTCTGATTCATTGAGAAATCAAGTACCAATATCTGAGGAAATAAACTATAATCTCTAAAGGGACTAACACGTCATTTATGAGGTAGTGCTATAAATGAACGTCTTTTTCATTGATCGGAATCTCTTGACAAGGCTGGAATTGGCTCTGGGTTACTGCGGGAAGAGGAAACAGTTAAGATTTGAGCCTTTGTGGTTCATTTGCAGTAATGGTTGGAATGGAAACAGTAACGCATGATACAGATTGCCGTTCCCCCCTCTTTCATGCACTTTAAGAATGACTGGTTTCTCCAGCTTTATCATGTATCTGAAGGTGTTATAATACGTCTTGTGGTACCGAAGGAGGAAGAAAGCAGAACAGTAAAATAAGTGTCAAGGAATTCATTGTCTGCTCTCCACCTGTTGTTATTCTGGTCTCAATCAACCTGCTAGCCAGGCTGGAGCCAGTGGCCATCTGGAAACACTGCTCTGTATATAAACTTGGCATGAAGCAGCACTCCCAGGCCCTGACCTCCCACACAAATCTGGAAACAATTAGAGCAAGATGATAGGCAGGCAGTGAGTGCGGCTGAGGGAAAAGAGAGAGGGAAAGAGACAGTCTGCCGCAGCAAGGAATAGGAAGTGAGAGAGGAAGATGGACGGCCCGAGACCTAGAAGCTAGGGACATGCAGAGCACAAGGAGCTGTGACATTGTGTTTCCACAGCAAGTCTGTGTTTATAAGCTGTGTGCGAGCCACGCCATGAAAGACTTCCTCTCTCCTCCAGAATACTGAGAGGTCCTGTAGTAAGGAACGAGGACTGTAATTTAGCCCTTTTAGTCATCTTAAGAAATACCTGTGTACTGCTAAATCTTATTTTTGGCAACGCAGTGGATGTGATTTTTCATCCCTTCTTCCTACGCTTATGAATAATATCCCCAAGCTCACACTTTGCCAAGACTAGTTAACACCGTGGCTATGTGAATTTCACTCTGAGTAAATGGCTAGATCTCTCACATCCTTGGTTTGGTTTTTAGTCTTTTCTTGATTTTTATCAATGCTGTGTTTTGCGCCACATCGCTGCGACCCGTAGGTTTTACATGAGTGTATGGATTTCTGTTGCTAATACAGCAACAACATATTCCACAGAGATGGACTGAGATTGGCATCATTCACATCAAATGTTTCAATCACAGTTAGGGTCCATTCACACGTCCGCAGGGTTTTACGGATCTGCAAAACACCGGGCCGGCACCCCAATAGAAATGCCTATTCTTGTCTGCACCTGCGGAGAAGAATAGACATGTTCTATTTTTTGGGGGGAGCCGCGGACCAGGAGTGTGCTGTCCGCATCTTTTCCATCCCTATTGAAAATGAATGGGTTTGCACCCGTTCTGCAATTATGGACCCAAAGTGAGGACGTGTGAATGGACCCTTAAAGGGGTTGCCCCATTTCATACATTGGGGGCATATCCCAATGTCCAATAGGTGCATATTACACCTCTGGAGAGCGTGGTGGAGAGCGTGCCACACATGCATGACAGCCCTGCATTAATTTCTATGGAAGTGCCAAAAATAGCCAAGCATTGCACTCAGCTATTTTTAGAAGTTCCATAGAAATGAATGGGAGGTGCACTATGCAAGGGCAGCTTCCACTCCATTCACTTCTATGGGGCTGACAGGAATAGCTGAGCCAGCGCACGGCTATTTTCACTCTCCTTCACTTTGCGGGCTTAGTTCTAGAGATAGGTGTGGGTCCCACCTCCTAGTGATATGCCCCCCAATGTATGAGATGGGCTAGCCTCTTTAAGGAGGACCTGTCACCTCTCTTGACAAGTTTTTTCTAATATTTTCAAAACTTTTTTTTTATTACTTTTCATCAGATTGCAACTTATACAGAATAATGGAAATTGCTCTATTATTCTCTATAGCAATCACTATATCACAGTTTAGTGCTGCCACCTAGTGGCATGAACTGGGATATACTAACAATGAGCCTGGAAGCCTAGTACAGGCTGCGGCTCATTTTAGAACAGGGTGCTTTCCCTGATCTCCGCTGGGGGAAGGCGCGTTTTTTAACACTCTCAGATGCCGTGCTGACATTTGACAAATGCCACAAGGGGGCCCACTAAGATTTATCGCCCAAAGGCCCACACTAAGCTTTACTATTGTGAAGGGGGCACAGAGGGCATTACTATTATGAAGGGGACACAATGGGCATTACTTCTATGGAGGGGCACAATGGGCATTACTACTATAAATGGGATACAATGGGCATTACTACTATAAAGGGGGCACAATGGGCATTACTACTGTGAAAGGGGCACAATGGGCATTATCACTATGAAGGAGGCACAGAGGGCATTACTACTATGAAGGGGGCACAATGGGCATTATACTATGAAGGGGCACAATGGGCATTTCTAGTGTGAAGGGGGCACAGAGAGCATTACTTCTGTGAAGGGTGTGGGCATAACTGTTATGTGGCACTGATTGGGCATTATTACTATGAAGGAGCACAGAGGGCATTATTACTGTTATGGGGGCACTGTGAGGCATAACTACTCTGAAGGGGCACATAAAGGACATTACAACTGTGAAGGTGGCACAGATAGGGCATTAGTACTGTAAAAAGAGCACATATAGGGCATTACTACTGTGAAAGGGGCACAGAGAGGGCATAACTACTGTGAGGGGGGGACAATGTGGGCATAATTACTGTTTAGGCTGTACAGGGAGGGCATAAATACTGTGAGGGGGCACAATATGGTCATAACTACCATGAGGGGGCACATATCTGGATAAAACTACTGTGACGGTTGTAGAATGAGGGCAATACTACTGTGAGGGGGTACAATTTTTTTTAAAGTATTGGGGGGAGGTGCCAGAGAAACGACTCGCCCCGGGTGCCATACACCCTAGGCATGCCACTGATTACAAGAGGGATTCAAGTAGCTGCTAAAACCGACATGTCATTTCCCTGTCTTAGACTTGCATGGTGGCGCACTGGTTAGCACTGTTGATATGCTGCACTGGGGTCCTCAGTTAGAATTTGACAAAGGCCAACATTTGTATGGAGTTTGTGTGTGTCCTTGAAATAAGGGGCAGGGACTGATGGGGTGGGGGTGTGTGTTTGACAACTACTTTAATATGGGAGCCACAGCTGCTCCAAGAGAAATGGGCATATACTGTATGTAAAACATGGATGGACCGAGTCTGTCGGAGTGAGAGCTGCTTGCTATAGCAGCCCTCTCATGTGGCCTCTGTAATGTTTATGTACTATAAGAGGACATATTGAGGAATCTATCATTTATTATCTATTTATCTCATATATATCTATTTATCTTCCATCTATCTAACAAAAAAACAAATGTTGTGGACGGCACTGCAGTATGATGATAGCGGGGTGCCTGCGGCTGCGGAGCTGATCCATCATCCAATAAATGACCCTGTGCGGCCCATATCTATGCACTGAGTACCATTGTATTTTGTCACTGCTTGAGAAAAGTCCCAGTAAGAGGACTGAAACGTCGCTGTCTGGTGATTAAAGAACACTACTTTTGATCTATTCCTGGGAGTGCCCATGGAATTATTTTCTATCTTTCTATCTATCTATCTATCTATCTATCTATCTATCTATCATGAATAAGGGTCACATTTTAAGATCTGAAATGCGTAGACGCTAATGCTGTGTGTCTGTACTGTGTCATTGGATATGATGCCTCTCCTTGTTTTGGATTATACTCAGTGCCTAGTTCCAGGATGATCCGTGCCTCCCCAAGTGATTGCAGGTGAGCTGAGCCCTTTACTGCTGGTGAACTTTGTATCTATCTATCTCCTATCATCTATCTATCTATCTATCTATCTCCTATCTATCTATCTATCTATCTGCTGTCGGAATGTGATGAAACATAAACTATAAAGAGATTGCTTCATCTGTAAGGTCACATTTGGCTGTCTCCTGGATTTTTGATATCCATATATCATTGTGTAGTCTACTATTATAGGACACCACTGTCAGGAACCAATAAGCTATGCCTGCTGAGATGAGATTAATAGCATGTTAGCCTACTAGGCACAGGAGCTATTTGAGTCATAAAATCTTTCTTTTCAACCCTCAGATTAGTCACTCACTGGATTTCACCCTGTACCTGTCTGGTTTGTAGGACAGGGTCACATCAGGTGGTATTAGTGCGGGGATGTAATTAATGGTCATACTAAATTTCATTAATATCATATGTATTTGTGAGCTCAATACATTTATTGTAACATTTATATGTACATGATGTGTGTGTCATTTCCATTCTTCTGTAATGCTGTATAATATAATGGCCAAGCTTAAATGAAGAGCACTTGACAGCTGATATTATGGAAGTGGCAAAGAGGAAGCACTAGGGCAGTGTCCTTCCTGACTCCATGCAGTTTCCTGAGCTAATACGGTGTAAGTCAGAGGTATTGCACAAATTTGTTCCAGGCCTCTTCTCCATTGTTTTTTGTCTGATTTTTTTTATTTCATAGCTTGTCTGTCTACTAATGATGTGTTTTGATTGCGTCTGTCCTCCAACTAAATCCTTAAGGGACAAAGTACTGCTCATTACAGTAGAATGAATCACTTGTCATAGTACATAAGAGTCTTGTTGGTCCTGTCTTCTACAAAGAGACATTAATTCACCAGTCAAAATATGAAATCTGTTTCACATGTCCAGCAGGTACATACATATTAGGTTATACAAACTGGACCTCAGTATACAATGCTCATGTCCCTTGAAACTTTACATCAATTGCATTGCATTGAAATTTCTATTGTATGCTTTTCTTTATGAGATCTGATGCATACATTTATGAGCATTTCTTTATTTCCTCTGCCCCATGTTCTTGATAACCTACAGATAGTAGAATGGAAGTAATATAAAATGAAAAAAACACATTCATGCAGTATCCGACTGCACACATGGTTTGTTTGTAGTCTGTAACCATGGAGACACATTGGTCTACAATGGAGACATAGAAGAATGAGGTATGTTGAATGAAGACTATATGATAAGTCGACAAAGTCTATATATATATATATATATATATATATATATATATATATGTAAGCAGGTACAAATTGTCACAATCTTGTTTTACACAGTCCACTGTTAAGGTAGATTAAGACAAACCAATAATTGTCCAGATTATCGGAAACGACCGTTCCTGCTAACGCGCATTCCCGATAATTTACCCATCTAAATGTGCCTCCTTCACTGAGCGAGCAACTGTTGGGAGGAAACGCTTCCTTCACGACAATCCACCGCTTCATTGGCCCATCTAAACCCTCCTTTAGAATTACATAGAAACAAACAGGTATTAAAAAGATAAGCAAAAAACAAAGAGAGAGACAGCACCATAATTATGACAAATTCAGTTAAAATTCAAGCCATAGATAGAAACATTAATATTAGGAAGGCAGGCATAAAAATATTATGTCGAATTAAAATGATATATTGGCCTTCTGCAAATAAAGCTTAAAAGGTCACTAACTTTAAAAAAAACTTTTGATATGTCACAGAGACATAGCAAAAGTTTAGATCGGTGGGGGTCTGAGTCATGAGACCCCCTTGATCCCTAGAAAGAGGGGAAAAAAACGCGAATATCATGCTCTCTCTCCTGCTGCAGAGGATGGAATCGAGATGGGCCCATAGACTTCTATGCAGCGAGGAGAGAAAGCGCGATATGTGCATGCTTCTTTCCCTTTGTCCTAGACATTAGTGGGGGTCCCAGCACTCAGACCCCCACAGATCTAAACTTTCGAAATGTCTCTATGATCCCGCGAGGATCCGGACAATTTTTGGCATGAGCACTGGGTTTTAAGTGGACAAAAAATGGTGCATGTGCCAGTTTTAGTTTCGCCACTACCCAGTGCTCATGCTGGAAACCAGTCGAATCCCGTTGGATACCATTATAGTCAATGGGCTCCAGCAGTGCACGCCCCTATCCAGCTTTGCTGGATATGATGAGCTCTGACGGGCTGTTCCTCTGCCCGAAAAGCCTGCTGGATCACTTTACCACATGTGTGAAGGTAGCCTAACTTACATCCCGAGGCTAATATCGGTCTTGGCATCGGCACCCAAGCAGAAATATTTCTCATGCCTTGTAGTTTGTGACAATGTAAATGTAAGTAAAAGGGAGGCCAGGCTGAGAGCTAAAGATTTCCCAGACTGGAAACAAACTATCAGCTGTGAAAAGCTTGGGGTTAGTCTGGGTTTAATGCTTGTAAACAGGGACATTCCCATTCATTAATTACATTTACAAGCAATGGATATTGTAATATTGTACTATGCTATGTATTATGCTACATGTATATAATTCACTATGCAATAATTAATGTTACTTACATAAAAACAGAAGTTCCATTTGAGGAAGAACCAATCAGTACAACCAAATAACTATTTCTACCAGACTGCTTATCTATGGGTCTACTTATACATACTAGAACAGACAAACAGTGGAGACATTACTGCTACCAATCCGATATGCTTTTCTACTTGTTATAAGAAACACCTTCAGTGCATTAACATTTATATGTTTATTTCTTCCTCTGCTACTATAGCACCAACATATTCCATAACACACCAGTGCTTGTTTCTAATGTCATTTTTCCTTTCACACTAGAAACCTACTTGGAGAAATTTCATAGAAAGCCAATACATCCATCAGTATGTTTTTGACACTGTTGGATAAAACTTGAATATTCAGGTGAAACCAATACAGACATAAACAGGGTATACAAGCTCCATGCAAAGATTGCCCTTTGGTTGGATTTGACCCAAGGACCCATATTCTTATTCATAGACTTTTCCCATAATCTTTACCTTCAGTCCTCACTTCATGATGCATTACTGTTCAACAGGGCTTAGTTTAAAAAAAAAGTATGGGCACATCATTTTTGTCAACTTTACTTTCCTAATATACAAAACAGGGGCTCCCTAAAACCACCACTTTCTAGGGTGCCCTATCACCCCCCCCCCCCCTAACCTCATTCTTCAGAGCCTGATCTATCATCTATCAGTATTCGCCACACTTGCATAAATATATTGTTAAATAGCCCCCCTATACAGCTATAAATCTTCAGATTCCCTCTACTTAGTAAATGATAAATCTGTCTGCTTGTAGCCACCACTAGGGGGAGCTCAGTGCATAGCATTTTATACAGTTGCCATTAAAATTAATGGAAACTGTAACATCATATTTACAGAAATATATTTGCAACCCCTAGCGGAGGCTGTCAAAAATAGCTATTGTTTTGTGTGGGAACAGAAGAAGGAGTTGAGAACCTGCCCCCCAGGCCCCATAGCAGTCATGTGATATGCCTCCGTGGTAGGTCACTGGTGCTGAAGATGTCTACGCTGAAAAAGTTAAAATTGAGGGGAACATTTAAACCCCAGAATACTTTCTTTTTTCTCATTTTTCTTTATTAAGTACCTGTATATTTTTGGTATGTGTTTGGATTTGTGCCTCATAAACTCTACCATAGTTGACTGTAATTGCCCATTGATTTGCATTGGTTCGCCTGGCTATAAGGGTGTCCTGCCTCAATACAGTTGCATCATAAACCACAAACATTACTTACATGCACCAGTCTTGGAGGAGTCCACTGAGCACCAGTAACTCTAGCAGACCATGATACTATCAGTGGTGAAGAAGAATTTGATATGGCAACTATTCCTATTCATCTGTATCGAGAGATACTATAATTAGTGATCCATACCTGTTAGTAGATAAAGGATATACGCCCAGTGACCACTTACTGATGCCTATTAAACTATATGGCTTATACATCGGATTTTATGCATGATCACGCTTCTTATCTCTATTGCCAATTCTGACTTGTCAGGTCAATGAGCTTAAATCTTTTTTATTACACATACAATATACATGACTATCATTTTACATCTATCAGACCTAGAATTAAGTTGAAATTTTAGTGCAGATGAACCATGCCGTGGCTCTATAATTTGACATTTGAAAAGTCAATGTAGATGCAAAGTGAAAAATACATTTTGTGAAATAGTATAATACAATGTTAAAAGATGGTAATTTGCTACCTGGTAGGGCTCAGAGATCTGATTTATATATCTGCTGATACTTTGCCATTTATGCCTGTTTATAGCCAGGATTATTGCCTTAGATCACTTAGTCAGCCCAGCACACTTCCAATCTAATTCTTTTTACCCTGAGAATTCAGCCTGGAATCACTTGGATTTAAGTCAATCCTATGAATAATGCGCTCTGTGCTGGGTAGTTCTTTGAGTCTAAAATGTGGCTTTTTAGTAAGCTCTGGTAAGCCTTTTATGTTTATAGTGACTAGAGCAAGTGTAATATAGTTTTAATTGGTCCCCTATGCTGAAAATATTTCACAATGCACAGATGTCGAAGACTTTTTCTTTTTTACTTATATTTTTTCCCTATTATTCATACAATATCATTCTATGTGTTGATTATAAAAGTGTAACACAACACATAAGCTTATGGCTAGACAATGGCTTGAAAAGATGATGAAAAGAGTCATGCAAACTTTGAAGTCATACAACCTATGTTTAACCCCTCAGAAAAGACATACAATTACTGTCCTATAGTTACAGATGCAATTCTCTGGGGAGAAGGCTTCAATTCTCCTGCAGTAGACCTTGAGACATCCCTGAGCAGGATGCTCTCTTTACCAGATATATCATTAGTCTCTGGTACTGACCATTTGATAAAAGCAATATGCTTCGACTATGGTTGCTCCTAATATCTTTCTCAGGCATAGTACCGGTACTCCATATAAGTTTAAAACCTTGATGGACCCTTTTTGTGTAAAGCTTTTTATTGCTGTTCATGGCATTTTCCTTTAGAAGAACCCTCTTCAAGCTCCTCCAGAATGGTGCTTTCCATCAGTTGTGGTAGCAGTTGATGATCAGATAGATAACCTCTTGGTCATCTCTAACTTAAAGCATAACTTAATGACTGTCCCCTCATGTGGCTTTCAAATTAAATTATATGCAGAGGAGGTAATCATAATTTATATTAGCTTTGAAGCTACTCTTTATAAGCCTTTTCTCTTCATTTTCTATATATGAATAAACATGCTGTTGATATTCTGCCCAGGGTGCCCTATTTCTTTTTGCTCATTTTATATAGCATTTTTAAAATGTTTAAATATCACAGATGAATAGCATACAGACTGAGGCCTACACATTTATTTCACATTATATTAGCTTCTTGAGATGTTCGACATCTATTTCCTCATGTAGCTAAAGCCCATGGTGTTTTGTAATTTTACAATTCATTGTCCTCAACATGAAAGAAAAATACAAGAATGTATGTGCCAGTAAAAGAGAGACCTCACTTATTCTGCAGAAACCCCCTTGTGCAGGGGCGGACTGGGCCGGGGGGCAGGGAGGCAATTGCCCCCCAGGCCGCCCTAAATAAACGGCCGCTGGGCCACCCGTCTAAAAAAAAATAAAAAACATTTTTATTCTTCAGGGCCGCACCGCCGATCACCACAGGCGGCGCGGCCCTGGATGTAATTGCGGCCGTGCTGTGGGGCAGGGGAGGGAGAGGCGTGTCCCTCCCCTGTTCTTCTGATAGGCCGCAGGCACTAATGCCTGCAGCCTATCAGAGGCCGGCTCAGGAAGCGCGATGACGTCATTATCATCGCGACGCCTGAGCCGGCAGCACACGCTGCTGATGGAGGTAAGTATTTTTTATTCTTTTTTCTTCTTGGCGGAGATCTGGCACTATGGGGTGCACTATAGGGGGAGCTGGCACTATGGGGGGCACTATAGGCGGAGCTGGCACTATGGGGGGCACTATAAGGGGAGCTGGCACTATGGGGGGCATTATAGGGGGAGCTGGCACTATGGGGGGCACTATAGGGGGAGCTGGCACTATGGGGGCACTATAGGGGGAGCTGGCACTATGGGGGGCACTATAAGGGGAGCTGGCACTATGGGGCGCACTGTAGGGGGAGCTGGCACTATGGGGGGCACTGTAGGGGGAGCTGGCACTATGGGGGGGCCTATAGGGGGAGCTAGCACTATGGGGGGGTACTATAGGGGGAGCTGGCACTATGGGGGGGGTACTATAGGGGGAGCTGGCACTATAGGGGGAGCTGGCACTATGGGGGGGCCTATAGGGGGATCTGGCACTATGGGGGGCACTATAGGGGGAGCTGGCACTATGGGGGGGGGACTATAGGGGGAGCTGGCACTATGGGGGGGACTATAGGGGGAGCTGGCACTATGGGGGGGACTATAGGGGGAGCTGGCACTATGGGGGGGCACTATAGGGGGAGCTGGCACTATGGGAGGGCACTATAGGGGGAGCTGGCACTATGGGAGGGCACTATAGGGGGAGCTGGCACTATGGGGGGGCACTATAGGGGGAGCTGGCACTATGGGGGGGCACTATAGGGGGAGCTGGCACTATGGGGGGCACTATAGGGGGAGCTGGTACTATGGGGGGCACTATAGGGGGAGCTGGCGCTATGGGGGGCACTATAGGGGGAGCTGGCGCTATGGGGGGCACTATAGGGGGAGCTGGCACTATGGGGGGCACTATAGGGGGAGCTGGCACTATGGGGGGCACTATAGGGGGAGCTGGCACTATGGGGGGCACTATAGGGGGAGCTGGCACTATAGGGGGGGCTGGCACTATGGGGGGAGGGCTGGCACTATTGGGGGAGCTGGCACTATGGGGGCATTTCTTACTGGCACATTATGGGGGGGCACCATGGGGGAGAGGAGCACTATGGGGGTAACTGGGGGCTCTAAAGGGGCTTTTTTTTTAATTATTGGCACATTCTGGGGGCACTATAGGGGAGAGCAGCACTATGGGGCATCTGGTGCTACTATAGGGGCATTATTTGGGGGCACTATGGGGAAGTGGGGGCTCTAAAGGGGACTTTTGTATTGGAACATTATGGGGGCACTATGGCATTTGGTGGCACTAAGGGGGCATTTTTTACTGGCACATTATGGAAGGCACTATAGGGGAGAGCGGCACTATGGGGGAGTGGAGCACTATTGGGGCATATGGTGGCACTAAGAAGGGGCATTTTTTTTACTGGTACATTGTGGGGGAGAATAGCACTATAGGGGCATCTGCTGGGGGCACTAAGGGGCATTTTTTTACTGGCATATTATGGGGACACTATGGGGAAGGGGGAGAGGAGCAGTATGAGGGCATTTACTGGGGCACTATATAGGGGTATTTTATACTGGCATACATTATGGGGACATTAGCTCAACTGCGGGCACTAAGCGGGGGGTATTTCATGTACTGTCATATTATAGGGAAAATTAGTACTACTAGGGGGTATTATGGGGAGCTTTACCACTACTAGGGGCTATGAAGAACATGATTACTAGGGCACTATAGGGGCATTATTACTACTAAGTGTGCTCTGGCAGAGAATTATTTCTATTGGTGGGATTTTGGGGAGCATTGTTACTTTGGGGGCACCCTGGCATAGTATCAGATTAGCACAATTATTTTTAGGGGACATTATCTTTATACTATTAGTGTCTGGGCGCAGTTATTTTTTAGAGCGCTGTGTGCCAATAATTGTTTAAGGGGGCACTATCTGTGTGGTAGTAGTATTTCCAGGGGGACTGTTTCTGCAGTATAGTATTGGGGGCATAGCGGGTACAGTATTGGGGGCACTATCTGTGTGGTAGTAGTATTTCCAGGGGGACTGTTTCTGCAGTATAGTATTGGGGGTGGCAGGAAACTAATGTCTGTTTCTCAATCTCTGCAGTGAAGGGAGATGGCAGAAAAATCATCATGGCGGTCTGGTCTGAATGGAGAAGATGAGGAAAGAGAACGTCTACAACAAAGGTGACATCACTGGATGTAAGAGGTATGTGGTGCTATGTAGGAGAGGAGATGCTCCGGCTCCTCCTCCTGCCATTTGCAGAAGGAGGATTCAGAACTGGGTGAGGGTGACGAAAGGGGGCAGCAGGCCACGGGCGGGTGGCAGATGGTGGGGGGAACCACAGGCCTTGAGCAGGATCAGGGTAGGGAGGAGAGCGGAGGAGCTTCCTGGCTGTAGCTTGTTATATAAGCAGGCAGTGCAGCCAGGACGGCCTCCCCTCTCCGTATGATGTGTAGAGACAGGCCGCAACTATAAAATGTCAGCTGTACAGTGTGTGTTGGGAGTGGCCTATTATATGTAGGAGGGGCTTTTAATGATGGGCGGGGCTAAAAATGGGCCACTTGACTAGATTTGCCCCCCAGGACTAAGGCTGCCAGTCCTCCCCTGCCCTTGTGCAAGAATAGTATGGCAGCTGCCATGAATGAAAACAGGAAATTGTGAGCTTCAGAGTCGCAGTCAGTTAAGTTATGAGCAGGGCTGAAATGGGACTGAAATTCAGGGCTGGCATTGTAAAACAGGCTCACTTCTGTGGTGAATGTGCAATATTTTGTTTGCCCTTCCCCTCTCCCACCTGATCCAACCTCTCTTCCTAGCCCCAGTGCTAATGACATATTTGGATGGACATTGCAGGCAGCATACCAAACATTCAGGAAAATACAGCACTAAGTGTTCTCTTTCTTCATCTTCTCCATTCAGCCCAGACCGCCATGATGACATATTTCAGTCTCATCTCATCCCTGCAGAGTTTACTACATAGACATCTTAGATCCTTCACTTTTCATCTTTCCCCCTCCGCGTGCCCCATAAATGTTATCTTGCTTCCACCCCCAATGCTACACCTGCTATGCTTCCCAATGCTCCCAAATATCATACTGCAAAAATAGCAGTGCCAAACATATATTCCCCATAGTAATAGTGCTCCTGTCTCATCTATTATAATTTTCTCCCAGAGTGGCCTCAATAGTAATAGTGTTCCCTACAGAAATAATGCTCCCTCTTAGTGCCCCCCATTAGTAGTAGTGCCCTCCATATTGTACCCAATAATAATGTGCACCACAGTGCCAACAGTGGTAATAATGCCCCATAGTGCACTCAGTAGTGATAAGGCCCCCTCCAGTGCCCCTAGTAGTAATAAACCTCCTAATATGCTCTCAGTAGTTATAAGGCCCATCCTTAAGGCTTCATGTAGAGCCCCAGTAGTAAGGCTCACCATATTGCCCCCAGTAGATAATTCCCTCTATAGTGCCTCAGTAGTTATAATGTCTCTCTATAGTTGCCCTAAGTAGTTTTAATACTCCCTTGTATTGCTCCAGGACATATAATGTCCCACTGTAGTGCCCAAAGTAGTAATAAGGCCCCTCTAAATGCCCCTCTAGTACCCCCAGTTGATATAATGCTCCTATAATGCCAACAGTAATTATAATGGACCCCTGTAGCCTCCCCAGTAGTTATACTGTCTCCATGTCTTACCCCCCCCCCCCCACACACACCCATATTGGCCAAAAAGTGACAAAAAAAAGCTGAATACTTACCTGCTTTCCTCTCCATGCTTCAGTCTGTGAAGCCACTTCCAGCCTGTGGATCCTAGAGGTGGCAGATACTATAAAGTCATTGCGCTGCCTGTATCCTGGGCTGATAATTAGAGATGAGCGAATCGAATCCCACGTAAGTATGATTTCTTTAGTTTTTTACACTATTTCAGGATAAATTTGATTCGCCTGGAAGCCAAATTTCTTTGTGCTTCATGCAAGCGAATCGAATTAACCTGAAATAGTGTAAAAAAACAAAAAAATTCATACTTACCTCCTCCATTTGCTCGCGACAGGCCGCTAGCCGCCATTTTGGTTGAAGATCTAGGCCGAAATCCCATGCGTGGTAAAGTCATACGTCACCACGTCGGCCGGCGTGATGACGTAATCTCATGCCGTGCGAGATTTCCCACCAGATCTTCAAGCAAGATAACACCAGCCGAATCGAACTTTTGAAAAATTCGCTCATCTCTACTGATGATGTTATTTTGACTGCCTAAGATCTGACACAGATGGTCGTGATGATGTCATTGATTCAGACTTCCTGTGCCCCACTGCACAATTCAACTGTATCGTCATTGTGAGGATGGCAATACCATTGCATCTACAGCGGTCATTACTTTTTTGGTACTGGGCAAAACATCTGTCCCGAAGCCAATAGTGCTTTGGGCTAGAGACACCCCAGGTTTCGGGGCGTCCCACTACAGCAATGGCCCATGTGGTATTTGCCAGAATTGCCAGGTGGGCAGTCCTGCCCTTGTTTGGACAGAGCTTCCTATGAAGAAGTCAGCAACTGCTGAGTTACTGATGTAGAATCGTTGTTAATATGTATTAATACATTCAATGGACACTTTTATGATGATCTGGCATATCATCCCAAGAAATGTGATATCTAACAAGAAACAGAACAACTTAATGGTTAAAATCTTAAAGGGTTATCTCATCATGATATAACTATCTAGTAATATGGTTGTTTTGGACTCCACTCAATAAATGGAGAGCTGCTAACATAAAAAGCTCACTGCTTAGACTGCCTTAACCTGTCCATGTATTACACTTAAACAACCAGCGATACTATACCTTTCCCGCAGCGGCTGCTGTACATATAATGTTTGGTTGTCCACAGTTTCTCTTGGCATGATGGAGGGTGGAGTTTTAAAAATGGACTTGCAACAATTAGCTGGTTGCTTGGTCCCACTTTAATCTAATAAAGGTTTGTCTTCAGAAGATAAAACTAGAGATGAGCGAATCGATTCTAAATGAATCAAATTTGTCACCAATTTCCCAAAAACTTTCCAAAACGAATCTGAATTTATTGCAGAAAATAGTGGCTGCTTTTTTAAATTTCATTGAAGTATATCACTTTTTTACTCGAGCATTGCGATGCTCAGCACATCTCGGTGTTTGGCCGCACGTTTGTTGGCTGCTATGCAGCTAATAAACGTGCGCGGAGATACTGGCACACACTGTAATGCCGTAGCCACGTTGGTGACTGGCATTAGAGCGATTGGCTGGCCGGAACACGTCATCGGGTGCTCAGTCTTAGTCAGGGAGAGCTGCAGCAGAAGGGACAGATAGTGTAGGGATAGGAATAGTTTTTTTTTAGGCAGGGTTTACTGGTGAAGGGTGTTAGAAACCCAAAAGTCCTTTTAAGGACTATTGTTTTATCTTGTTGCCATATATATTATTAGCGCAACCTGCGTTAAATTGCTTGCAATTGTTTGGCCACTACTAACAGTGACACAACCTCTGCTACATCTCTTGTGTTACATTTGCGCTGACATCTCTTGTGCTACATCTCTTGTGTTACATTTGCGCTGACATTCAGTGCAATAGTTTGGCAGCTGGTGACAGTGACATTACCTGCGCTACATCTCCAGTATAACATTAGCGTATCCAAAATATCAGTGACATTCAGTGTAATTTTTTCGCCGCTGGTGACAGCGACATTACCTGCGCTACATCTCCTATATAACATTTGCCCATCCTAAATATCAGTGGAATTTAGTCAAATTTTTTCACCGCAGATGACAGCGACATTACCTGCTCTACATTTCCTGTAAAACGTTTGCCTCAGGGTGCGTAGCTAGAAATGACTGGGCCCCATTGCAAAAAAAATTATGGGCCCCCCCTCCCGGATCTCTCACCCCCACATACCTATCGGACCTCCCACCCCTTCTAGAGCTCCCACCCAAACACCCCTCCAGGACCTCCCACCCGAACATCCCCCTAAGTGTCGTCCACAGATCCCCCCCCTAAGTGTCGTCCAATAGATCCCCCCTTCAGTGTCGTCCACAGACCCCCCCTTCAGTGTCGTCCACAGATCCCCCCTTCAGTGTCCTCCACAGATCCCCCTTCAGTGTCCTCCACAGATCCCCCCTTCAGTGTCCTCCACAGACCCCCCCTTCAGTGTCCTCCACAGATCCCCCCTTCAGTGTCCTCCACAGATCCCCCCCTTCAGTGTCCTCCACAGATCCCCCCCTTCAGTGTCCTCCACAGATCCCCCCCTAAGTGTCCTCCACAGATCCCCCCTTCAGTGTCCTCCACAGATCCCCCCTTCAGTGTCCTCCACAGATCCCCCCTTCAGTGTCCTCCACAGACCCCCCCTTCAGTGTCCTCCACAGACCCCCCCTTCAGTGTCGTCCACAGACCCCCCCTTCAGTGTCGTCCACAGATCCCCCCCTTCAGTGTCCTCCACAGATCCCCCCCTTCAGTGTCCTCCACAGATCCCCCCCTTCAGTGTTCTCCACAGATCCCCCCCCTTCAGTGTCCTCCACAGATCCCCCCCCTTCAGTGTCCTCCACAGATCCCCCCCCTTTCAGTGTCCTCCACAGATCCCCCCCCTTCAGTGTCCTCCACAGATTCCCCCCCCACCACCACCACCACCACCACCACCACCAAGAGCCGCTTCCTACCTAATTTATTAACTGCACTTACTTGCCTCTGTGGAAATTGAAGAGAAGCGCCGTAATCTCGCACAGGCGCACTGGCAGAGGCCAGGAAGACGGTGCAGGCGCACTTCGATGCCTCTGCCGACTGCCAGTGCGCCTGTGCGAGATTACGGCGCTTCTCTTCAATTTCCACAGAGGCAAGTGCAGTGCGGTCTGCGGCGCTGGTGCCAGCCTGGCTCCGCCTCCGCTGATAGTGACAGCGACATTTCCTGCGCTACATCTCCTGTATAACATTTGCCTATCCTAAATATCAGTGACATTAGGTCAAATTTTTTCACCGCAGGTGACAGCGACATTACCTGCTCTACATCTCCTGTAAATGTTTGGCCATCCTAAATATCAGTGACATTCAGTAAAAAAAATTCACCGCTGGTGACAGCGACATTACCTGCGCTACATTTCCTGTATAACGTTTGTACAGCCTAAATATCAGTGACATTCAGTTTAATTTTTTTGCCGCTGGTGACAGTGACATTACCTGCTCTACATCTCCTGTATAGTGTTTTCACATCCCAAATATCAGTGACATTCAGTTTAATATTTTCGCTGATGGGGACAGCAACATTACCTGAGCTACATCCTAAATATCAGTGACATTTAGTAAAAAAAAATTGCCGCTAATGACAGCGACATTACCTGCGCTACATCTCCTGTATAACCTTTGCACATCCTAAAAGTCAGTGATGTTCAGTTACATTTTTTCGCCGCTGGTGACAGCGACATTACCTGCACTACATCTCCTGTATGACATTTGCACATCCTAAATATCAGTGACATTCAGTGTAATATTTTTGCCGCTGGTGACATTACCTGTGCTACATCTCCTGTTTAACGTTTGCGCATCCTAAATATCAGTGACATTCAGTTTAATTTTTTCACCGCTGGTGACAGCGACATTACCTGCGCTACATTTCCTGTACAACTTTTGCGCATCCTAAATATTAATGACATTCAGTCAAATTTTTTTACTGCTGGTGGTAGCAACATTACCTGTGCTACATCTCCTTTATAACATTTGCACATCCTAAGTATCAGTGACATTCAGTTTAATTTTTTCACTGCTGGGGACAGCAACATTACCTGCGCTACATCTTCTGTATAATGTTTGTACATCCTAAATATCAGTGACATTCAGTTTAATATTTTCGCTGCTGGTTACAGATACATTACCTGCGCTACACCTCCTGTATAATGTTTGCTCATCCTAAATATCTGTGACGTTCAGTTTATTTTTTTTTGCCACTGGTGACAGCGACTTTACCTGTGCTACATTTCCTGTATAACATTTACACATCCTAAATATTTGTGACATTCAATTTCATTTATTTGCGCATACACTTATAAAACCTGAGCTAACTGTACATGTGACATACTTGTTAGCATATATACCATTTTATATGCTCCAGGCAAGCAGTAAGGGATGGGGAAGTGGCCGTGCTGCTGATGGTGCATGATGAGGCCGTGGCCCTGGGCGCGGTGAAACCGTGCCTCCTGCCACAGCACCAGAAACACACTCATCCACGATACGTAGCTTCATGTCCTAGTTAGCAGGGCGGCACAGGACACCACTCTTGAAGTCACACCAGTGCGACCAGGTGGTCGGTTGGATTGCAGCAGATAATGCTTCCAGTCGGTTAAGCACCACCCTGTCTTCCACAAAGGCCAGTCTCAGTAGCCAAGAGTCTGGTCAACAGAATCCTCACCCTGATCCTCCTTCCTCACACCATGGAGAGTCTTGGCAAACAAGTGATCCCACATTTGGATATTCCGAGGAGCTCTTTTCATCGCAATTCCTTGATTTGGCCCTCTTGCCAAGCCTGCTTGAAGAGGGACATGCAGAGATCTTGTGTACTGATTCCTAAACTCTTGAGCTTCCACAGTCAGAAAAAAATGGGAAATGGCAATTAGTGTTTCACGAGGTGGATGATGATGATGAGACACAGTTGCTAAAAAGTCAACCGCAATTTGTGTCTCAAGAGGTTCATGATGAGGATGAGACACAGTTTGCAATAAGTGAGGTTCTTGCTAGATCAACAAGTCAGGAGGATGGCCAGAGTTAGAAAGTGGAAGAGGAGGTGGTGGACGATAAAATCACTGACCCAACCTGGGAAGGTGCCAAGCCGAGTGAGGACAGCAGTACAGAGAAGGAGGGATCCGCAGCACCGCAACAGGCTGGAAGAGGCAAAATGGAGAAGGCGAGCCACACCAAACAGGCTCACAACTGTTTCCCGGAGCACCCACTTGCGGCAATTTCCCTTGCCAAGGGGTAGATGTTCCGCAGTCTAGCACTTTTTTGAGGAAAGTGCGGACGATAAAAGAATTGTCATTTGTAACCTGTGCCGTGCCAAAATGAGCAGGGCCTTGAACACTAGCAACCTCACCACAACCAGCATGATCCGCTACATGGCATCAAAGCACCCTAATAGGTGGGCCGAATGCCTGGGTCCACATTCAGTGTCTGCGGGTCACACCACTGCTTCCTCTTCCCCTGTGTTACGTGCTGGCCAATCCCCTGTCCAAGACGCAGGCCTGGATGCCTCCCGCCCTTCACATGGACCTTCGCAAGCACCATCAGCTAGCACATCCACTTCTGTGTCCCAGCGCAGCGTACAGATGTCCATACCCCAGGCCTTTGAACGAAAGTGCAAATGCCCAGCCACCCACCCACAGGCCATAGCACTAAATGCGCACCTTTCCAAATTGCTGGCCCTGGAAATGTTGCCATTTAGGCTTGTGGACACAGAGGCTTTCCGCAGCATGATGGTGTTTGGCGGTTCCTCGTTACTCAGTGTCCTATCTTTCCCCGTGTGCCGTCCCCGTAACATCACCTGTGCCCTGATCAAAGCAGTTATTGGGAAGGTCCACTTAATGACTAACACATGGACAAGTGCTTTTGGCCAGGGATGCTACATTTCCCTGATTGCACACTGGGTGAAAGTTGTGAAGGCCAGGAGCGACTTGTACCTTGGGATGGCACAGGTGCTACCAACGTCAAGGATTGCGGGCCCTACTTCCATCAGGATTTCCACCACTACCTACATTAGTGGCTGCAACCCCCCCCCTTCTCCTCCTCCACCTCCTCCTCCACTTCCACCTCTGAATTCTCATCTTGCAGTACCAGTCAGACATTAGTCTGTAGCTGGAAGCACTGTAGCACTGCACTGGGGAAGCGGCAACAGGCCGTGCTGATACTTATTTGCTAAGGTGACAAACAGCACACCGCCACAGAGCTGTGGCAAGGTATAAGTGACCAGACTGAGCTGTGACTCTCGCCACTCAACCTACAACCAGGCGTGGTTGTGTCTGATAATGGCCATAACTTGGTGGCGGCTTTGGAGCTCAACAAGCTCACACACTTATCATGCCTAGCCCACGTGTTCAACTTAGTGGTTCAGCGGTTTCTCAAAACCTACCCCAATTTATCTGAGCTAGTGGTGAAGGTATGCTGCGTGTGTGTCCATTTCTGAAAGTCATCTACAGATGCCGCTGGTCTAGCAACGCTGCAGCAGCGCTTGCAATTGCCAGCTCACCGACTGTTGTGCGACGTGAGCATGCGCTGGAACTCCACGTTCCACATGTTGGCCAGGCTTTGTGAGCAGCAGAGGGCAGTAGTGGAATACCAGCTGCGACATGGTCGTCGCCTTTCCTGTCAGCTTCCGCTTTTCACAAGCAACGAGTGGGCATTGATGTCTGATCTCTGTGAGGTTTTACGCAACTTTGAGGAATCAACACAGATGGTGAACGGCGATGCCGCTATTATCAGCGCGAGAATCCCACTTCTGTTTCTACTGAAACGCTCGCTGTTCACAATGAAGGCGGACGCTTTGCATGTGGAAGAGATGGAAATGGGGGAAGACAGTACAAAGGGTGATAGCCAGACCACCCTTCATTCATCTTCTCAGCACGAATTGGATGATGATGATGATGATGATGATGAGGAGCAGTAGATGGTTGCCTCCGCTACAGAAGGTAGTACCCATACCAGGTTTATTCCATCTGTTCAGCGTGGATGGGCCGAAGAGGATAAAGAGATTGAGACAGTTTCAGCGGCCTCAGTGATACCTCTGTACCTTACAACTATTGGGTGTCCAAGCTGGACACGTGGCACGAACTGAGCTCTACACCTTGGAGGTGCTGGCCTGCCCTGCCACCAGCGTTTTGTCAGAGCGGGTATTTAGTGCTGCTGGGGGCATAATAGCTGATAAGCGCATCCGCCTGTCAACTGAAAATGCTGACCGGTTGTCTCTTATCAAAATGAACAAGGCCTGGATTGCCCCTGACTTCTCTACTCCACCAGAGGAAAGCGGCTAAACATTAAGGCACTTTAAATGTGTTTTTTATGGTGTATTGAATACACTGTATTCCCATGCACCCTTTCCACCACAAAAAAGAAATAGGGTATATGGTTCAATCTTCCTTTTCTTATCCTCCTCCATCATACCAACATGCTTATTAGGCTGCCCTCGCTCCTTATATTTTAGAGGGTCAGCTCAGCAGCAGGCCCTCGTCCATAATGTTTTAGAGGGTCACCAGCAGGCCCTCGCCCATAATGTTTTAGATGGTCAGATCAGCAGCAGGCCCTCGCCCCTAATGTTTTAGATGGTCACCAGCAGGCCATTACTCCTAATGTTTTTGAGGGTCACCAGCAGGCCATCAATCATAATTTTTCAAGGGGGTGTATGATGTCCTCCTTTATGTGTAATAAAGGGTGTATTGGAGTGCCAGTTCTTTGTCATTTTTGGTAGTCCTTTAACTTAGTGCATAGGCTTTATGAGTGTAGGAGTCACACCAAGTGTACCACAATGTGAATAAAGCTCTCCTTTATGTGATATACAGGTTGTATCGGAGTGCCTCTTCCTTGTAATTTGTGGCAGCACTTGCACTTTATATACAAGTAAATATACAGGAAAAAATGTTTCCTAACAATTTTTCCTCTAAAATCGATTTTATCTTCGGTTTTGTGCGTATTATTGTCAGACTGTGAAAGTGGCGTACTACTCAAACAACATCGTTTCCAGCAGTGACCTGGGAGTCCAAGATGCATCCTAACATCCTCCCCATACTGTTCCCGAACCATTTCAGTGGTGTTTCCATCAATTTCTGACTCTATACTGTGAACCAGACACCCTCCCCTCTTCAGAGCAGGGGGTGCCAGGTTTAATGCTCTGGTTCTCCCATTGACTTTCATTGCTCTCTGTAGAGCACCCGAGCATCCCAAAGTGTTCTACTCGAGTATCCGAGCACTTTGGTGCTCGATCAACATTAATTTAGTCCAAATTTATTTGATTAAGACCGAATTGAATCTGATGGCTGATTCAACTGATTCAGACCAGAAACAAATTTTGGGAAATTTTCTAATCTCTAGACAGTACAGTACCTTTAAAAAAGGCAATTTAATGCAAATTAGGGTAGTTGATATTTACAATGTAAAACCTACTTAGTCCTTAATTCTACATGAACGCTGAAAAAATGTTTTCCTTTTTTTAAGAAACCACCAAGTATAGTCCTTGTGGGATGTAAGGTGTAGACGTACTTACTCAGCCCAGCAAAAACTTCACACTGTATATAGTTCATTGTAATAGCTCAGAATTGTTTGGCTTTATTGCATTAGTTTACATTCTCAATATTTTAAATGTTGGAATTTGTGCATCTGTTTTTTTCCAAATATGAGTGATTTGGAAGTCTCAAAATTAGCTTTGAGAGTTTTATGAGCGTTATAATTACTGAAATTGTTTCAATGTCCTTATTACATTATGATCCTTAGTACATTGTGATTTCCCTGTCATGATATTGAGGGATGGATGGAAGCAGCAACTAATAGTTCCTGCTATCAATAAATCAGAAATATATGTATTTGAATGAAACCAAGAATACACTGTTTAGTTGCACATGCTGACAAGATGAATTAGAAATGTGATTCCTTGCTACATGTAGCCCTGTCAACAAGTGTCAACCAGGCAAGTTGATTCAGTTGTGATGGTGGAGAAATATGGCTGCTGCATATGCAGACATGTACACGTAGCAGCATTTAGTAAGATAAATTGTATATGTACATTAAAAATGAATACATCAACATTATTTTAACGTGAAGATAGATGAAATTTCTTACGTCAAATTAGACTTGACCTTTCTACAATTTCAAGCACCAATATAAAGGATTTATGGCTCTGCTAAATGAAATCTCTTTAAGTAGACAAGTTGCCTTATTGGAGATAAAGAGGTGTAATTTTCATAAAAAAAAAAAAAGAAAGCTTTTTAGACTGATAGGAAATATCCTAGCAAGAGATAAAATGATGGTTGGCCCTCAAGAGAAACAACTGCTTCTATCTGAACTGAATTATGACCCTCATCTTTCTATGGGTGGTAGGGGAATGCAGAATTTATAAACTAGGTAAATAAAATGTAGCTTTTACTACAGCGTATGTCCACCTTTCAGTATTAGATATAAAAAGAGAAAACATTATTAGATATAAAAAGAGAAAATACATTGCTTAAAATGAACCAATCTTAAAATACAGCCCATGTCTGTGCTGACAATTCTTATTCACAGCTGAATCTCTGAGGGTATGTTCAGATGATGGATTTTGTCAACAACAAAATTTGCCATGCATCTAATGACAGAAACCACTGTGGTTTCTGCCATGGGTTTTTACTTTATATGGTGCAGACCCAATCTTGGTTTAGCTTCACTGAATGTAGCTAAACTGCAAGCAGGCTCTCATTGCGGCTTTGTGACGGGCCAGCACAGTAATGGTGCCAAGAAAGGACCTCTACATTGTTGGCACGATCTGGAAAACTACATAGCAAAAATTCTTGGCTGCATGAACTGCGGTGCTGTCTCCCACTGATAACAATGGGAAATGGTTTCAACACAGTTTTCGTTACTGAATCTGCGCTGAAACCCATGGGCAAAAAAACTTGAACATATCCTTAAAGGGGTTGAGACGGTCTGACCAACTCTCACCGTCACAGGTTCCCCTTTTCTTCAGTTTGATCGCAATTAAGCCATACAGGCGGACTAGTATAACCCCTACACATGAGCCGAGGCTTAATGCTGGGTAAAACAAGTCTGAGTTTATTGGCACACACGCATCCAATTATACAGTACACCTCCCCCACAGCCTGCGAGATGATTGAGTTACAAACTAAGCCAACCCCCAACTTCCCCAGGACAGAACAACACAGTTGCAATGGGGTTCCGAAGGCGCACTCGGTCTCCCATCAGCCGCAGACCTGCTGCTTAGCTTCAGGAGCAAGGATCTGTGTTTGGCCTCGTTCCCAGGGTGGCTTTGCTAGCTAGGAGGCACCCTGCTCCTAGGTCTGCCTTGAGCGCCGAGCTGATCACTCGGTGCTCGACTGGTTGATCTGTCGGTCATGTGACGCTGGCCACGTCATATGACCCTCACTCCCCACTATAAATACAGGCAGCCTGCTGGCCACAGGTTGCCTGTTAATTTAGGGTCCTGGCAGTTGTTGGATACCTATGTACTTACCTGATCCTGTTCCCTGATGATCCTTTGCCTGCTCCTCCTGTACTGCGCATCCTTCCTGGTATATTGACCTCGGCTTCCACCTGACTATTCTTTGCGGACTCCTTTGGTACTTCTCGACTCTCCTGGTATTTATGACCCCGGCTTCTCCTGTCCTTTCTTTGCTTATCCCTCTGTACTGCGTTGTCCTCTTGGTTTTGACCCGGTCCGTACACTTTCCGTTATTTGTCTTGTCTGTCCTTCCCGCACGTATTCTAAGTTAGGGACTGCTGTCCAGTTGTCCCCTGTCATCAGGATTCGTGAGGCAAGTAGGCAGGGCCAGGGGTGAGGGTGGAGCGCAGTGGTCACTATCCTCCCCCCTGTGTGTGTGTGTACGTGACCGTTACAACAGTATTGTAAAAAACTCCTTTAATGTGATTTTCCTGAACACATATGTAACATCCTGAAGTATGTCACTAAACTACTGTCACCCGGCTTCATAATGTTAAGTGTATATTTATTATCATCCTGTGTAATCTTGCTTTGCATTGTCACTTATATGTATTTTCTATGTCTGTTTTATACTATTGCTGTAATTTTCCATGTACACCAGCAGGTGGCAGCAGTATGTAACAGGTCATAGTTAGTATCTCTAGCCTGGAATAGTCCATTCCAGGTTAGCTCCCCCCTTTCTGAGGAGGAGTGGAATGTTCCCACTTCCTACCTCATGGGGAGGAAGGAAAGTTCTAGTCAGTGTACCAGCCACCCCTGCTGGGGTAGGTTGTATTAGTAGGAGCTCCCAGAAACAGGGATCCCAACCCTGGATCCAACCTCGGCTGAGGTTAAGGATCCATTTCCCCAGGCTGTCATCTACCTCAGCTGGTGGACAAAGAAAGCAGCAATTACAGAACTATAGATCTCCAGGAAGACACCACCATACCCTGCGAGCAGTCCTGTAAGTACAGATCCACAGACAATGAGAAGATAGATACCTCTTCAGCTAGTCAGGCCCAAACAAAGCAGACTAAAGACAGAGCAGAAGATACCTGACAGATTCTACTAGGCGTATGTACAAGAAGCAGAATACTTATAAATTCCTGCCACATATTGCCAGGAATTTAGTATCTCTAGCCTGGAATAGTCCATTCCAGGTTAGCTCCCCCCTTTCTGAGGAGGAGTGGAATGTTCCCAGACTATTGCTGTACCTGTATGGATCAAAGCTGCATATCACCAAGTAAACTCAAGTTGGACTCTATTACCTGTTTGGATCTCAATTATTCCTCAATTACTCCTGCTAACCACACTCAATTTTATTGCAAGTGAGCCAGGATCCAGGCGTCCAGCCGTACCAAGGTAGGAGACACTACACAGAGACATTATCCCCCTCTGGCATTCCTCACCTAGTACGTGAGCTATAACATCTTAAAGGGCCCTGCTACAGTACCTGCGCAAGCTGCAATTGGCATCACAAACTATTATATATATATATATATATATATATATATACTGACCCACTGCATAGCTGACCCACTGTACCGGTGTCCTGCTTATTGCACATGCAGGGTTCTTGGCATTCCAGGGGGAGGGGGGTCTCCACTCGGGGACCGAACAAACAGTCAAAATGAAGGAAATAAACAAACAAAAAGGTGCAAACGAATCCATAGTGAAAGGGCTCTCCTTCACATTGCTCCTCCCTTCTTTACACCTCCCTTCTTTACAGCTCCCTTCTTTACAGCTTCAGGTCGACTTGGGGCTGTCCGGGTAGTACCTGATATAATTTACGCTACCAACTCAGTCTGTCTGGATAGGCTATCCGCATTCTCATTCAGCTTGCCAGGCCTGTAGTGTATAGTGAAGTTGTACGGTTGTAGGGCTAGACTCCACCTCAGAAGACTGGCGTTATCCCCTGCGACTCGATTGAGCCAGACTGTGGTTGGTGATGAGGGTAAATGCACGGCCATAAAGATAAGGTGTCAGTTTTTTCAGTGCCCATACGAGAGCTAGGCACTCTTTTTCGATAGCTGCATAACTAACCTCCCTGGGCAATAGTTTCCGGCTCAAATAGGCTTCTGGGTGCTCCGCCCATCCTCTCTGACCTGGCTCAACACTGCCCCCAGTCCAAACATGGAAGCATCTGTATGGACGATAAAACGTTTGTGAGGATCAGGGGCAGCGAGAACAGGTGCATTTACAAGAGCTTGTTTCAAGGTTTGGAAGACTGTCTAACACTCCAGGGACCACAGGACCTGTAAGTTTTTCTTTATCAGGTCTGTCAAGGGTTTGGCCATGGTGCTATAGTCAGGGACAAAGCGTCTATAGTAACTGGCTGCCCCTAAAAAAAGCCATAACTTGTGTGTACGTGGAGTGGGCCAATTGGCAACAACCTCAATTTTAGCAGGCTCCGGTCGTTGTTTCCCACATCCTACCCTGCATCCCAGATACTGAACTTCCGCCATACCATCTCGGGTTTCAAGGTCAAACCAGCTGCTCTGATTCTGTCCAATATGGCCCCTATGTGTTCTAAGTGGGCTTCCCATGAGTCGCTGAAGATTGCTATGTTGTCCAGGTATGCCCACACATAATCTGGAGACCATAGGAGATGATCTACCATTCTTTGTAATGTAGCTAGGGCATTCTTCATCCTGAATGGCATGACCCAAAATTGGTACAAGCCGAACGAGATGATAAAGACGGATTTTGTAACAGCATCCTCGGCTAGGGGAATTTGCCAGTAGCCCTTGCATAAGTCGATAGTAGTTAGATACTTCCCTCTAGCGATTCGGTCCAACAGTTTCTCTACCCGGGGCATCGGGTAGGCGTCTGTAACCGTTTTATCATTAAGTCAGCGATAATCTACACAGAAGCGTGTCATACCGTCCTGCTTTGGTACTAGTACCAAGGTCTTTCAGAATGCTCAATGACTCCTTAGCAAAGCATCTCCTTTATTTCTTTACACATCCCTTCCCGGAACGGCCTTGGGGATGCCGCAGGGAGGTTGCCTCAACGGATCCTGGCCTGGAGTCTCTACCTTGTGGGTTGCTAGTCTAGTGTACCCGGGCTCCTGAGAGAATGTGGCCTGTTTGGCTTCCAGAAGAGTGATCGCCTGTGTCCGCTCCTGAGGTCCCAGCCGTTCCCTCAAGTGCACCAACTCTATGGCCCTTTCTCTCTGGTCACTCCCTAGCAACTCGGGTAACGGTAAGTTATCTGTATACTCAGAAGCTGGGGTTCATACGGCAGCCACTTCTTCCTCTTTCCCTTTGTACTCCTTGAGCATGTTGATGTGAAATGTGCACTTCACATCCTCATTCTCACAACTGGCTACAGTGTAAGTAGTGTCACATATCTTCCCAATAATCTGGTATGGTCGAAGCCAGGCAGCCTGTAGTTTGTCATGCAGGACCGGTTTAAGTACCATAATCTTCTGTCCAATTTGAAAACTATGGTGTCAGGCCTTCCAGTCATACCATACCTGCTAACGCTGCTGGGCCACCTGAAGGTTCTCGTGTACCATCTGAGTCAATGCCTCCATACGGTCTCTCAACTCCAGCACATTTGGTACCACCGGGGTCCCTGCTGACTCTGTGGCCCCCTCCCAGTGCTCCTTAAGATCTAGGGGTACCCTCACTCGCCTCCCATATAACTGCTCAAAGGGCGAGAATCCCGTTGATTCCTGCGGCACCTCCCTATAAGCAAAGAGGGAGAAAAAAATCCAGCTCTCTCCGGTGAAAAAATGAAAAACTTTATTCCAGCGAGTTAAAATCCATACAGGTGTACAAGAAACAGTCAACGCGTTTCAGACCTCAGAGAAATATGGGTCCTTCCTCATGACAAACCCAGGAGCGGCATCCTTGCACCTCTGGTGATTCTACTATTACAGGTGAGAGCTGCCGTTTTTTTCTATAAGCAAAGAGGAGGTGAGGCAGGAAACGCTCCCAGTCTTTGTAGGCGGCCGTGAACGTCTTCAGCATTTGCTTCAGAGTTCCATTAAATCGCTCACGGAGACTGTTAGTCTGAGGGTGATACGGGGAGCTCATCAGGGATTTTATCCCACAGACCTTCCATAGCTGATGTGTTATGGTCGCCGTAAATTAGGTATGCTGGTCAGATAAAATTTCTCGGGGGGAAATCCTACTCTTGAGAATACCTTAACCAGGGCATCTGCTAATGTCTCAGCCTCAATATTGGATACTGCTTTGGGGTACCTAGTGGCATAATACACTATGGTTAGGATATAATGTTTACCTGAACGACTAGGTTGAGGCAGGGGCCCTATTAAATCCACCGCTACCCGACTAAAAGGTTCTTCAATGATGGGCATAGGAATCATTTTAGCTTTAGGGTGGTCACCTCTCTTACCCACCCAATGGCATATTTCACAAGTTTGACAATATCGTCGGACATGATTAGAGATTCCCGGCCAGAAAAAGTTTAGGGTCACCCGGTATGACGTCCGCCAAATTCCTAAATGTCCAGCTAAGGGGATGTCGTGCCCAATTCTCAACACCTCCTGCCTATACTTTTGGGGAACTACTAGCTGACATTTCTGTTTTGGCCCTGAGGCATTTGTCCTAGAATTGGTTAGCCTATACAATCTGCTACCTTCCCACACATACTGCTCCCCCTCCAGTCCCCCTTGATCTGTTACAGATTTTTCCCGATACTTTAGTAAGGTGGGGTCTCCCGCTACCTCTTTCCCAAAATCCTCAGGGGTATCGCAGGGTAGGGGCTCTACTGTCGCTGTCGGGGAAGTGGATCTTACCTGGGTCTCCAGAGTTTGTTAGGGGTTTTCTGTAGCGTGACTCTGGGCTCTGGTAGTTACAGCGTGAATATTCTGGTTGGGTGTAGGCATAAAGGCAGACGTAAGAGGACCCAAATCATTGCCGAGTATCACATCGGCGGGCAAATCCTTCATGACCCCCACCTTCACAGTGCAAGACCCCTCACCCCAATCCAAATGAACCTGGGCAGTAGGGATTCTATAGATGGCTCCCCCTGCCACCTGAACAGCAATAGATTTGCCTGGCTGCTCGTTGTTGTTGTTGAGCAAATGACTCTGAATCAGCGTGATGGTGGCCCATGTATTCCGGAGGCCTTGGACAGTTTGGCCATTAACCATCACCAGTTGACGGTGGTGTTGTCTGTTGTCCCCACTGGCTGCCTGTACCGGATTGGCTTCATGAAGGAACCCCAGGGGTTATTCTCTGGTTAACTCACGGGCCTCCCAAGTAGTTGGGACTGGGTAATCAATTGAGTGAACTGCTGCCCTGGAGTTGGCACATGCTGGATGATTCCAAATTGATCCTGGTTGTTCCAGCGGACAGTCCCTGCGGTAGTGTCCCATTTGCTTGCACCGTAAACAGCGAGGTCCAGTAGTCTGTAGAGGTCGATAGGCCGCTACTGCAAGTCGCTGAGGTGGTTGATGGCTCCTCGTGGTTGTGCTGGGGCCTCAACCCAAAGTGGTTGGGGTTTGGGGAAAGGTTGTTCTGGCTTTCGGGCCTCCATGTATATCTGCCATCCTGGCTGCCTCTTGTAAGGTGAGAGGGTTACGGTCCCTGACCCACTCCTTTACATCTGGCTGGAGCCACGTGAAGAATTATTCCAGTAGTACCAATTGTAACAAGTCCTCCAGGGTGATAGCCTGACAGCCATTCACCCAGTGGGTGGCTGCCCTATGCAACTGGCAAGCCTGACTCTACTGGAAAGCGATGCTAGGGAGTCTCGTCCCCGTCCCCGCCTGCCATTGTCTGCTACCCCCGGCACCGGATGTTTTCCTCCATGTGCAAGGAGAAGCAGCAGCGGTGCAGGGACCAGGAGTGGCGCCGGGAGCGGGGTAAGTATATTAGCATTGAGGGACCCGTTATATGTTAGGGGGTTTTGAGAAATTGGATAACCCCCTTAAGGATATGGTCAAGTTTTTTTGCCCATGGGTTTCAGCGCGGATTCAGTGCCGAAAACTGTTGAAACCGCTTCCTATTGTTATCAGTTCATGCAGCCAAAGATTTTTGCTATGTAGAAACATAGAATGTGTCGGCAGATAAGAACCATTTGGCCCATCTAGTCTGCCCAATATACTGAATACTATGAATAGCCCCTGGGCCTATCTTATATGAGGGATGGCCTTATGCCTATCCCATGCATGCTTAAACTCCTCCACTGTATTTGCAGCTGCCACTTCTGCAGGAAGGCTATTCCATGCATCCACTACTCTCTCAGTAAAGTAATACTTCCTGATATTACTTTTAAACCTTTGCCCCTCTAATTTAAAACTATGTCCACTTGTAGCAGTTTTTCTTCTTTTAAATATTCTCTCCTCTTTTACCTTGTTGATTCCCTTGATGTATTTAAAAGTTTCTATCATATCCCCTCTGTCTCGTCTTTCTTCCAAGCTATACATGTTAAGGTCCTTTAACCTTTCCTGGTAAGTTTTATTCTGCAATCCATGTATGTTGTTTTCCAGATTGTTGCGGGGAGCGGGGTAAGTATATTACCGGTGAGGGGCCTGGCATATGTCGGGGGGGGGGGGGGGGGGGGTTAAGAAATCGGATAACCCCTTTAAGTCTCCATGCTGGCTCAATGTCTGCGCACAGTCAGGTTTCTAAGTTGCATAATACACTCATATGCATGAGGCCTTGAATTCGATGTACACTATGTTATTTTCAGACAGTAGTAGTATACCGTAACAATATATATTTTGTATTATTTATGTTTATAAAAGCATCCAGAATCTATTGAGACATACGTTTTAATGTTTCAAGTCAGTTTTTTTACCTGTACTGATAGCAGACAGTGAATCTATGGTATCAAACAGTGTATGTAAAGAATGCCACCATACAGTAAATATAAGTAACACCGCCATTCTGTACCAATAAATACTGACACTATACAGTACACATAAATAACGCTGCTATTCTGTTCCAATAATAAAGACACACTACAGTAGACATAAGTAACACTGTAATTCTGTACCAATAAATAATGTCACCATATAGTACACATACATAATGCTGCCATTCTGTACGAATAAATAATGGCACAGTACAGTGCACATAAATAATGCTGCTGTCATGTACCAATAAATAATGAAACCATATAGTAGATAAATAAAATGCTCATACAACAATCCCTATTAATAGCATCATCAAAGAACTGCAAATAAAAGCACCATTAAAGCAAGCAGAGTGCCCCCTATCAACATTGAGTGTAGTGGTATATTTTGTGGTTGTTTAGGGAAGCAAATGGGCTTAAAAGGTACCTCACTGGTGGACTAATAGCGGTGGACTAGTGGTTCAGCTACTATTTTGTTTTACTTATTTAATCTCATAATTTAGACCTATAATCGGTGTCGAACTGGGGTGTCTACGGCCCACCAGTAAAATTTCTTCTGGGGGCCCACTGTATAGCAACATGTAAATACTATCTGCTCATACAGTGGCAGCAGCAGCAAGATGCTACAATATGAATGATTATGGGGGCCCTGTAGTGACTTCAAGAGGGAAGGTCCCTTGGGAACGAGGATACTGGTCACCTGAGCCGCATGATGCATGTATGGTAATAAACTAGGTTCTACGTTAAATAATCGATATGATCACATAGGCTGGTTAAGCTGCTGTACGTTGCCTGTCTATATGTAGTGCAGGCAGTCTACCGTGTCATGTACAACTTATGCAGGGGGTAGGGCATTAGGGGCTCCCCTCGCTCAGGGGCCCCATGGGCCAGTCCAAGCCTGCCTATAATTCTAATTAAGGCTACTTTCACACTGGCGTTTTGGCTTTCCGTTTGCGAAATCCGTTCAGGGCTCTCACAAGCGGTCCAAAACGGATCAGTTTTGCCCTAATGCATTCTGAATGAAAAAGGATCCGCTCAGAATGCATCAGTTTGCCTCCGATCAGTCTCCATTCTGGCAGTGTTTTGCTGTCCGCTTGACGAAACCTTTTCTCTGACACAATCTGGCACAATAGAAAACGGATCCGTCTCCCATTGAGGTTCAATGAAGTTCATGACGGACTTGACTGTGTTACAGATAATACAAACGGATCAGTTCATGACAGATGCATGCGGTTGTATTATTGTAACGGATCCGTTTTTGCAGATCCATGATGGATCCGCCCAAAACGCGAGTGTGAAAGTAGCCTAAAGCAGATCAGCACTATCAGAAACTTAGCCGATGGATGTGTCCAATCTGAATTGATAAAAAAAAATCCTTATAGGTATCATACAGTTAAAAAATATAATTTTATATACCTATGTCTATCTTTCTATCTATCTATCTCTCTATCTCTGCATCAATCTATTATTTGTCATTGTGCCTATTATGTGGATATCATAATATTAGTGCAGATAAATCCTACAGGCTGACAATTCGCCAGGACAAGCGCTTCGTACAAGTGCACCTCTGCGTTGTACAGCTTGTGCTGTAACTATCCTTCTTACAAAAACAAATGAAATGTTGACATTCAATGCTCAACACCATTTAATAAACTGTCATAGTGAGATGCAAACATTAAAGCTATCAGTGTAATCTAAACAGCCGGGGTCAACTCCTTCGAGGAACACCATTTATTTCTGGGACTGAATGCACCTTATTTTAATCTTCTCGATTGTCCTGGGTCCTTTAGGTCCCGTTATATTTCCATCAGAAACAATAAGTAGGTGAGAGCAACATACTGTGATACAATATCATTAAGTAAAAGCTTGTGCTGAAATCTGATGAAAACTCAAGGTGAAATCTGATAAGGTGCATTAGGCATCAAGAGAATAGAGAGTGCCCACTTGAAACTCCACAGCAGCTAAAAAATAGACTTTTCAGGCTCCTAGTCACTCATAGGCGCCAGGCAGGGATGTAGAAATGATCTCCTATGAATCATATTTTCCCTCTTTCTGTATTACTGGCAAACATTCAATGTCCTTTTACTATTTGGAGGAAAGAAAAGACAGAAAACTGCATGGACTAGGCCAACTGGAAACTCCTAACATGACTTTCTCATCTCCCATCACTTTCTTCAGGAATCTAATTTAGCAGGATTTCTACATCCGATTCACTTTATGGAATTAGTGCAGGGCATTAAAACTATGTGCGTCACTCTGATTGCAATGATACATTATCCAATTACTTGAAGAACTGCTCAAGTTTATGAAACGATAAAGAAAGGAATGCGGCTGATATTTGGAAGAGAAGCTACAATATAAAAACAAAAATCTGCATCTGTATGAAAAAGCAAGTTAAAAAGTTATAGAAAAGAACCAACATGCCATAGAGAGAATTTCACTGCTGATGGAGGTGGTTGTGGGGTTGGAGTCCTAGAGCCCAATACCGTTTCTAGAACAAAGTGAAAAAGCAAAAGTTCCTAGCTCATCTGGGATCCAGAAACAAGTGAAATATTCCCAGTTTAAACGAAAAGGCATGCACAGATCGTTCCTCAGATTAAGGGATGGAGGGAAACCTCAGAAAATGAAATAGATTGAGTTCCTAACAATAAAAAATTTACCATAATTAAAAACTCCATGGTGTCCTCACGCTTAAGTGTTTTGCACATTCCGCGCTTAATGATAGCCTGGGAGGAAGCGGAAAGTAAAATGTTTAAAACAGAAGGACTTCCAATGAGGTGGAAGAAAATCCTCACGTTTCAAAACACGTAAAATACAACACAATAATAGATACCATGTGTGCAAGCAGTGTCGGACTGGGGTACCTAGGGCCCACCAGTAAAATTTATTTTTGGCGCCGACCGTATGGATACATTCAAATATTACCTGCTCACACAGCAGCAAGATACTACCAGATGATTGAATATGAGGGTCCCTGCAGCAACTTTGAGAAGGTCCTGGGGAAAAGAGGATACTGGCTAGCTTTCCTCTACACCTAGAAGTCATCTCAGGTATCTGATAATGTCTATAATAATAAACTGGGGAGTTTCTTTAATAATCTATTACGTTTTTGATAGTCTACTGTGTTATGTGCCACTTGCGCAGGGGCTGGGAGACTAGGGGCCCACATTGCTCAGGAGTCCACCGGGGGATGCACCTGTACCCTTGTGGGCCAGTCCAAGCTTGTGTGCAAGTGCGAGTACATCTTGTGGTATAGATAAAGAAAATAAATACACGTAACATGTGTTTGTATGTATGAACAGCAAATATGGAGCCAATGAATACGTTCAGGGCTGGCATTAAAGATTTGTAACCTATGCAACTACACAGGGTGCACTACCCTGGACTCCTGAAGGGGACACCACACCGTCCCCGTCAGCTCCCTGCTTCACCATAAACTGGCCTGCACGTTTCAGGGAACCGCCCTGTTCGCTCTCGAACTCAGCAGGAGAGATAATGTCAGCACATTACATCTGCTGGTAGAGAACTCAGGATGTTCATTTTGGGGCTGCTTTCTTGAGATAGGAGCAGCTCTCAGAGATTGGACTTGCATTATCCGACATTTATGGCATATCCTATTGATAATGCATAAATGTACCAGATAGAACTACCCCTTTAAGGATTAGCAGTCTTCTCTGCAAAACATTAAATTACATGTTACGTTACGTGTATTTAAAACTCTATAATAGTTGTGGAGGTGTATGTGTTGAGGGAAGTATTGCACCAAAAAGACCACTCACAGGACACCATGTAAACTAAAGCTGGCCCAGAATGTGTTTGTAACCATTGGGAAAAGGGAAGATGATTGACATAGACATAAGGTGTCTTAGTGTGAGCATACATACTAAAGCTCAACACACAGACAATCCAAAATTAAGCCCTATGATTAGAGGCTGACGGCTATATGTGATACTGGAGATCCTTGGCCCAGTCCAATAAACCAATATGACCAACAACATATCAGGATATTTGGTAATGTATGGCACATTGGATGAGAATATGAGATATCGATTAATCCACATCTACAGTGGTGCTTAAAAGTTTTGTGCACCCTTAAGAATTTTCTATGTTTCTGCATACATTTTACCTAAAACTACTGTAATGACCGGCGTCACGCACAGGGAGGAAAACAGGGAAAGCCCTGCCCAAGGGAGAGGGAAAGGTGGTGACCCCTAACTCACCTTGCGGCTGGCACCTGACTGCCCTGACGTCCCTAGACGGGTTCCTCACCCGTGCGGCGATCACGTGCCTAAACCCTGGCTTTCCCTGAAATGAGCCCTAGATAATGAACGGGCCGGTGGGATCGCTAGTCCGCACCACTGCACTAAGAGGGAAACACCAGGGAGAGGACAGACAAATACAGACAAACACATACACCCAGGTGGGCGACCACAGCAGACCACAAAGGTCCAACAGGGATCCGGAGGGTAGCGTTCTGAATCAACAATCAGAGAACACAGCAACACAGCTCCAGTGGGTCAGAATAGATGTCCAGGCAGGAAGCTCTATATCTGGCAACCAGAGAAGTGTGAGAGAGGAATATAAGGAGGTTTGGGAGTGCTGGACAAGGAACAGCTGAGGAGAAGGAGCTACGGATCCCTGAGTGAGCCAAAAGGGTTTGCGAAGCAAACCCAGAAAGCTACCATAAGGAAAACAGCCCTATCTTAAATAGAGCGTGCAGCCAACCGCTGCGACTTCCTGACCCCGGGTATAACGGAGTCAGGCATGGTTCTCGATACCCTTGTGACAACTACATCAGATTTTCACACAAATCCTAAAAGTTGATAAAGATAACTAAATCAAATAAATGAGTGAAAATTATTAGACTTTTTCATTCATTTATTGAAGAAAAGATCCACTATCACATGTCTGTGAGTGCCAAAAGTATACAAACCTTTGCTGTCAGTATCTAGTGTGACACCCTTTGACAGCGTTTCTGCTAATTGTTGCTTAGACTTGCACATCGACTTTCAGTTCAATTATGTTATGTTGGTAGGGTTAACTCCCTTGAACTACTCACTTCAGGATTGGATTAAGGTCAGGACTTGGCCATTCCAAAACTTCAACTTTATTCTTCTTTAACCATTGTTTGGTAGAAAGACTTGTGTGCTTAGGGTAATTGTCTTGCTGCATGAGTTCTCTTGAGATTCACCACAGTTGGTTGGTTTAGTCCAATAAACTAATATGACCTGTTAGCATATCAGGGTATATGGTAGAGTATGGAACATATGCAGCGAGCCCCTAATGAGCTGATGCAGAGGATAGGAATGGTAGTGTCCCTGCTCAGATTTGTCATGGAGTACTCCCTCAGGCTGTTGCTCCCTGGAATTTGGTGCAGTGAAAAGGTGATGTGAAGAAATCAGGCAGACGTAGAAGAACAACAAATGTTTTTCTTTACTGAGTGCAGAGGATGAGTTGCAGTACATCCACCTGTCATCAGTACAATGTCTCTATTCCCAGATGATGAGGTATGGTGGCAGGTAAGATGTCAGACAGTAGCACTCTAGAGTGGTCCTTCTCTCTCTCCGGATTTCCCTTTGCTACAGTTATGAATTAGCCCCTATCACCTTAGGTATCCTTTTAAATTAATACAGGCTTTTGGGTTTGCCTGACCTGTGCTATGGTGATGGGTGTCTTTATATGTTCTCCCCTCACCTGCAGCAGGATATGTGAAGCATTAGTTGCTGGTAACCCCGTTGACTCTAGCATTGTAGCTGTGATGAATATCCATGGTCTTGGACCTTCAGTCTCCCCGGAACACAGTTCCTCACAGTTGAGCTGATTCTGTGGTTGTAAACACCCTTGGAGCAGGAGCAGATGTTCGTACTTCCTCACTCCTCACTAGCCTAGCTAGCTCTGGCAGGAAGTAGCACTAGCCCACTCCCACTAAGAGGGGAGGAATAAGATAGTAAGTTCCATTCCATGGGATACTGCACATTAGACGAGAACTTTAGCTAATGTTAATGTTCATGAGTCCATCATCAGGAGGACATTGAACAACAATGGTGTGCGAGGCATAAATTCAAGGAGAAAGCTGCTGATCTCCAAAAATATCATTGCTGCCCGTCTGCAGTTTGCTAAAAAATCACCTGGACAAGTCAGAAGGCTATTGGAACAATAATTTAGTTTAAAAGAGAAGCATTATGTTTAGAGAAAGGAAAACTCTGCATTCCAGCATAAAAACCACACTACCACAGGTGGTAGTACTATGGTTTGGGCCTACTTTGCTGCCTCTGGGCCAGGACGGTTTGCCATCATCGATGGAACAATGAATTCTAAATTCTAAATGTAAAGTAGGTGACGCACAGGATTGCTGCAGACAACAGCGGAGGTGCTCTAATTCGGGTCCTGAATTGGGGTAAATTTCGGGTCTCTGTAGTGCTTCAGCGTAAGTTCTCAATGTCCATTTGGGGGATCTTGGCCACAAACGCATTTCGGGGTCTGTTCTTACCCCTTCCTCAGTGGTCACCAAACGTGTTTCGGGGTCTGTTCTCACCCCTTCCTCAGTGGACCACTGAGGAAGGGGTGAGAACAGACCCCGAAACGCGTTTGGTGCCAAGATCCCCCAAATGGACATTGAGAACTTACGCTGAAGCACTACAGAGACCTGAAATTTACCCCGATTAATTCAGGACCCGACGCGCACAGCAAACAGGACTACAGCTTGAGTGCAACACGTGCACCCATTCACAAACGAGGTCCAGCGCGAAAAGAGGGGATCCTGTATACTCAGCAAGCGCCGGCTCTTACATCTATGGAGCAGCGCACAAGAGTGAGAGAGGGGAACGGGACAAGTGCATTAAAGGTCCGAATTGGACAAACAAGCGTATTAATACAAGTGGAGATTTCCGAAGATACAGCCATTTTATCACAGCAGAACAGTGAGTACAGCGGGACGCCGCACTAGCAAACCACTGTATCAAATAGCTGTGTCTTTACTGCAATCACATTGGATAAGAATCCTAACAGTGGGGCTTATTTTCCAACGGTCAGTCTCTCGCCAATCCAACTGTATTGATGGGGATATAAATTGAGCAGGAGGACTTCCTTGACGAACCCTTAGGGGATCATTGTCGATGCACAGAACATTTTTATTTTCACAGTTTTAGATATTTTAATTGCAGATAGTTCAATCCGGATTTTTATGGTATTAGGATGTGTTTAGAAACAATGTGCATGTTTTGTTATTGTTCCTAGAGTATATATACATTGTATTAATAAATTGTGTGGTTACATATATTGAGAGAGTGCCCAGTATTTCTTTAACAAATTCTAAATTATAGTAGTAAAATTCTAAAGGAAAATGTCAGGAAATCTGTTGAAATGGTTAACCCCTTCAGGACAAAGAATGGTTAACCCCTTCAGGACACAGCCAGTTTTCAGCTTAAAGGGAATGTGTCATCAGAAAATGACCTATTGTTTAAATCATGTTTTATGTTAAATACATTTTTAAAGAATTGATGGTGTTAATTAAAATTTTCCATGTCCCTATTTATAATCAAACAAAAAACACAAAATCCTGCAGTTTTCACACTGGCTACTAGAACTAAAAATAGGCCAGCTTCTTGGTCTGTATAGATCACTTTACTGCAGTTATCTGCTTATCTCTGATTCTAATCCTGCCTGTAATGATATCACATCTATGTATAAATAACACAGGATCTTAAATTCACAATAGGTGATTATCAAAGCTTATCTATTCTATTTCTTCTCCTTCCTTCTGTTTTGACAAAAGCCCAATTTGGATACCCACAAGTTTTAAGTGCCCCTCTAAGGTGTTTGAATTCCTTCACCTTGGTCTCTGTGCTGGTGGGGATTTTCTCTGCCCGGTGGTGTAGAGTCTGGATGACTCCCAGTTTGTGGTCTAGAGGATTGTGGGAATCAAATAGCAGGTACTGGTCTGTGTGTGTTGGTTTTCGATAGACCTCTATTCCCAGCTTCCTTCCCAGCTTCTTCCTTCTATTGTCTGCCACTGTCTTGACACCTTTTCTGGGAGGTCATTATCACCTACTGACTCCAATTGGGATAATGGTTTCAACACCGTTGACCCCATGCTGGGTATAATGACCTCTGACCACATGCTGGGTATAATTACCAGATGTTGATTCAGCTACATATTTATTCCCAGAGAATTCTTGTACAGTCACTCAGAATTGAGAAAGCTCGTTGGAAGAACGAGTGAAACGTTTTCAAGAAATCTACAGTAAGTCCAGGTGCCTTGATTTATTCTTTACAGATATAAGAGTATTGCAGGTTTGATACCTTTTAATGGCTAACAAAAATAGAAGTAATCTTGTTACATAGCGAGCTTTCGAGACATCACCGGTCCCTTCTTCAGGCGTACTACAAGAATATATGAAGAAACAGCTATATCTATACAATAAGAACAGAGACATGGGGGAATGAATGGACATTTGAAAAAAAAACAATGTTGCTTTCAGACACTGTTTTATTTGCACAAGTGGTACCCCTTACAAAGCACCCCACAATTTTCCTGAATATGGCAACACACCATATGTACACATAAGCTGCTGTATTGGCACACGGCAGGGCTAAGAACGAAAGGAGGCCATTTGGCTTTTCAAAGGCGGATTTCGCTAGAATCATTCTCAGGTGCCATGAAACATTTGAAGAGACCTTAAACTACCTATACAGTGGAAACCATTAAAAAGTGACCCCATTTTGGAAACTACACCCCTTAAGAAATTTATCGAGAGGTGTAGTGAGCAAAAGCATTTCATAGAATTTATAAACACGTTGCTGTGAAAGTGAAAAATGACACTTTTATAATAAAATCGGTTGCCTATTTTCTTCTGAATACGACAACACAAATATGTGGTTTTAAACTGCTGTTTTGGCACACCGGAAGGTTTAAAAGGGAAGGCGCGCCATTTGGCTTTTGGAAGGCAGATTTTGCTGGAATGGTTCTCGGGTGCCATGTCACATTTGCAGAGCCCCTGAGGTACCAGTATAGTGTAAAACTCCAAAAAGTTACCCCATTTTGGTAACTAAAAGGAATTCAAGGAATTCACTTAGGAGTATAGTGAATGGCCTGATACCATTTTAAGGTACATAAGACTTTTTTTATCTCCTAATGTTTTAATTATCGTTTTAATGTTTTATCGCTTAATGATTTTTAGGATGTGCTGTGATCAAAAAATGGCCCTGTTCTGGCTTAATTTTTACATAGTTAATACAGTTCAAAAAAGATATAAGCCCATCAAGTTACATTTCTTTTTACAGCTTTCACTTGACTGGGTAGATCATGTGTTTTATAGAGCCAGATGTTATGGACACAGTAATAACTTATATGTCTATTTTTCTAAATTTTCTTCTATATTTACAGTTGTAAATGGCTTGATTAAGGAAAAGGGGCACTGTATATATATTTTTTTTATTTAGTCTCGCTATGGGAACTTTTGAGGGTATAATCCCTGTTTCAGTCGTATTGTACTGCATTGAAACTAATTTTCACACTATCTAACAATCACATGTTCAAGTCTTTTTAGGCAGAATTGGTTTTTTTCTGCCCAATTTCATTTTTAAGTTTCAGAGTACATTGTAAGGAATACAAAATAGTGCCATTATATGGAACAGCTCGTCCCACGAAAAACAAGCCCTCACACAGCTGGGTGAATGGGAGTGTAAAAAAGTTCAGGTTCTTGAATGCACGAAGAAAAAATAAACGAGAAAATGAAAATTGGCGGCCCCGTCTTAAGTGGTTAAATATATTAAAGGTTCAAATAGGTTCAGAGCAGAAGTGTTTTTAATAGGGAACTAAACACAAGAACAAGGGGGCACAATATGAGATTAGTTTGGGGGAAGATCAGACGCAATATCATAAAATATTACTAAAAAAATGTAGATGCTTGGAACAAACTTCTAGCAGATGTGGTTGTAAAATTTACAGTACTAAAAATATCTATTGTAAGGGATCGTCTATTTTCAGGGGGTCACACTCACAGATATCGCCAGACAACGGATTTTCATGTCCAAACAGTGCATTTATTTTGGCACTCTTCTCATACAGGATAGTCCAGTTATACATCACTGGGTGGGGTGAGGTTCCTGTACCGCCAACACTTAAAACACAAATAAACTCCTGCCTGTCTAGGCACTACCTAAACAAAATACGTCCCTACCTCACTCGTAGAGCACAGTTCAGACATGAACATCATATGCGGCTTTCCTCAGCCACCATCAATCCAGCAGCCTCCAGCAGGCTGTGGCAATTCCAGTATCTTTTGGGGGATTGTGGTCCAGTAGTCCCCCCGACTCTGACCTAGTGATCCTTTTTCCGCAGGCGTCACTGCATCCCCCAAACTTCAGGCTATACCCTAGCCTTGTGGCCCCTCAGCCTTGCTTGCTGAGACCACACACCCAGCGCCTCAGCAGGGCTCTGCTTCACAAACACTCTTTCTCTCCCTCCTCAGACTGACATACTGGGAGGTGCTTTATGTCGGCGATCACCTCAGGTGAAAGGAAAACATGCCCTGCAATGAGGGGGTGGATTGGGAGGTCCCACTGCCAAACCTACGATCCCAATCCAATAAAATCCAGCCCTGAACAAATAAAGAAAATAGCTTCAGCAGCTAGGTTTGCTTATGCCAGTGCCATCTTCCTGGACTTTACTTATCTCACCTAGATGAGATATACACCCCTTCCAGGCTTCACCGTACACATCACTGTTCACATTGCCACATAACCCCCCCGTCTTCTTCAGACCGGAGGTCCGGGGAATTTCCCACATCGTACCATGCCAGGCTAGCAGAGCTTGGTTTTTCATAAACACTAACTTTCTGCCTAGCCTACAATGTCTAAGGGACTCCTCCTTCACTGGATAACTTCTTTTTAGCATTCTGTCTTGCCCCTCAGCCTTGCTAGCTGACACCACCCACCCAGAGCCTCAGCAGGACTCTGCTTCACAAACACTCTTTCTCTCCCTCCTCCGACTGACACACTGGGAGGTGCTTTATGTCAGCCTGATTACAGCAGGTCTAACCTGTGATCACCTTAGGTGAAAGGAAAACATTCCCTTGAATGAGGGGGTGGATTGGGAGGTCCCACTTCCAAACCTACCATCCTAATCCAATAAAATACATCCCCGAACAAATAAAGAAAATAGCTTCAGCAACTAGGTTTGCTGAAGCCAGTACAATCTTCCTGGACTTTACTTATCTCACCTAGATGAGATATACACCCCTTCAAGGGCTTCACCATACACATCACTGTTCACATTGCCACACTATCCACAGAAATAATATAATGGAAAACATATGCAATTCTATAGGCAAGCATTTGCATAAGTCAGGGGCATATATCTTATTTTCCACCCTATAAGATGCACTTTTTTCCACCAAAAGAGGGAGAAAATGTCAGTGTGTCTCATAGGCTGAATAGTAATGGGTGAGCTCATTAGTACAGCAGAACTGTGGTACGATGAATACAGCACCCCCGGTGCTGGCTTCACTCACAGCTCTCTGGTCTTCTCCTGCCAGCGCCACATGTGCTGTGACCTGTGGACAGCATGCTCTGTGATCTCATGCTGTGGGATGTCAGGTCACAGCACAACATGGGAGGAAGACGACTGGATCTCAGGAGTGGTGTCCGGAACAGGAGAGGTGAGATGATATTATTTATATTTGATCTGAGGCCTGATTAACATTGGAAGTCTGAACTCAGGTCTGTTTGGGGGTCTGATTAACATTGGGGGTCTGATCTAAGGTTTTTTGGAGAGTCTGAGCTGAGGTCTAATTTACATTGGGGGTCTGACCTGATGTCTGATTAACATTGGGGGTCTGATTTGAGCTCTGAGCTGAGGTCTGATTTGATTAACATTGGGGGTCTGATCTAAGGTCTGATTAACACTGGGGGTCTGATCTGAGTTCTGATGAAAACTATTTTTTCTTATTTTCCTCCTCTAAAACCTATGGGCAGGTGCCTCTTATAAGGCGAAAAATATGGTATTTAGAGAACTATCTTAAATAGTCTTCTCAAATCTTATAAACCAGGCATGCTCAACCTGCGGCCCTCCAACTGTTGCAAAACTACAACTCCCAGCATGCCCGAACAGCCTACAACTATAAGTCTACAGCAGGGCATTGTGGGAGTTGTAGTTTTACAACAGCTGGAGGGCCAGAGGTTGAGCATGCCTGTTATAAACAGATGTGGTTGTGTGAATATCAGATCAACAGTCAAACTTGATGTATTTGTTAGTGGTGGGCGAGCATTGCGATGCTTGGCACATCACGGTGTTCAACCAAATACCGCGTGTGCTTGAGCGCTATGCTCGAGTCTCCTCCCCGCACGTTTGTTGGCTGCTACGCAGCCAATAAACGTGCAGGTAAGAACTGCCATTTACTGTAATGCCGTAGCCATGTTGGCTGCTGGCATTACAGTGATTGGCTGGCCAAAACGCGTCATAGGGTGCTATATAGCACCCGATGACACGTGTTTGGCTCAGTATTCGTCAGGGATAGTGTTGATCATGAATATTCGAATTCCGAATTTTTATCGCGAATATAGGTACTTCGAAAATTCGCGAATATTTAGAATATAGTTATATATATTCGTAATTTCGAAAATTCGAATTTTTTTCTAGATTTTTTTTTTTCTGATTTTTTTTTTTTAATCAGTACACATGATCCCTTCCTGCTTCTAGCTTGTGGGCCAATAAGAAGGCTGCAATATACTTGACTTTAGGAGTAGTGATGAGCGGCAGGGGTCATATTCGAAAATGCACGATTTTTTTTTCTTGAAAAAATCGGCAAGGTAATGATTGTGTAATATGCGAATTTTCGTAATTCGAATTTTTGGATTCGAATTTTTATTGCGAATTTTTTAATTTATTGCGAAGATTATAGCACTATATTAGCTAAATTGCTCTATATTCGTTTTTTCGAATATTCGCTATATTGCTATATATTCTTGTTTTAGAATATTACAAATATTCGAAAAAACTAAGTTATAGCAATATAGCGAATATTCGGAAAAAAAATGAATATAGAGCAATTTAGCTAATATAGTGCTCTAATCTTCTTTGTTAATAGTTGTAATTTTTTTCTCATCTGAAGTTCAGATTGGAAAAAAATTACAACTATAAAAAAAAAAGATTATAGCACTATATTAGCTAAATTGCTCTATATTCGTTTTTTTGAATATTCGCTATATTGCTATATATTAAGAATATTCGAAAAAACTGTTATATAGCGAATATTCAAAAAATCGAATATAGAGCAATTTAGCTAATATAGTGCTATAATCTTCTTTGTCTAATAGTTGAAAAATTCGCAATAAAAATTCGAATCCGAAAATTCTAAAATTACGAAAATTCGCATATTACACAATCATTACCTTGCCGATTTTTTTCAAGAAAAAAATCGTGAATTTTTGAATTTTCGAATATTCGACGAATATTCTAAAAAAATATTCACGAAATATTGTGAATTCGAATATGACCCCTACCGCTCATCACTAGTCAGGGAGAGCTGCAGAGCAGAAGGGAGAGATAGTGTAGGGATTGAAATAGCAATATTTTAGTTTTTATACTTGTATTCGGGTCGGCTCAAGATAAGTACGCCTACCTACCTACTATGCTAAGCAGTAGGGGTATGCTGAGACTGCTGTACGGAGGGTAGGCTAAAGGGGCCTACCCCATTGAATAGTTAGAATAAAATGGGACTTGGGAGGGTGGGGCAGAAACGAGCCGCCGGTAAGATAAGGAGGAGGCTGCGGCTTATAAGCAGTATAGCCCCGCCTCCCCTCACACAAATGCGTCAAATAGCCATTTGCCTATAACTTGTATTCAGGTCGGCTCAAGATAAGTAGGCCTACCTACCTACTATGCTAAGCAGTAGGGGTATGCCGAGACTGCTGTACGGAGGGTAGGCTAAAGGGGCAAAAAATAACAAACATAGCTCAGGGCAATAGTGTTATTAACAAAATTACAATACCAGATTCCTGAAAGCATTAAACATTTCACACTGCGGATTTGGTATATATCGTGCATAACAAGCCGACTGCCACCTGCCAAACTTCTTGATAACATGCACCGGGACGCTGTGCTTGGAAGCGGCGAAGCCGCGCCAATGTGAAAGGAATGCCCTGTGATGGAACTGGGACTGACCCCAACATTCCTCAATATGCGGATGAATTTGAGAAACTTCTCACAACTCAAAGGCGCAGAACCCAGCTTTAGCAGAAGAGCATCCCCTGGGATTGCTTCGGTAAAACACGTCCATTCCTGCACTGCCATAACTGGGCACCACTTACTAGTGGGGAAGTATCTAACCTCTGTGAGCTGACCCGCTCGGGCCGTCTTTGTGGACGTTAAGGTAAGAACTTAGCATGACCCATCCAATGACAGCTGATCCTTCCTCAGATAGCTCTTGCACGTTGTGGCGCAGGTGAACTCGCCTGATCTGAGTAAGCCGAGGAAGGCTAGGTACATGGTTGTCTTGATCATTAAACTAGTGCTTAATGAAGGGGTTTTTGCGTAGTTTATCTGAAAGCATTTAAACATTGACCCTGTAAATGGCTGTCGTGTAGGGCGGGCCACAGCGGACCCCTCCTGGATACCCTTCAGTAGCATTCTAATTGGATGGGCTGAAAACAAGGATGGTTGATTAGGATGCCGTAGATACAAATGATGTTGAATCCCAACCAGGTATAACTTAATAGTGCTAAATGACAGCTTGTGGTGAGACTGGCAAAATGCGGCAAAGGCCAGTAGGTAAGAGATGTTGCCCACTCCTGCCAAATAATGGGTTCTCTTAAAATTACAGAACGAGGTCCATGCCTTCTTATATATCCTCAGGGTGTTACAGGACAGGGCTTAAGTCATAAGGGACCTGGCAGTGGCGAGATGAACCGTTAGTCCATCACTAGCTGGTCGAGCCTGGGCACTGGTGATGGTACGCGGTCTGCTTGTGGAGAGACCTGCAAAAAAGAGTGACAAGTTACCTCTGGATAACGTATCTGCAGCTACATTAACTTGCCCCCTAATGTGTTCACACTTGATGTAAAACTTGTATTGAAGCGAGAACCAAACCAGTCTCCTGATGAATGACATGATCTGTGTGTAAGCTGACCTACCCTTGATAAAATCTCGACTAGTGCCTCGTTGTCAGTCAGGAAAAGAACTGTCTGGTTCCTCCATAGTGGTCCCCATACCCAAGTGGCCCCCACGAGGGGGTAAATCTCGAACAATGGGGAGCACCTGGAGAAACCCTCCAAGCTCACAATCTCCGGCAGCCACCAGTCGTCAAACCAATGAGAGAAGCCGAAGATAGCTGCCAAGCCTACTGAAGATGACACATCCATATGGACTACTGGGGAGCTATTTTAAACCGTCAAAATAAACAACGAGATGCCATTCCATCGTGACAGGAACTCGTCCCACATGACCAAATCTGCCATAGCTTCCTGATCCAAAACTACTAGACTATCCTGATCGCGAGCGTGTGGCAGCAATTTCAAGAGTCTGGAAATAAACGACCTGCCTTGGGGTATGATGCGCATGGCAAAGTTAAGCATACCAAGCAGGAACTGAAGATCTGATTTAGTGGTGACCCTAACTCGGGCTAGCTTATGTACCGCTTCTTTGACCCTGAGCAATTTGTCTTGAGGAAGGCTAGCTTCCATACTGCCAGTATCCAGATGAATACCAAGAAATGTAATGGTAGTACCGGGCCCTTCCACCTTGTGGAGCTACAGGGACCCTGAGGTCTGCAAACACCGACTGTAGCACCTGTAGGACCTGGGGTGTATGTTCTGGAGGCTCTATCAAGAGGAAGTCATCCAAGTAGTGAATGACGTGAACGACATGAAATAATTCTTAAAGGATCCAATGTAGTGATCTGGCAAACTGATCAAATCCATGGGCTGGATTTAGAGCCAAAGGTCAACTTATTGGCAAAGTAATATTTGTTTAACCACTTAATCCCGTGCCATTGCCACAACTGCGGCTGGATTGGGAGTAGCTTGAAGGCGTCTGTGATGTCCGCTTTAGACAGCCAAGCTCCCCGACCCAACCCCAGTATGACCTGAATGGCTTCATCGATGGAAGTGTATTTCATTGAGACTTCTTCTGACGGGATTAGAATTAAGACTAGGTATAGGTAATGAGTGTGGGGCTGACAGGTCGTATACCAATTATTATTTTTTTTTGTATTACTGAACTTCCCAGTCACTACCCCAACAGGGTTAATACTCCAACAATCGAAAAGGGGGGGTATTCGAAAGGCCCGATGAGATACCCCATGTCCAACTCATCCTGAACGAGCTGGGAAATGGCCAAGGGGTCTCTCGAGGCTGACAACAGGTTCTTGCACTTGTAAGTAATCTGTGGAAGAGCCAATAGCCCTGTATGGAAACCTGCGGAAAGACCATTGATAACATACTGTACCCTGTCGGCATGTGGATGGGACCCTAACAGGATACAAAGAAGACCTGCGTCCACCGCGCTTAGTCATGCTGAATTATGATTTTTTTTATTTATTTTTTGTGGACAAGACACGCGGGGGTGGGCTCTGAAGCATATCGCAGATAAATGCAGAAGTCTACACTGGCTGTAATTGCATGCAGAGAAATTAAAATTATTGCAGATCTGAGACTTCCCTAGATACTTGATGGGGCGCCCCAACTTGTCCATCCCGGGACATTTCTCCTCCGGAACTGAAGACAGAAGACGGAACAGTTCCGCCTTCCTTGCAGAAGCTGGAACTGGAATGCCTCTCTTGGACAACTCTGCCATCAACTTGGGCACAGTCCATGACCTTAATGATGTGGAGTCTCTTGCGGAATTTGACGCCACACTCCCACGGGATGATGATGTATCGCCCATCAATGATTCTTGAGACATCCTACTAAAACACAACATGATTAATGCAGAAGATGAATACCCAACACCAGCTTGTGCCATTCACCAGTATCACGGACTACCGATGTTCCAAGAACCGTCGTACCAGCGCACGAGATACTGTCCAGCATGCGGAGCACCCCTTCACCGAAGTGATTGAATATTGGAAGATGTGTACATAGCAGAATAGAATGTGACCTACATAGCCTTGCAAGCCCCGAACGAGTGTAGACTGAGACATGAGAGTGAACAAGGCATGCAGTGTAGGCAGGGGTGGGATTCAAATTTTTAACAACAGGTTCCCTACTCAGCGGTGGATACGCAGCGCGTCACGAGTCATGACACATATTTACATACACCATATATATGCAACACAGTCACGACATATTTACATACACCATATATACACTACACACAAATACACTATATATACACTACACACATACCACTCAACTTTTAAAAAGCCTTAGGCCCCCTCTTTGTTATTACTGTAATGGCCCCCTCTTTATTATTATTATAATGGCCCACTCTTTATTTTTAATGTAATGGCCCCCACTTTATTATTAATATAATGACCCCCTCTTTATTATTAATATAATGGCCCCCTCTTTATTATTACTGTAACGGCCCCCTCTTTGTTATTACTGTAACGGCCCCCTCTTTGTTATTACTGTAACGGCCCCCTCTTTATTATTATTATAATGGCCCCCACTTTATTATTAATATAATGGCCCCCTCTTTATTATTAATATAATGGCCCCCACTTTATTATTAATATAATGGCCCCCTCTTTATTATTATTATAATGGCCCCCTCTTTATTATTAATATAATGGCCCCCACTTTAATAACAAAGAGGGGGCCATTACATTAATAACAAAGAGGGAGCCATTACATTAATAATAAAGAGGGGGCCATTACATTAATAACAAAGAGGGGGCCATTACATTAATAATAAAGAGGGGGCCATTATATTAATAATAAAGAGGGGGCCATTACATAGTGGAGTACCGCTTAAAAAAGCTGCTCTTACTCTGTGGGCAAAATAGATGTGTTTCCCTGTGTGTGGCCACCTTAAATATTGTCATCAACCCCATCCATAACTCTTGTTTGGCTAAAAGAATCTAAACATTGGGTCAGGATGAGGGGAAGGTGGAGTAGGCACCTGCTTAGGAGAAATAATTAATACTTACCTCTCTCTCCTTCACAGCTTGTGGCATCCTGGTACAGGCGGTCACCAATGCCTCGCTCACTGTGCCTTCCCGCGCCGCGTCATCGCGTCATCTCGCGAGATCCGCCGCAGGAGGTCACAGTGAGGTACGTGACTAAGTCCTGCGTCGCACCTCAACTGAAGCCGCTCCCCCGGCCCCTCCTCACTTCGCCTGCCCAGCTGCCCTGCACAGTGCGCGTCACACAGGGCCTCTCCTCTCGGCTTCCGCTCCGCCCCCACCCCTATAGCTACGCCACTGGTGCAGGCGCAGCTGCAGGACCGGGTCGGGATCCCTGCTTCTCACCGGTCCTGCGAACCGCCTGTAATTTTAACAAACGGTTCGGCAGAACCGGAGAGAACCGGCTGGATCCCATGCCTGAGTGTAGGAATGTATCCTGTAGTCGTGACAGGACTTAACGTGCCTGTAGATGTGACAGACGTATCGAATTGATGCCTGTAGTCGTGACAGGACTTAAACGTGTCTGTAGACGTGACAGACGTATCGAATTGATGCCTGTAGTCGTGACAGGACTTAAACGTGTCTGTAGACGTGACAGACGTATCGAATTGATGCCTGTAGTCGTGACAGGACTTAACGTGTCTGTAGAAGTGACAGACGCATCAAATTCATGCCTGTAAACGTGACAGGACCCATTATTTTTTAATTATTATTATTTTATTTTTATATATATATATATATATATATATATATTTTTTTTTTTAGCGAGTCTGAGGCCGTGACCGGCTAAAGTCATGGCTATCATAGCCACGTGAGAGGCTTGTCCGACAGACAGACTTGCTATAACCAACTTGGTAAGTAGAATGTGAGTACGCACCCACAATGCTACTGTACCTAACTACTGCTTCCTTGCTGATGTAGTGACTGAACGCAGCTAAACATGTAAAACGGAGTATCAGCAACTGTACAAAACCCCCTAATCTTAAAATCTACTCCCGTGATGCACAATAGATGCCAAACGTGTCTACTAAGGCCTAGTTCACATGATCGTTTTTTTTTTGCGAGTGTACGGGCCATTTTTTTGTGTTCGGTATACGGTCCGTATATATAACCATTCATTTCAATGGTACACCATTAAAGATAGAAACATGTCCTATATTTGCCCGCAAATCACGTTCCATGGCTCCATTCAAGTCAATGACTCCACAAAAAAAACAGAACACATACGGAAAGGCATTCATATGTCTTCCATATCCGTTCCGTTTTTGCTGAACCATCTATTGAAAATGTTATGCATAGCCCAATTTTTTATATGTAATTACTGTATACTGTACATGGCATACGGAAAAACGGAACGGAAAAATGGAAAGGAAACGTTAAACAATACCGAATATACATATAAAACAGTCCTCATCATTATTAACCCCCCTTTTATTTTTTTAACACACCTGTTTCTCCTTTTTTTTTTTTTTCTATTTAACCACTGTAATATTGCACAACCATAACCAGGATGTATCAAGACATGACAGGCAAATGTGAGCTGTAATACCACTGGCGACCAGCAGATGGCATGCTGGGACAACCTAAGGCAGCAGAGCGTGGCTCTGAACACATGGAAGCCGGCTCTGCTGCCCGCCGAGACGTGCAGGTAACCACATGCGGCGTGTCGGTGCCGATCCCTCCCAACTGCCTAGAAATTAAGCCGCAAGGCCCCGATCTTACCGCTGGAAGATGTGAACGCTGGGATATAGACACCAATGAGAGGCAGAGACCGTATACTCACGTGCGTACCGGCGCCCGGAAGTAACTCAGAAACGAGACGCCAGTAGGGTGAGGAGGAGGCTGCGGCTTATAAGCAGTATAGCCCCGCCTCCCCTCACACAAATTCAGCAAATAGCCATTTGCCTATAACTTGCTATAGACCCAAAAGTCCTTTTAAGGACTATTGTGTGTGGCAGCAATATATATTTTTAGCGCAACCTGCGCTAAATAGTTTGCAATTGTTTGGCCGCTGCAGACAGCGACATTGTCTGCGCTACATCTCCTGTCTAACGCGTGCGCAGCCTAATTATATCTGTAATGGATCCACAGGATTTACTTTATGCTGTTGAAGATAAATCAGGGCGCACCATAGGGTAATACCGTTGGTAGACAGATAAAATAAATGGTTCCAGTACAGGGCTCACCTTTTTTGGTTGCGCTATCTGTAGGCACAACTCTAGTAAAAGCTTGTCAATACGTGTACTGGAGTCACGATTCGCTGGTGGATCTGCAGCCGTGGAGGGATGACTTCTTGTCGGAGATACCTGAAGTCTCCAAGAAGTGGTAGAATACAAAGGTAAATAGATAAAATATCCCAGGGCGCAAGAATCCAGTCCAGATGGTGATAGTGAAAAGATACTTTTTTATTGCAGAAGCTCAGAGGCATAGAAACTGGAGCACAACAGATCGGAGCACAAAATTCCTACTCCCTGGCCTCACCACACCACCAATGATGTCACCTCTGTATTGTTGACCACAATTATGTTATGTCATGAGCATCAAACCTATGCACATCTGCTGGGGACCCATCCCCACCAACCACTCCCCCTTTTCTTAGCCCCACCTACTTTTTGTTTTGGCGTGTTTTTTGTGTGTGTATTTAAATGCTGTGTGTTTGTGTAACTTCATATGCAGTGTTATGTACCTGATGAAGGGGAACTACTCCCCGAAACGTGTTGTACTTCTGCAATAAAAAAGTATCTTTTCACTATCACCATCTGGACTGGATTCTTGCGCCCTGGGATATTTTATCTATTTACCTTTGTAATTATATCTATGACATCCTGCCAGAGCACAAGAAATACACTTATCCACGATACCTAGCTTCATGTTCCAGTTTGCAGGGCCAAATAAAAAATTCCCAGCTGCCTTGATTCCTTTAAACTTATGTCTTTAGTTTAAAAAAATAGTCCTCAAATTGGATGCGTTTTGGCACATATAGCCTTCCTCTACAGTACAACAAATGACAATAAATTCTCTTTTATAGGTATCCAGTCACATCACATGCTTATGACATCATCAAATGACTATTTAATTATACAAATACAACCTGGCGTAATACATCACATGACTAAGTCAATTCATCTGAACTCTAATTTCATATATAGAAAACCACAAGCTCATTTAATCAGGTATATCACGTTTGATGTATCGCAAGTGTAATAGCCCCTGATCCTGTAAGATTTCTCTGTGTGTGGATGATAAAAGTAAAGGGCCCTTTACTACATTGGAGCAGAGCAGCGAAGGACATCACTCTCGAAGTCAGACCAGCGCGACCAGGTGGTCAGTTGGATTGCAGCAGATAATTCTTCCAGTCGATTAAGCACCACCCTGTCTTCCACAAAGTCCAGTCTCAGTAGCCAAGAGTCTGGTCAACAGAATCCTCACCCTGATACTCCTTCCACCCACCATGGAGAGTCTAGGTAAGCAAGTGATACCACGCTCGGATATTCAGAGGAGCTGTTTTCATCGCCATTCCTTAATTTGGGCCTCTGGCCAAGCCCGCTTGAAGAGGGACATGAGGAGATCTTGTCCCCTGATTCCCAAACTCTGGAGCATCCACAGTCAGAAGAAGATGACGGTGGGGAACGGCAATTAGTGTTTCACGAGGTGGGGGATGATGATGAGACACAGTTGCCAATAAGTCAACCGCAATTAGTGTCTCAAGAGGTTTATGATGAGTATGAGACACAGTTGTCAATAACTGAGGTTGTTGTTAGGTCAACAAGTCAGGAGGATGACCAGAGTGAGAAAGTGGAAGAGGAGCTGGTGGATGATGAAGTCATTGACCCAACCTGGGAAGGTGTCAAGCCAAGTGAGGACAGCAGTACAGAGGGGGAGGGATCCGCAGCACCGCAACAGTCTGGAAGAGGCAGTGGGGTGGCAAAAGGAAGAAGGCAGGCCACACCAAACAGGCACACAACTGTTCCCCGGAGCACCTCCTTGCAGCAATCTCCCTTGCCAAGGGGTTGGTGTTCCGCAGTCTGACGCTTTTTTTAGGAAAGTGCGGACGTTAAAAGAATTGTCATTTGCAACCTGTGCCGTACTAAAATAAGCAGGGGGGTGAACACTAGCAACCTCACCACCAGCAGCATGATCCGCCACATGGCATGAAAGCAACCTAATAGGTGGGCCGAACGCCTGGGTCCACAACTAGTGTCTGTGGGTCACACCACTGCCTCCTCTTCCCCTGTGTTACGTGCTGGCCAATCTCCTGTCCAAGACGCAGGCCCGGATGCCTCACGCCATGCACCTGGACCTTCGCAAGGACCATCAGCTAGCACATCCACTTCTGTGTCCCAGCGCAGCGTACAGATGTATATACCCCAGGCTTTTGAACGAAAGCGCAAATACCCAGCCACCCGCCCACAGACCATAGCACTAAATTCGCACCTTTCCAAATTGCTGGCCCTGGAAATGTTGCCATTTAGGCTTGTGGACACTGAAGCTTTCCACAGCCTGATGGCGGCAGCTGTCTTGCAGTACTCTGTCCCCAGCCGCCAATATTTTTCACAGTGTGCAGTCCCAGACTTACAACAGCATGTGTCCCGTAACATAACCCGTGCCCTGACCAATGCAGTTATTTGTAAGGTCCACTTAACAACTGACACATGCTTTGGGCCAGGGATGCTACATTTCCCTGACAGCACACTGGGTGAACGTTGTGGAGACCGGGAGCGAGTCATACCCTGGGATGGCACAGGTGCTATCGATGCCAAAGATTGTGGGCCGTACTTCCATCAGGATTTCCACCGCCTCCTACAATAGTGGCTGCAACCCCTCCTTCTCCTCCTCTGCCTCCTCCTCCACTTCCACCTCTGAATTATCATCTTGCAGCACCAGTCAGACATCAGTCAGTAGCAGGAAGCAGTGTAGTACTGCAGTGGGGAAGCGGCAACAGGCCTCGCTTAAACTGATCTGATTAGGTGACAAACAGCACACCACCGCACAGCTGTGGCAGGGGATAAGGGACCAGACTGAGCTGTGGCTTTCGCCACTCCACCTACAACCAGGCATGGTTATGTCTGATAATGGCCATAACTTGGTGGCGACTTTGGAGCTCGGCAAGCTCACACACATACCATGCCTAGCCCACGTGTTCAACCTAGTAGTTTAGCGTTTTCTCAAAACCTTCCCCAACTTGCCTGAGCTACTGGTGAAGGTGCGCCGCGTGTGTGCCCATTTCTGCAAGTCATCGAAAGCTTCCGCCTGTCTGGCAACGCTGCAGCAGCGCTTGCAATTGCCAGCTCACCAACTGTTGTGCTACATGAGCTGGAACTCCACTTTCCACATGTTGGCCAGGCTTTGTGAGCAGCAGAGGGCAGTAGTGGAATACCAGCTGCAACATGGTTGTCGCCTTTCCAGTCAGCTTCCGCTCTTCACATGCGACAAGTGGGCAATTATGTCTGACCTCTGTGAGGTTTTACGTAATTTTAAGGAATCAACACAGATGGTGAGCGGCGATAACGCTATTATCAGCGTAACCATCCCACTTCTGTGTCTACTCAAATGTTTGCTGCTCACAATTAAGGCGGACGCTTTGCATGTGGAGGAGGTGGAAATGGGGGAAGACAGTACACAGGGTGATAGCCAGACCACCTTCAGTTTCGTCTTCTCAGCACAAATTGGATGATGATGAGGAAGAGGAGGAGCAGTAGAAGGTTGCCTTCGCTACAGAGGGTAGTACCCATGGAAGTTTTATTCCACACATGGCTGACTTTATGTTTATGTTAGGCTCCCTTTCCCGTGATCCTCGCATTGTAATCATTTTCGCCAACACCGATTACTGGTTGTTCACCTTTCTCGACCCCCGCTACAAATAGAACTTCTCATATCTCATTTCTGTGGTGGAGAGGACGAGCAAAATGGTGCAATACCAGAAGGTCATTATGGAAAAATTGCTCCAAAAATTTCCAGCTGACAACACTGGCTGTGCAGGGTACACATTTCCTTGGCCAATCAAGGAGGGGAGACAAGGGGAAAACACAGAAGTTCCAACAGATGCAGGGCAACACTCTCCAAGGACTGAGACAGTTTTATGACACCCCGCCAGCACCCTCAACCTGATGCGCGGCCTAGTGTCACAAGGAGGGAAGGAGTACATAGCAGACCGTGTCAGCGTCCTTAGCAATCCCTGTGTGCCTTACAACTAGTGGGTGTCCAAGCTGGAAACGTGGCATGAACTGGTGCTCTACGCCTTGGAGGTGCTGACCTTCCCCGCCACCAGTGTTTTGTTAGAGCGTGTAATTTGTGCTGCTGGGGGAATAATAACTGATAAGCACATCCGCCTGTCAACTGAAAATGCTGACCAGTTGAAATGAGCAAGGCCTGGATTGCCCCTAACTTCTCTACTCCACCAGAGGAAAGCAGCTAAACATAAAGACGCTCTAAATGTGTCTTTTATGGTGTATTGAATACACTGTATTCCCATGCACTCCTTCCACCACTAAAAAGGGTATATGGCTCAATCTCCCTTTTCTCATCCTCCTCCTTCATCATATCAACATGCTTATTAGGCTTCCCTCGCTCTTAATGTTTTAGAGGATCAGCTCAGCAGCAGACCCTCACCCCTAAATTTTTAGATGGTCAGCTCGGCAGCAGGCCCTCGCCCACAACATTTTTTAGATGGTCAGCTCGGCAGCAGGCCCTTGCCCACAATCTTTTTTAGATGGTCAGCTCGACAGCATGCCCTGGCCCACAAAATGTTTTAGATGGTCAGCTTGGCAGCATACCCTCACCCCTAATGTTTTAGATGGTCGGCTCAGCAGCAAACTCTCACCCCTAATGTTTTAGATGGTCAGATCAGCAGTGTGCCATCACCCGTAATGTTTTAGAGGGTCACAAGCAGGCCCTTGCTCCTAATCTTATTGAGGAATATAAGTCCAGCAGGAATTATAATGAAAGATATTAGTAGGGTAATCCTAACATAATACAACTGGTCCAAGCAATGATACCCTATTATACAAAAGGATAACTAAAATTTAATGAGAAGGAAACGACTAAACTATATATAATTACCCAGGTGGGCCCACAAACGGCTGGGTGAGCTAAATAAGGGATGGGGGAAGGTGTCCCTAAAACTACTGCCCTGCTCTAATCTTATTGAGGGTCACCAGCAGGCCATCAATCATAATTTTTTAATGGTGTGTATGACGCCCTCCTTTATGTGTAATAAAGGGTGTATTGGAGTACCGGTTACTTGTAATTTTCGGCAGCCCTTTCACTTAGTGCATAGGCTTTATGAGTGTAGGAGTACCACTACCTAAACAATTGTACCACAATGTGAATAAAGGCCTTCCGTTATGTGATATACAGGTTCTATCGTAGTGCCTCTTCCTTGTAATATTTGGGAGCACTTGGACTTTATATACAAGTAAATATACAGGAAAGAATGTTTCCCAACATTTTTTTGCTCTAAAATCGATTTTATCTTCGGTTTGGTGCGTATTATTGTCAGTCTGTGAAAGTAGCGTACTACTCGGACAACATCGTTCCCAGCAGCGACCTGGATGTCCAAGATGCATCCAGACATCCTCCCCATGTTGTTCCCGAACCATTTCAGTGGTGTTTCCATCAATTTCTGACCTTTTTCTATGAACCAGACACCCTCCCCTCTTCAGAGCAGGGGGTGCCTGGTTTAATGCTCGGGTTCTCCCATTGACTTCCATTGTGCTTGGGTGCTCAGTAGAGCACCCGAGTATCCCGAGGTGTTCTACTCAAGCACTCAAGCACTTTGGTGCTTGACCAACACTAGTATTTGTTAATGTGCTGAGTATCATGGCTAACTTTAGGCAATAAGGGAGAATTCTAGTGGACTATTCATGTCTCTAGCTAAAAATCTTAATTTTCAGCAAAATACTGACCATCTTGCACCCCCTATCTATAAGAAGCTTTTCTAGTTTTCTAGTTCAGAACATTTGTACTCTGGTGTGTTCATAAGAATTTATACTGAACCTTGCAATGTTTTATATATTGTCCAACTCTTATGCTATGGACCACTGAATGAACTCATATTTCCTGTGAAAAGTGTTTGCAAACAAATATGTGTTATGCTTCAGCGTAAGTCTTAATCACTGTCAAGATGATCAATGTCGGCAATGAAATAAGGAATATATCCTTTTTGCAACATAGTCTTCAGAATTTGGATGTTGTAGTATATTTACAATTTAAAGGTTTTCAGAAGACCAGCAAAGATTGCTATCATATCCAGCAGAGAGGAAAAGAATACAAATATAATAATATTACTCGATGGAAAGACACATAGATCCGATGGCAAAGTTTTCTTCATGTTTTTCAGATACTTCACAAACAGTGTTATATTAAAGGGGTCATGAGGATAGGTCATAAATGTCAGATCAGTGGGGGGGTTCGATTCCTGGCACCCCCACTGATGAGCTATTTAAAAGGACCATATCACTCATGTGAGTTTTGTGTTTTTTTCAGCATTTACCTGCACCACTACAGGGTTACAGTGTCATGGTCATATTGGTTATATTAGATTTTTTATTTTCCACAGCACTTTACAGACATTAGCATTACACTGTCCCCAATAGGGTTCACAATCTAAGTTCCCTATTAGCATGTCTTTGGAGTGTGGGAGGAAAACTGAGTACCGGAGGAAACTCACACAAAGACGGGGAGAACATGCGGACTCCGTGCAGATGCAGATTCGTACCTAGGATCCCAGCGCTGCAAGGCTGCCCATTTGTGTTAAATGGTATGAATTATATATTTAAAACCTACCTCTGTAGTAGCCATATTGGTGTTTAGGGGACCAATTCTGTCCAGCCTACAAGATCGTGATGCCATCAAGCATTAGAAAGTTGTGTGCTGCTGCACAAACAAGGTCCTGTTGCAATTGTAAGGACATGCTGAGCAGAGCCAGACCTGGCACACAATGTCTTGATGCTAGCTAATGTCATGAGCTCGAGGGAGGTGGCAACTTGGAGTGAAGAGAACCTGAGAGTGGTAAGTATACCGGGGTCAGGTCTTTAGTCTGAATTCATTTTTATTGGTCAGGTCTAGGGGATGATAAATTTAGGGATTTAGTCTAGGGTATAAATGAATTCAGGCTTAGACTGTCCCACAGCGGAACGGGTGAATCACCTGGTGGGCCCTTTAGCAAGGTGGGCCCTTTGTCCCCACTCCCCCGCACAAGTGACACATGGCACAACACTGCATATAGATAGGAAGTGTGCAACTAGCCTATGTTCATATTTAAAAAATTGGTTAGCTTATTTAACTGTCCAGTTTGTTATTATAGAGGCATCAGGCAGCGGAGATCTTTCACCAGGGAGTTGCCTTTTTTAAATCATTGCGGAGAACCCCATAATCAATCATCCTGTAGCATCTTGCTGCTGCCTGCTGCTTTCTGAGCAGATAATATTTGCATGTAGCCTTTCAGTAGGTCACTAGAATGAATTTTATTGGTGGGTCCAAGGCACCCAAGACCAACATTGAATTCATTTTGGGGTTTATTCCGATTAATTTAGAGGTCTGCTCTGTGGTCTAAATGAATATAACTATCTGCTCTGGAGTCTGAATGATTTTGAGATCTGCTCTACAGTCTGATTAGGAGCTGGTCTGTGGGGTCTGATTACTGTAGACATTGATTCTTTGGTCTTATGAATTTAGGGGCTGATCTAGGGTCTGAATGATGTATGAGTGATAAAAAATGTTCTTTAAAATATAACTATCCTGGAACATCTTTTCTTAGAACTCTTTGTTAAATGATTTCTCGGTTTTCCTCCTTGAAACTTATGAATAATCTGAGAAATGGGTGCAACCAGTTTAGGTGTGTACCGTACCTACATATCATGACACTGTATGATCAGAGCTGTGTAGGGATCCACCCTTTTGACAGGGGAAGTGTATTGTTCATTCTCAATTCATTCATAAGATTCTAAGAGGTATAGCAGAGGAACGGCACTAAGTAACTTTCATTCCAGTATTATTATTTCATGGGGAACATAATTGCACCTTAAACAGACATGTCAGAAGAGGGGGCAACTCTTATGTTATTCCTAAAACTGCTTTAGCAGCCCACTGTAGTTGTATTCCTTTTTAAAGCAATTCAGCAGGTAGTTCTGTCCACCTTCTGAACTTTCACATGATGCTGGTAAATATTTATGCCTGTGGTAATTTGCTATGGGGCTCTGCCTTTTATAGTTATGTCTCTGAATACATTACATTAACTTTTCGTCTTACAGCGACAGTCAGCATTAAAGGGTTTATCCCATAAAAAAGTGTTAACATAATGAATAAAGCTTTACAAATGAAACAATATTGAAGTATACGTGCAATAAAATTATATTTTGGCTTTTATGTACATTACATTTTCCTCTTTGGTAGTGCCCTCTGGAGTTTATCCTTCTAATCAACCTGCTCCTGCATTCAGCGGTGGACCAACATGCTCAGTAGTTTCCATGCTACATTCCCCTCCCCTCAGTGACAGCATAGATATCTCATAGTAAAGAAGGTGAAACGGCCCAGACACCTTTCATCCGTCATTCTTCTAAATTCATTGTAGTACAGCATATAGCTATAATCTCTTTGTATACAGTGAATCAGGAAATTCCATACCATATGTACCTTTATGACTATATGAAAGGGACTATTTTTAATGCAGCGTAGGTAGGAGTTAATGAGCCAATTTCAAAGCATCCTAGAAGATACAGGTGCTTAATGAGCTACTGTCCACCCATAGAAAGGGAAAAAGGTCCTCTAGATATGTGAGTAAAAAAGACTATTAAACTCATGGGATAGCTTCTTTAACTGCCTTCAGCCTGCCCCAGCTAACACTGAGTAACACTATAATACACATTATCAGGGGGTACTTTTCGTACTGGCCCATGTTATAAGGGACATTTTTATGTCCTGGCGCACATTATAAGTGGGCATTTTTGTACTGACACACATTGTAAGAGGGTATTTTATGTACTGGCACATGTTATAGGGGTCTTTTTTGTAATGGCACACATTAATAAGGGGTATGTTTTGTACTGGCACACATTATAAGGGAGCATTTTTAGTACTGCCACACATTACAAGTACACACTGGCAGAGAATTATCAATATTGGTGGGACTTTTGAGTGCACTATTACCGTGGGGTCACCCGGGCACAGTATCAGCTTAGCACAATTATTTTTGGGGGGCACTATGTTTATGACACTATTAGTATATATGACCTACAACGACCTGTTAATAGCCCCAATATAATAAACATACATCATATATAAAAATATAAATGTTTATTGGAATACTTTACACATTACATCTAAGTGAAGAAAAAGGGGCAAGATAGAAGACAGCCCCACATTACTGCTACATACAAAGAAGCGCACTGAGTGGTAAAGACACTTCTGATGTTCTGAAATGCTTTAATTTCATTCTCCTGGAGGACGACATTTATCTAGTTACCTGCAACATGGTGTCCCTGTACATGTCGAAATGCCACCACCACCGGATCAAAACTTCCATATTCTTCTTACAAATGACAAATATGGAGCCTGATTTGATTTAGGTTATTTTGCTGGTATTGGATTTCATTTTGAGACATAACTTCTTTGTGTTCAAGGAGCGCCTCTTTCTGCAGCTCCAGGGGACAGCTATAGGGGTGACTTGTGTGCCTTTGAAAGCTAATCTCTTCCTGGGGCTGTGGTAGAGGGATTTGGTCCAAAGCACTAGTGGTTATGGCTCGGTGGTCTCGTGGTTGATGTATATTGACAATATTTTGTTTATTTGGCAGGGCTCCATTTCAGATCTCAAGCAATTTCTACAGCTGTTGAATTCCAATGAGCTGAACATTAAATTAACTTGGAAATACAGTTGCTCCCAGGTTGAATTCCTTGATATCCTTATCATGAAGGAGAAGGATGGTGGTGTCTCTCCTCTCACTATCCACAGACAATTAAAGGCATCCCTGTTGGTCAGTTTTAAGACTTTGTCAGATCTGCTTCAGTGATGAAAGATTTGAAGCTCAGGTGCATGATTTTCAGAATAGATTTCGTAGCGGAGGCTAAATCCAATTAGATCTAAGAAAGGGATATGTGGGAGATTAGCTAGTGGGACCACCTTTTTCAGAAACAGACAGTCCGTATGCAGGCAGTTTCCTTGAAATCTGGCTGGTTGCTAGGTTTATTTAGCCAAAAAGGTTTGTACAGCAGAAAACAAACAAAACAAAAAGTAAATCCTTGTCAGTCCGGCGCTAAGCTATACAGTCGTGTCCTGACTATACGGCGCGGGGCTGCTCCCCGACACCGCCAACACAAATGGTAAAGCAAACCTTTTTTTTCCGCATACAAACATAGCTCTCTCTTAAAGGGCTTATGTCACCCCACTAAAGTCTTTTTTTTTTTGGGGGGGGGGGGGCTAGTTAAATTCCTTATACTGCGATATGAAAATATAATGGTGTTACTTACTTTACTTCAGCCGTTTCTTATAAAAAATAAACTTTTATAATATGTAAATCAGGTCTCTACCAGCAAGTAGGGCGTCTACTTGCTGGTAGCCGCCGCAAAAAAACTCCCCCTCGTCGTGTTGATTGACAGGGCCAGCCGCGATCTCCTCCTCCTGCCGGCCCTGTCAGCATTTCAAAAATCGCGCGCCTGTGTTCATTCGGCGCAGGCACTCTGAGATGAGGAGGCTCACCTCCTTAGAACTTCCTCAGTGCGCCTGCGCCGATGACATCACCGAAAAAGAAGACGTCATCGGCGCAGGCGCCCTGAGGGAGTTCTGAGGAGACGAGCCTCCTCATGTCAGAGAGCCTGCGCCAAATGAACACAGGCGCGCGATTTTTTAAATGCTGACAGGGCCGGCCGGAGGAGGAGCTCGCGGCAGGCCCTGTCAATCAACGCGACGAGGGGGCGTTTTTTTGCGGCGGCTACCAGCAAGTAGATGCCCTACTTGCTGGTAGAGACCTAATTTACATATTATAAAACTTCATTTTTATAAGAAACGGCTGAAGGAAAGTAAGTAACACCATTATATTTTCATATATCGCAGTATAAGGAATTTAACTAGCCCAAAAAAAAAATATTACTTTATTGGGGTGACAGAAGCCCTTTAAGCAACACAGGTTACGGTCCTGTGACTCAGCACATGAGAGACCTGTTGTGCTCTCTTCCTGTTTATTTAAAGTCCACCTTAAGGTGAACTCCAGTGGACCACAATCTCTGGACCGGAACCAAGCCTGCCACCGAGGCTGGAAAAATCCGGGCCGGATTCCGGTTCAGTCCCTTACAACAGAGCGCATGCAAGGTGAAACATGCCTATCATCCATCACCTCGCTTTGCATACCGTCACATATCCCCCCCCTCTGCTCTAGCCCCCGCGGCTGAGCAACTGTCCCCAGCATACAGTGCATGCGGGAGAGGGCATCCGCATTGTTTTGGAGCTTGCCCGGCCTATGCTCTACTGAAAACTTAAAGGGCTGTAAGGCCTGAAACCATCTTGTTACGCGGCTATTTTTTTCCCTGTTGCCACACATCCACTTTAGGGGTGCATGGTCGGTGACGAGCTTAAAAGACCTTCCCAGTAAGTAATATTTCAGCGAGTCTAGGGCCCATTTAATAGCGAGACACTCCTTCTCGACAATGGCATAGTTCTTTTCATGCTTGTTCAGCTTTCGGCTCAGGTATACCACTGGGTGCTCCTCACCATTCCTAGTTTGGGATAGGACAGCCCCTAGGCCCACCTCAGAGGCGTCCGTCTGTACCACAAACTCCTTTGAGAAGTCCGGGGTTACCAACACCGGTAGTACACAAAGGGCCCGCTTTAACTTCTGGAAGGCCTCCTCGGCTTCAGGATTCCATGGCCGACCCTCTGCCCTTTGTCAGGTCGGTCAGAGGGGTGGCAATGGTGGCAAAGTCGGGTATAAACCGCCGGTAATACCCCGTAATGCCAATAAAGGCCCAAACTTGTTTTTTGTTTACCGGTTGGGGCCATTTTTGAATTGCCTCAACCTTATTGGTCTGGGGCTTGACCAGTCCCCGGCCAATAATGTAGCCAAGGTATTTGGCTTTCTCCAGGCCTATGGCACACTTTTTTGGGTTGGCCGTGAGAGCTGCTTTCTTAAGGGAATCTACCACTGCTTGTACCCGGAGCAGGTGCGATTCCCAATCTGGGCTGTGGATGACCACATCGTCCAAATAAGCAGCTGCATACGGGCGATGTGGGCTCAAAGTTTTATCCATCATTCGTTGAAATGATGCAGGAGCTCCATGCAGACCAAAAGGGATCCGCTTATACTGAAACGAGCCTTCAGGAGTGGAAAAGGCCGTCTTCTCCTTGGCCGATTCAGTTAGAGGTATCTGCCAGTAGCCTTTCGTCAGGTCTAGGGTCGTTATGTAGCGGGCTTGTCCCAACCTGTCCACGAGTTTGTCGACCCGAGGCATCGGGTAGGCATCGAACTTGGACACACTGTTGAGTTTCCTAAAGTCGTTACAAAACCTAATAGTGCCATCGGGTTTTGGGACCAGCACTATGGGGGTCGACCAATCACTTTGGGACTCTTCTATCACGTCCAACTCTAACATCATTTTTATTTCCTTTGCGACTGCCTCTCGCCTGGCCTCCGGTATTCTATATGCCTTTACATTTATGTGAACCCCAGGTTCTGTCACTATGTCATGCTGAATCACGTTGGTTTGTCCGGGTAAGGGGGAGAAAAAGTCTCTATTTTTGTACAAAAATGCCCTAACGTCACTTTGTTGCACCAGGGATAGGGATTCCGTTTTGGGGACGTCAGGGATCACCGGTCGCCAGACTGTTGCGGCCGGGGATGTGGCCAATAAAGTCTCTCTCTCCTTCCAGGGTTTTAAGAGATTTACATGATAAATCTGTTGTGGCTTCCGTTTCCTGGGTTGGTAAACCTTGTAGTTTACCTCCCCTACTTTTTCAACCACCTCAAAGGGACCCTGCCATTTAGCCAGGAACTTACTTTCAACCGTAGGAACCAGTATCAACACTCGGTCCCCGGGGCTGAAAGTACGGACCTTGGCACCCCGATTATAGACCCTCCTCTGGGCCTCCTGGGCTCGCTCCATATGTTCACAAACCAGGGGCAATACAGCTGCGATTCGATCCTGCATCAAGGAGACATGCTCTATGACGCTTCGATACGGGGTGGCCTCTCCTTCCCACGTTTCTTTGGCGACATCTAGCAGCCCCCTGGGATGTCTACCATACAAGAGCTCAAAGGGGGAATAACCTGTGGACACCTGCGGAACCTCCCGTATGGCAAACATGAGATATGGTAGCAAAAAATCCCAATTTTTCCCATCTCTGTCAACCACCTTTTTCAGCATACTTTTCAGCGTTTTATTAAATCTCTCCACAAGTCCATCCATTTGGGCGTGGTAGACAGAGGTGCGGAGATGGGAAATTTTATATACTTTACACAGTTCCTTGGTAACCCTGGACATAAATGGGGTGCCTTGATCGGTCAAAATCTCCTTTGGGATCCCCACTCGACTAAACATCTGGACTAACTCCTTGGCGATAGTCTTAGCGGAGGTGTTACGCAAGGGGATGGCCTCAGGGTAGCGTGTCGCGTAGTCCAGGATTACCAGAATATGCTGGTGACCCCGGGCAGACTTCACCCCCGGCCCCACCAGGTCCATGCCAATCCTTTCAAAAGGGACCTCAATTATTGGTAGAGCGACCAGGGGACTGCAAAAATGGGGTGCCAGTGCTGACAATTGGCACTCGGGGCATGATTCACAGTACTGCCTGACATTTGCATGCAATTCAGGCCAAAAAAATCTCTGTCCGATTCTCTCCCTGTTTTTTTTTCAACGCCGAGATGTCCCCCATCATGTGACTATGTGCCAGGTCTAGTACGACCCTGCAGAAGGGTTTGGGAACCAGTAGCTGTTCGACCTTGTCTTCTCCACGTTTTATCACCTGATACAGTAAATTGTTGTTGAGGGCCATGTAGGGGAAGGACACCCCCCAGTTAGGGACCACCGGTTCCCCATCCACCATCTTAACATTTTCCCTAGCTCTAATAAGGGTGACATCTCGCAGTTGTTCGGTACAGAAATCCTCTCTCCTGACTTCTAAATCTGGCATAATATTTGGACTACTATCACTGTCAGGGTCAGAGGCGTTCTCCTGTTCATTACCCTCGAACTGAGGGATAGCTTCCCGGTCCTCCGGCTCCCCGGCCAGGACAGGTAAAGGAAGAGGATCTCCCGCTTCCTCAACAACCTCCCCTTCCCTTTGGAAAAAAGGATCTGGCGAGAGCTCCCGTGCCTCCCCAGCAGGGGGAGCTCTATCTACCAGTCTCCCCTTGCCTTCCCATAAGCTCCAAAAATGGGGAAAATCTCTCCCCACTAACGCTTCGTGAAGCAGTGACGGCACCACACCTACTGAATGTGTCACACTGCCCCAAGGGGTATAAACCTTAACCACTGCTGTCTGGTAGTCCCGTGTGTCCCCATGAATGCAAACGACCCCGATAGTACTGGGATGTAGTTTGGTGGGGTTTACACAATCATTCCTGATTAGTGTCACCACACTACCCGAGTCTAGCAGGGTTGTGAGTGGCTTTCCATCCACAGAAATAGCACACATTTGTCTCTTGGTGCGACTCGAACATACTGCAGTACACGCAACCTGTGCAAAAATAGAAATTTGTCTTTTCCTGTAAACATAGTCACACTGCAAAGGTTCATCGCTTAAAGGACAGTTTGCAGGAATATGCCCAAATGCATGGCACCGATAACACTGTACGTGCTCTACCCCCAGTTCTTTTAAGGGTCCCAAAGACCTTCCTGGCTTCTTTGACCAGTCTCCAGGTCTAGGACCCACAGTCTCATTAGCTGCAAAATCAGTCTTAACATTACCCCTGCTTTTGAACCCTGGAATAGTCTTACCAGATCCTTAGGGTGATCTTGCGCCCCAAGACCCTCCACGGTGGGGCATAGATGGATTCAGCAAGTCCTCAGAAGCAAGGTACCTCTCCACTAGGTCCACCAACTGGGTTGCAGAGTTGGGGTCCCCCTGTCCGACCCACTTCTTCAGTGTCGCAGGGAGCGCACGCAGGTACCGGTCCATTACTACACGCTCCACGATCTGAGGGCCGGTCAAGGTCTCTGGCTGCAACCACTTCCTGGTGAGATAGATCAGGTCAAACATTTGAGAATGGGGTGGCTTGTCGCTGGAGTAAGTCCACTGATGCACACGCTGGGCCCGGACTGCCATGGTGACACACAAGCGTGCAAGTATCTCCATCTTCAGTGTCTCATAGTCCTGGGCCTTATCCGATTCGAGATCAAAGTAGGCCTTTTGAGGCTCCCCGGTCAAAAATGGGGCCAATAGACCCGCCCACTGTTCTTTTGGCCACTCCTTGCTGACAGCAACTCTCTCAAAAGTCGCAAGGTAGGCCTCAACATCATCAGTAGGTGTTATCTTCTGTAGGTGGTACGAGGCACGGACCAATTTTGGTTCCACTGGTGCAGGAGGTTCGAACCCCTTTTTCAGTTCCACAAGAGCCTCTGCGAACTGCCAGTTCATCTCCTGTTGGGCCGCCTGTTGTACTGCAGCGGCCTCTGCGACTTGGCGGTTGGTTTCCCGCTGAGCTGCATTGGCCCGTAGCAGGGCCTTTAAAGGGAACCTGTCACCAGGATTTTGTGTATAGAGCTGAGGACATGGGTTGCTAGATGGCTTCTAGCACATCCAGAATACCCAGTCCCCATAACTCTGTGTGCTTTTATTGTGTAAAAAAAAATAAAAAATATTTGACACATATGCAAATTAACATTAAAGAGTCATATCTTACTTGTGTGACCAGAGAAGAGTCATATTTTCAAGCTCTGACTCATCTCAGGTTAATTTGCATATGTATCAAATAGTTTTTTTTACACAATAAAAGAAAACAGAGCTATGGGGACTGGGTATTGCGGATGTGCTAGCGGCCATCTAGCAACCCATGTCCTCAGCTCTATACACAAAATCCAGGTGACAGGTTCCCTTTAAGAGAGAGCTATGTTTGGATGCGGAAAAAAAAGGTTTGCTTTACCATTTGGGTTGTAGATGTCGGGGAGCAGCCCCGCGCCGTATAGTCAGGACGCGACTGTATAGCTTAGCGCTGGACGGCAAGGATTTACTTTTTGTTTTGTTTGTTTTCTGCTGTACAAACCTTTTTGGATAAATAAACCAGGCAACCAGCCAGATTTCAAGGAAACTGCCTGCATACGGACTGTCTGTTTCAGAAAAAGGTGATCCCCACTAGCTAATCTCCCACACGTGGTGGACTCAGCGGGCATTTTCTGAAAATGGAGGAAATGTTAAAGGGAACCTGTCATGTGGATATTTGATTATAATCTAACTAATTATATACAATTATTAACTACTAAAAAGTACCTTAGATGTATTCACTTACTGGTGTGACAGATGGTTACCTCATAATATACACACAAAGATGCTGCATGCCGCATACTAATGAGCTGATTCGAGTCCGGCGTGAGGTCATTGAGTCCAGCGTATATTTAATTCAGAGCTATAGCCACTCCCCTGTCCACCTGCTGCTGATTCCTATGGAAACAAACTGTCATTCAGCAGCAGGTGGGCGGGGAGAGTCAGGAGCTCATGAATATTCATGACTCATCATTATCAGCTGGAGCTTTTCAATACAAGATGTTGGCAGATTGACTGGGTCAATTAAAGAAAGTGACCCAGCATTTTGCTAAGCGAATCAGTCACTTATTTATGTTGCCCTTAGTTAGGACACCATAAAACTGGTGACAGGTTCCCTTTAAGTCCTTTTTATAATACTATCTTGCACCATTTTAATAATTGTGGTATTTGTATTTTTATGTTTTTTGGAGTTTATATTTTTTATTTATAGACTTGTAAAGAAACCATCCACTTTTATAGATAAATGTAGACCTTCAACTGCCCTTCTGTCGTTTGAATATGGAGACCTACAGTTTATTTTTGAGAAGTTCTGACCAACAGCCTTCATCATGCTGCAATGTTTATGTACTTTGGTTTGTACCACTTGTACTATTTAAATCCCATTGTTAATACACTTAACACAAACATTGATTACTATTTCATTGTAATATATGGTTCCTACACTGCCCTGAATATTGTAGGCTTAAGTAAGTCCAAAGTGAGGCAGTATCTTCAGTGATAGGGACCCATCTGCGGAAGCCACCTTGACGCCAGGTAGGTGGGCCCGACACGTATGTGCGCTAAAGGCTTCCATTATTAATTTATACTCATTTATAGTCGGTATTGTACCACTTTTATCTAAAATGGCCCCAATTTCTTAGCTCTATTGTTTGTATATATAACGGTGTGTAGCAATTTTGTTTTTTGTAATTATGTTTGCTTCATGGATATGCACCTGTGATTCTGAAGGTTTTAGTCAAAATTTTCTTGCAATATATGTGCTATTGACACTATTTACAATATGAAATGATCTTCTTGTGTCCGCACTTGTTACCTTTTTTGCACTTGTAACTTTAAATTGTTTGTTGAGATGGTTGTTTCACTTAGTGATTGAATTACGTTTTCAGCACTATACACTTTCTTTGCTGCTGCCGGATATGTAACTATATATTTTTCTGTATGTCACCACTCTGACTTACTGTCAATCTGTAATGGAGGCATAGATGCACCCTGAGCATGCGCTGCAGCGATCTATTGTGCTGTGCCTGTGTTTGCCCATTTCCATGCCACAATGTACATGCTTACGTCACGTCTCGCGAGAGGTCGGCATGGCGCAGGTAAGTGCGCTGCAGTGATGGAACTTACTGCAACATGTCAGGTGTGCCTCTACAATGTGCCTCAGGTGAGCCCAATGAAGACTTTAGTATTTAATACCCCTCTTGTGACTAAGTTAATGCCTCCTGACGAAGCCAGCTCGGTGGTGAATCTCACATCGAGCGTCTTTTTTCACAGACTGGCATTAATACACAGTGATTGTTGTTAGATATTTTTTACTACTTGCTAGAATATGTCCCCATTGTCTAATCTGTGCGCGGTGACATCATCACGCTCGTTTCTGTTCCTTTGGCTGTTTTTCTTCAATCAAGATAGGAGTGGACGGCCTCTCCGCGATTAAGTGGATGAGGTGAGTATGATTTTTTTAACCCCGGATTAAGCCCCTGAGCACCTAAATGTGGGTCTCAGATGCTGCGATTAGAGATAAACACATTTTTCAAAAATTCGATTCCCCAGTTGCTGCAATCCAAATAAATTTGTGGCGAATTACGTTAAAAACGCTATTTCCTGGCTGCAGAGAGCCTTTATAGTGGTGTAGAACACTGTGCCTTGCTGTAACACGCATAGGGAGTCTGCTGTGGTAGTGAAATAATACTGTGAGTCAGTATGACATGCACATGACAGGCGTCGCTCTTAGAGTCACTGCATACTTCACTTATTTGGGCAGTCACGGGGCAAAAACTGACCAAATAACTGTAATATCAACTCAGCCTTACAGGTCAATGTTAGCATCGCCAGCTGATTCCACATAGATATTATCAAAACCTGTTCTATTAAAAGTGGATACAAGTAAAGCCCCCCGGACCGAGTGGAGAGAGTGTCAGCAGTAAGTTTGTGTTGACATCACTGATTAATTTGCCCTTCCTCTGATCCATCAGAACAATAACCCACAAAAAACGGATCCTGTCTGTGGCGCATACGCCTTGACTCAGTCAGCATTTGGTCAGTAACCCATCAGTATTGCTAATGCCAAATAAACAGGAGTGGATCTAAAACAGAGATGACACGTGAATGGACTATTTGCATGTCTTCTGTGTTTTGTACCAATTCTGATTGGACCATACAGGCCTTACAGCTGCTACACAGACAGGATCCGTTGTGCGTCTCATTTTTCCTTCCTTCTGACAGATCAGAAAATAGGTCAAATAAATGATGATGTCAGCCAGGCCGAAAGCCAAATAGTAGACCAGTCAAGAAGTGGGGAGGGTGGGAACAACATGAGGAGACCACAGAATGGCCCAATGACAGAGTCTGGAGTTGGCAGCAGTATGAGGAGGCCACCGAGTGGAACAATGACAGAGTCTGGAGGTGGCAGCAATATGAAGAGGCCACCGAGTGGCACAATGACAGAGTCTGGAGGTGGTGGCAGTATGAGGAGACCACAGAGTGGCCCAATGACAGAGTGTGGAGGTGGCGGCAGCATCAGGAGGAGGCCACAGAGTGGTACAATGACCGAGTCTGGAGGTGGCAACAGCAGCAGCATCAGAAGGATACCACAAAGTAGCAAGGTGGCATAGTGCGGAGATGGCAGCAGCAGCAGCATCAAGATACCACAGAGTGGCAAGTTGACATAGTGTGGATATGGCAGCAGCAGCAGCATCTGGATACCACAGAGTGGCAAGGTGACATAGTGTGGAGATGGGAGAAGCAGCATCAGGAGACCACAGAGTGTGAAGGCGACATAGTGTGGAGATGGGGTACCTCAGGGATCTGTTCTGGGACCCATATTGTTTAATATCTTTATCAGAGAAATTTCAGAAGGCCTCGATGGTAAGGTGTGTCTTTTTGCTGATGACACAAAGATTTGTAACAGGGTTGATGTTCCTGGAGGGATACACCAAATGGAAAAGGATTTATGAAAACTAGAGGAATGGTCAAATATCTGGCAACTAAAATTTAATGTTGATAATTACAAGATAATGCACCTGGGGAGTAAAAACCCAAGAGCAGAATATAAAATCAGTGATAAAGTCCTAACCTCGGTATCTGAGGAAAGGGATTTAGGGATCATTATTTCATAAGACTTAGAGGTAGCCAGACAATGTCATAGAGCAGCAGGAAATGCTAGCAGAATGCTTGGGTGTATAGGGAGAGGAATTACCAGTAGAAAGAGGGAGGTGCTCATGCCGCTATACAGAGCACTAGTGAGACCTCATTTGGAGTATTGTGCTCAGTACTGGAGACCATATCTCCAGAAGGATATTGATACTTTGGAGAGAGTTCAGAGAAGAGCTACTAAACTGGTACATGGATTGCAGGATATAATTTACCAGGAAAGATTAAAGGACCTTAACATGTATAGCTTGGAAGAAAGACGAGACAGAGGGGATATGATAGAAACTTTTAAATACATAAAGGGAATCAACAAGGTAAAAGAGGAGAGAATATTAAAAAGAAGAAAAACTGCTACAAGAGGAGATAGTTTTAAATTAGAGGGGCAAAGGTTTAAAAGTAATATCAGGAAGTATTACTTTACTGAGAGAGCAGTGGATGCATGGAATAGCCTTCCTGCAGAAGTGGTAGCTGCAAATACAGTGAAGGAGTTTAAGCATGCATGGGATAGGCATAAGGCCATTCTTCATATAAGATAGGGCCAGGGGCTATCCATAGTATTCAGTATATTGGGCAGACTAGATGGACCACAGAGTGTGAAGGTGACATAGTGTGGAGATGGCAGCAGCAGCATCAGGAGACCATAAAGTGACCCGGTGACAGAGTGGAGCAGTGGGTGGCCATACCAGTACCCGTTGACGAAGGTGGGTGAATGAAGGAGCACTTGGCATCAGATGTGTGGCATCAGGTGGGTGGCAGCATCAGAGTAGTAGCTGAGGCAGGTAGCCAGAAGAAACTGGTCTTTTTTGTCAAAGTGTTGGTGTGGCACCATGGATGATCTAGTCTGATGAATCAGGTATTGATGGGTGGAAATCCTGGCTGATCCACGCCTTATTCATCTTGACAAAGGTCAGTCTCTCCACATTTTGGGTAGACATGTGAGTTCTTCTTGGGGTAACTATGCCCCCCGCCGCACAACACCCGCTCTGATGCCACACTACTAGTCGGGCAGGACAGCTTTTCCAGGGAAAACTTGGCCAGTTAGGGCCACAAATCCAGTTTGGCTGCCCAGTAGTCCAGCAGATCTTCAATGTGGGTTGGCAGTGTGCTGTCCAAGTATGACACCACCTGCTGGTTCAGGTCCTTCTTCAGGTCTACCTAGTTTCTTCACTATGCGGTTGAACAAAGCTACTCATCAACGACTGTAGGCTCAAGCTGCTGCTGATGTAGCTGGTTACTGCTCCTGTCACCCCACCCCTCCCCAGCAGCCATGGCAGGGGAACGTGCACACAGAGGGCCCCCCGGTCAGACCTGCGAGAGGATGGATGATGGCGCAGTTAGGCAGCGGCCAACTGACTACATAGGATGTCTCTGTAGTAGATCGTAGATCAGTTTTTCCTCCCTCTCTGTAGGTGTAAAAAAGGCCCCCATCCTGGACCGGTAGCGAGGGTCCAACAAGGTGGAGAGCCAGAAGTAATCCCTCTGCTGAATGGTGACAATTCGGCTGTCACTAACCAAGCAAATGAGCATGCAGCGGGCCATTGGCGCAAGTGACTCAGGGGGACTCCCTGCCTCCATCTCCACTGCATACTAACACGGTGTGTCTTGGTCCTCTGTCTGGTCTTCCACATCGCCCTGTAGCTCCTCTGGCTGCTCCTGCTCCTCATCTCCTGTCAGCTGAGTAGAAAAACCACCCATTTCGCTACACATTGCCTGTGCTCCAATGTCCTCCTCCCACTCCTCCTCCTCTTTTTCCAGTTCAGTCCCCACAGGGCTTATGTGGCCGTGAGATCTACGTCTCCAGTCCCCTGACCAGCCATTGTTACCACCATCTGTTCCAGGACATGAAGCAGTGGAATGATGTTGATCATCATGTATTCCTAGTGACTGACAAATAACGTGGTGTCCTCAAAGGGCCTGAGCAAACGGCAGGTGTAACGCATGAGCTGCCACTGGCTGACATAGAACTTACACAGGGGAGTACTGCTACCCGCTTGCATTATGAAGATGATGGCCTTTCTTTGTTCGTATAGTCAGTCCAACATATGGAGCGTGGAATTCCAATGCGTGGAAACGTCGCATATCAGCCTCTGTTGGGGATGCCTTTTTTTTCGCTGCAGCTCAAGGAGGGTGTGCTTTGCGGTGTACGAGTGGCTGAAGTGCATGCAAAATTTCCTGACCATTTTTAAGATGTCTTGCAGATGGGTGGAAGACTTCAGGAAACGCTTGACAACCAGATTGAACACGTGTGCCATGCAGGGTGCATGGCTCAGCCTTCCTTGATCCAGTGCCAACACCATGTTCTTCCCTTTGTCGGTCACCATGGTTCCGATTTTCAGTTGTTGCAGAGAAAGCCAGGGTTTGATTTCTCGCTGAATGACATGGAGCAGTTCCTCCCCTGTGTGACTCCATTCTCCCAGGCAAATGAGGTCCAAAACAGTGTGACACCGCCGTGCCTTGCACATGTGGTATGCTGGAGGGGCACTGTGACTTGTCCCTGCAGTGGTGGAGCATGAGGATGCAGAGGTGGACACTATCGCTGGACCAACGGCGTGAGAACGTGGAGGCGGAAGCGGCGTCACCTAGCCAAATTGGTGGTATTGCTGTACAGGAACCACAGTCACCCAGTGTGCGTAAAGGACATGTATTATCCCTGACTGTAGTTACAGCTCCACACGTTGGCGCTGCCGTGCACTTTAGTAGACACCGACAGGCTAAAGGACTGGCCCACCTTCTGTTCTTGGGACTCTCCACCTTGGCTTGGCACAAGCCATCAGTTCTCTGAAAGGTGCAGAGTCCACCACTTGAAAAGGGAGGGAGTGCAGCACAAGCAACTTGGCCAGGAGCACATTCAGCTTCTGCGCCGTTGGATGAGTGCACGCATACTGTCTCTTGGCGATTGCTTCTGTGATCGATTGGTGACAGAATGACTGACAAGGAGTAGGAGGAGCAGGAGCATCAGGAACAGCAGACGATGGGAACAACAGACAGCATCCTTCGGCTGAGGTGGTGGAGCCTTGACTGCCTGAAATCGGGTGTGGCATGCCACTGGGTGATGCAGTGGTTGCTGCAGCAGGCTGGAACACCACATCAGAGCCACGGTTCTCCCTGGTCACTTTATGGTGACACTGAATATGTTGACGCAGGGCCGCGGTGCCAACATTGGCACCTTGGCCATGCTTCACCTTCTGCCCACATATTCTACATATGGCGATGTTGACCTCCTCCGGCTTCACAAAAAACTTTCACACCACCGAGTAGCTGATTTTACCCCCAACACTATGCACTCGCTGACTGCTACCGCCGCTGCTTCCGTGAGCCCCTGCACCACTCTTTCCGGGCAGGTAGGCTGCTGCTAAGTGGGTGGTCTACCCTGTGCCCATTTGGATCCCGACCTCCCACTGCTGCCACCCTGGGGACTCCCGGCCACGCTAACGACTTGCTGGCTCAGCTGCTGCCTCACGGGCAAGCTGCAACCCCTTTTCTCCTGAGGATGATGATGCTCCTTCTTCACCCAGCTCCCAAGTGCGATCGACTTCATCATCATCGAGTACTGTCTGCACGTCACTGATGTCCTCCTCAACGGTCTCTGGGTCAGGAGCCTGACAGCTTGCAACACCAGATCTGACGCCACTCTCCTCATCACTACTTGCCTGCCTAGCGGAGGAAGCAGCGGATTTCTCTTCCAGATCTTGGCCGGGCAGTAGCTGCTGACCGCCCTCTAGTAGCTCTTCCTCACTGAGAAGTGGAGCTGAGCAAACAGGATATAATACTTCTCGCGGTGAGGGAACAGAAATGACAGAGGCAGGTTGAGGACAGTTGAGGGCACAGGGCCTGCTCCCAGGCCATGCCAACTAAGGGTTGTGTCTAAAGAACCCACCAACTGTTGGCTGGGGGTGTCTGATGTCACTTGGGATGAAGTGTATGATCGGGTTAACCAATCAAGAATGGCTGGGTTGCTGGTCAAGACACAACCACTAGATGACACTGGGAGCTCAGGGTTCTCTCTGTGACTCCTGCTGCCACGCCCCCTTACTCTGCTGTGACCTCTGCCTGCGCCAAAAACATTTAGGCCTCTGCCGCTCCTCTGTGCATGGTCTGGCACTTCTCTTTCGGACATACTTTTAGCTGAACGAAATTAAAACACCCCTAAAAGAGACGAATATATTTTTCTTTTTGTACGGAAAAAGACCACTAAACGCTTTCACCACAAATAACTGCAACAGTGAAATGCGTATATATTTTTCTTTCTGTATTGAAATAGGCCACTAAACGCTTTCAACACATATAACTCCAGAAGTGAACTGAGAATATTTTTTTCTTTTTGTGCTGAAATAGGCCACTAAACGCTTTTACCACAAATAACTGCAACAGTGAAGTGTGTATATATTTTTCTTTCTGTACTGAAATAGGCCACTAAATGCTTTTGCCACAAAAAACTGCAACAGTGAACTGCGTATATATTTTTCTTTTCTGTACCACAGATAACTGCAGAAGTGAACTGTGCATATATTTTTCTGCCACTAAAGGCTTTTCAAGATAGCACCCCAAGAACAACTTGCACCCCAAGAACAAATTGCTGGAATGACAGAGCTGTATAATGGCTATTTGTATCCCCAAATAATCTTTCCCTGCACTTGTAAATCGCTTTTCTAGCACTGTCCCTTGCGCCTTCTGACTTCTCTACCTGAACTAAGATCCTGTGAAATGATACCTCCCTATCCTTTCCCTAAATGTATAAATCGTGTTTTTTTTTTTCACAATGAGGTTGCTGTTCCTAGCGCCTTGTCACGTCTGTCCCTGCACTCAGAACGCTGGAAAATGTCTGAATCCAAGATGGCTGCAGTATTTATAGGGCTGTGACAGGGCGGGCTGGCTGGCTGCTAATTGGCTGCATGCAGGCATGTCAATCTGGGTGATCCCGCCTTCCCAGAGTTCCTTGCTCCATGTCCTCAGTCCTCACACATGTTGCCGCCATTTTAGGAAAAATTGTGATTTGTTACCACGAAGCGCAAGGAAATTCGCATTCATTATGAGATGAATGTGGCATCTGAGGGGTTAAATGACGGAGGCGGTGAGATTACCATTCTCCGTCATTGTGCCTACTCCATACAATGAAAAGTGATTCATGAATAATAAAATTTCTTGACGAAGTTCGGCGAAGCTGGCGAATTGAATTTTTTCAAAGCTTTGCCCATCACTGCTTATTATCACTGTATTACCCCTCTCTTTTCATGGGTTATAGAATATTCTTAAGAGTATATTTTACGGAGATTCCCGCTAAATAAAACCTTTGTGTCTATTTGCCTATTTTCAGCATTTACTTTCTTGATATTTTGTTCTGCTGAATAATGTGATGCTGGAGACAGGTAATGCAGAAATGCCTGCCAGGGTCAGCAAAATGACTTTTCTAAAATAAACAAGAGGAAACAAGTGTTTAACCTGTAAAAGGTTCCTGAACTTTGCTGGAAGCTTGTTTAGTGAGATGTGCTAAGTCCCTCAAAACAGTATTTCCATGACATGATACAGAGTGACAGCAGCTTCTTAACCTTTTACTCTCTTGGTGTTCAGCAATTTTTAATCCTCTGGGGCATTCTCTATGAGACATTGGCGAGTTTTTCCATTTTTTATATCCTGGTAAGGCTACATTCACACATGTGATTTGAACTCCAGCAGCCTGATCCGGCAGAGGAACGGACTGTTAGAGTTTATCAAATTCAGCATAACCGGACACTGACGCACAATGCTGAATCCCCATCGACTACAGTGGGACCCATCAGGGATCTGGCTGCTTTCTAGCATTTATGCTGGAAAGCAGCCAAATCCCACTGTAGTCAATGGGGATCTGGCGGTGTGTGGTCCTATCAGGTTATGCCTCTGCCAGAGTTCATGTCGCAATGTCAACTTAGCCTAACATTATTGTGGAAATGTAGGAATTTTTCTTTTCATATGGGGCCACAAGTATCTGAAAACTGGTGCTCTGTTCTGCTCTAAGAATTCCCCTTTACAGTACAGGATATACTGTCCATTGCACCCTTAAGGTCTATGTTTATGTGTTTTTTTGGGGGGAATATGTTTATGCTTTAGAAGTGTGAACACCTTAAAGGAGTTGTCTTACTTTAGCAAATAGCATTTATTATGTAGAGGAAGTTAATACAAAGGCACTTACTAATGTATTGTTATTATCAATATTGCTTCCTTTGCTGGCTGGATGCATTATATGCTGCTCGTTTCCATGGTTAAATTATGTAAAGCCCGTGAGGGGTTAGCTATGTACAGCAATACCTGTAGTGAGGGTTCCGGCTTCACTGGTCCCAATCGCTGTGTTTTTGATGAAGCACAGTGGATCAGAACATAAGCTGGACTGGGAGCCGTGTATCGCAATCTGCTGTGCGTCCCCTCCAAGTTAGGACCAGCACTAGGTAGCTGTAGAAGCATATAGTATTAATATGAAGTTGCCCATAGTTTCGCCCTTAATTAAGATGGCGATTACTGTTGGTGACCATAGAAGAAGAATAGAGGCGGAGCATGCGCAGTGAGAGGAGGACAACACCATGGTTGCGGCGCGCTTTTTTATGCGAACTACATGCGTGGAGATGGTGATTTGACAGTATTTATGACCATGATTTCCCCCCTCTTCTTTTTCTTTTTGGTTATAGATGTTTATATATTGTCTATAATATTCTGATGGCCAAGCAGTTTTTTTTATCTTATATACACTGGCACTTTTGTACTTTATTGGATATATAAATGAATGCACATTATATTTGAATAGAATTGTATTCACATTAGATACAAATTATGTATTGTTTATATTGATTACTAATTGATTAATCATGGGATATATAAACACATGCACTTGCACTTTGTAATTCGCTTGACAAACGTTGCTGTGAGGTATGTGTGAATAAATACACTACAGAGGAGTGCCGTGGACCGTTTTGCATATATATATAAAATAGATATAAAGTACATTATATAGTATACATAATTACCATTACTGTAAAGTACCATGCACATGAATAGCACTGCTTTATTGTAACAATAATTATACCCATTTATGGTACATATAAATAATACTTGTATAATATATATAGAATGCACACAAATAGCACTGATATATCATGCACAAAAAAAGCATCAATATACTGTATATATATTTACTGTACTGCTGTACCGTACAAAAAGAGTGCTGCTATTATTTACACATAAATAATATTGTTATACCATACATATACCTTACACACATTCAGTCGCTGATCACGGAATCAGATTTTACAATTCAGCTCTTTGATGTGTAAGCCAAGAAGGAAATACATGTACCTGTATCATGTTACATCAGCTGGTAAAAAGTTATGGCTGTTGTAACCTAATACAGAGGAAGGTGGTAGGTACGATCTCTCAAGGACCTGCTAGTGAAGAGACCAGAGTCCTGCTGCCTGCACCACCTCTACATCTATGCTTAATTATACCTGAGGCAGGTTATGCTCATCCACAACTTCTCCCAGTGATTTCAACTGTTTGCTGGTGCTTCAGAAGCCAGAAGTATAGCTATCAACCACTTATGGGCTGTTTTCAATTAAAAATGAGGTTGTGTTGATGAAGCAAAGCCTTTAACCAAGGATTGAAGATGTAGTTTGAGCAGAGAGATACTAATAAATAAGAGCTCTTACTCTGGCAGACCTGGTCTGTCCATGTTTTATGTGTATGGCCATTTATTCACATGCATATCAACTGTTCAGTGGAGTTTCAGCTGACAAAGTGATTATCTCATAGGGCACTACAACAACCTCTTTAACCAAAATCATGAGTAGGGGAAAGGATTTGACCACGTATTTGAAGATAGATGTTTAGATTGAGCAGCAGATAGGCAGGTTGATGCAGTTCTAATGCCAGTTATGGACTGTTATGTATTATATAACAGGCACTGTGGATCTATTAAGAAATGTCATCTTCACATCATCATCATCATGTTTGCAACTTACCACCTATTTGCATTTCAGCAAATATTAATTTCAGACAGTACTAACAACTTGGCATCTTAAGCAAAGACATAATGAAGTAAGCATTTATGTAAGGAGACACCTTGTTTCGTTAACTGACGAGAATAACTAGAAGCTTGAGAAAAGTTGTATGGTTTAAACAGGAAGTGATTAACCACAAAGGAAGCAGTTCTCTGCCACAGGGACAAATAATCAAATCACAGGTCTGAAAGTTCTGCAGCAACTAACAAACAGAGCTCCAGAATGACTGGATTCATGATCCCAAATAAATAAAAACATCAGTGAAACATGCGGTGAGTGAAAACTTGTCATTTTGCTAAACATACGGTACATTCAGATATTTATCAAAGCTTCTATTACATTTGTAAAATTTCTATTCAGCTTAGTTACTTCTGATTTTGGAAACACTAGGTATCAATTAATATGTCCATCCATATAGTTTCTATAGAGGTTGTCATCCCACTTTTTTGTTCTCCTGAATAGTAATCTAATGCAAAATCTATAATATTCATCATAGTCTTTGTCATCCACCTTTGCCAAAAACCACCATAACTACGGGACTTCATTGTTTGGCTTCTCCCTAGAAGCTGCCTAGATGGGCAATATAGTTATTGGCCTCCTATGCGGCTATCCTTAAAAAACTATAGAGATAAGTGGATGTCTTGAAATTCAGTTTGGGTCCAAATTGAACAAATTGGTTGGCAGTAGAGTTGAGCGAATATAATCCAATGAAGTGGAATTCGATCCAAATTTTAGGATAAATTCATAAATTTGATTCCTCATGCTTTGTGGTAGCGAATCGATTTAACCTGAAATAGTGTAAGAAAACAAAAAAAAATCATACTTACTGTACCGTATCTCCTCCATTTGCTCGCGATGGGCCAGCAGCAGCCATCACGATTGAAGATCTCAGCCGAAATCCCATGTGTGGTGACGTATGACCACAGAAAATGGAGGCGGTAAGTATGATTTACTTTCTTTTTTTTGTTAATTTTACAATGTTTTTAGTCTCAGATGCCGTGATGATGTATGATCGCGGCATCTGCGGGATACAATGATGGGGAGCGGTGCTATCGCTGCTCCCTGTCATTGCACCCGCTACTCACAAAGAAAAAAATGTGCTTCGTGACCAAGTAATTTGTAACAAAGCAAATGTATTTGTAAAATTCGGCGGCGAAGCAGCCAAATCGAATTTTCCAAAACTTTGCTCATCTCTAGTTGGCAGATTTGATTTGGGTCCTAATAAATGCAACCTGAATTGAAAGTGCTCTAATTGCCCTGACAAACTGTGGATGACATTCTGTGGCCTCCTAAGGCCTCTTTCAGATGGGCGTCATATTTTTGGCCCGGATAAGATGCAGGTACTTCGCGGGAAAATTGTAATGCATTTTGCACGTGCGTGAGAAAAATCGGCATGTTTGGTACCCAAACTTCTTCACAGAAGTTCAGGTTTGCGTTAGGTGTAGTGTAGATTGTATTATTTTCCCTTATAACATGGTTATAAGGGAAAATAATAGCATTCTTAATACAGAATGCATAGTATAATAGTGCTGGAGGGGTTAATTTTCACCTTAATCCACCTGTTCGCGCAGCCCGTCTTCTTCTTTGAGGAATAGGACCCTTGATGACGTCACTGCGCTCATCACATGGTCCATCACATGATCTTTTGCCATGGTGATGGATCATGTGACGGACCATGTGATGAGCGTAGTGACGTCACCACAGGTCCTTTTCCTACTGCACAGCAAAGATGAAGACAGAAGAGAAGCCGGGCTGCGCGAACAAGTGGATTAAGGTGAGTTCAAAAATATATATTTTTTTTTTTAGCCCCTCCAGCCCTATTGTACTATGCATTCTGTATTAAGAATGCTATTATTTTCCCTTATAACCATGTTATAAGGGAAAATAATAATGATCGAGTCTCCATCCCGATCGTCTCCTAGCAACCGTGCGTGAAAATCGCACCGCATCCGCATTTGCTTGCGGATGCTTGTGATTTTCACACAGCCCTATTCACTTCTATGGGGCCTGCGTTGCGTGGAAAACGCACAAAGAGGAGCATGCTGCGATTTTCACGCAACGCACAAGTGATGCATGAAAATCACCGCTCATCTGCACAGCCCCATAGAAATGAATGGGTCCGGATTCAGTGCGGGTGCAATGTGTTCACCTAACGCATCGCACCTGCGCGGAAATCTCGCCCGTCTTAAAGAGGCCTAAGGCTTCTTTCACACGAGTGATGCCGTTTGTGTCAAGATCTGTTTAGGGAAAAACTAATGGTTTTGCACACAAGTTCAATTAGGTTTTTCTGGCATTGCGTTCAATGTGTGCGTTTCTTCGATCCAGATTGTATCCGGACTGAGTTTTTCACGCACATCAAAAAACAATCTACGTCTTCTATCAACCATCTGGATGTGTTGCGTTTTTCACACAAGCCCCATTTACTTCTATGGAGTCTGAGCTGCATGAAAAACACACAATATAGAAGACTAGCTGAAGGACCTGGCTTCGCACGAGTATATTTAATCTATTTCATTTAATGTTTGTGTGTGTCACTAAAAGATATCGACAGTATCCACTATAACAGTGACATCTACAGCACCGTGCCCCATTAACAGTGACCTTCACAGCCCCCACCCCAGCCCCCCACAATGCCCTGTCTCCTTAAAATGGGACCTCCACAGCAGTCCACCTCCTTAACTTTGACGTTTACAGCAGCTTTCCCCTTTAACAGTGATTTCCACAGCACCCCACCCCCTTGACATTGACCTCCACAGGGGACCACCCCCTTAACAGTGACCTCTACAGCACCCGCCCCTTAACACTGACCATAGGTTACAGTCCCCTGAACTGACCTCCACCATTCCCGGCCCCCTTAACAGAGACCTCCACAGCGACTGCCCCTTTAACAGTGACTGCCACAGTACCCCGCTCCCTTAACAGTGACCTCCACTGTATCCCACTCTCTTACAGTGACCTCACAGTACCCCGCTGCCTTAACAGTGACCTCACAGTACCCCGCTGCCTTAACAGTGACCTCACAGTACCCCGCTGCCGCTTTAATAGTGGCCTCCACAGTCCCCTCTTCCCTTAACAGTGACCTCCACAGCGGCCTGCCCCCTTAACATTAACATCCACAGCGCCCTCCCCTTTAACAGTGACCTCCACAGTGGCCGCCCCTTTATTATTGACCTTTACAGTACTCCGTCTCGTTAACATTGATTTCTACAATAACCCGCCCTTTAACAGTGACCTCCACAGAGCTCCATTCCCTTAAAATGTGACTTCCACAACACCCCACCCCCTTAACAGTGACTTCTACAGCACCCCGCCGTTTAACACCTCCATAGCGGACCGTCTCCTTAACTATGACCTCCACTGTTCCCTTCCCCCTTAACAGAGACCTCCACAGCATCCTGCTTTCTTAACAGTGACCGCCACAGCAATCTTTCCCTTAACATTGGCCTCCATAGCAGACTGTCCCCTTAACTGTGAACTCCACAGCAGCCTGCCCCTAGGGTAGCCAGAGGTCTGGTTTTAGGCTGGACAGGCCAGCTATCAGACTCCCTGTCCTCCGTCCAGCGCAGGGCCTGGACGGACACAGGGATGTCCTTTTGAACAGCTCACTCTCAGACAGCAGCACTGTGCTGCCTGAGCATGAGCTGCAGGGAGAAAGTCACCCTCCCTCCCATCCCTGCAGCTGACAGAAGTTGATGATTACCTTCATTTTTCAATATCCAGCGGCTGTGGCGTGGGAGGGGCGTGGCCTAATCGGGTCAGGGCGTGGCTTAGTGGGACCTGGGGAATGGGGTTTTTAAGTCTGTCTTTGGAGGGCCACCCAACCTGCCCCCTTAGCTGTGACCTCCACAGAACTCTGCTCCCTTAACAGTGTCATCCACAGTGCCCTGCCCCTTTAAAGCTGACCTACAGCAGTGAAGAAAAATGGCTGGGTTGTTATGGAAACCTGGTATAAAACTGTGTGTATGTGGAGACTAAGGGCCTGTGGGCTTCTATGGCTGCTAAGGGACATTTGACCGTATGTATGGCAGTTGGTATATGAAGAGAAAGACCTGCAGGCTTCTTATGGCTAATGTAGGTCATGTGATGTGCCATATTTGCATATTTTTTGGGAATACCTTAGAAACGGTACATGCTAGAGAGCTGAGACCCGGTCTAATGTCTTCCTGGACACCTGATGTATCTGTGTGGCAAATTTCATGATTGCAAATGCGACAATGCGGATTCCTTTAGCGGACATACATACATACACTCAGCTTTATATATTAGATGCTGCAATTTTCTTGAACGCAAAGATTATGAATGAAAATGTGCACTGACCCTTTGAAATGAATGGGTCATGATTCAGTCCGGATGCTACACGTTCACTGCACACATCACATCACAAGTGTTCCAAAAATTATCCCCTTTTTGGGGAGAAACTAGCAGCCGTTTTTTTGTTATGGTAAATAAAATTTTACATAGTTACAAAGGGATAGATGGGGACGCGAATCCCAGAAGGAATTGATTCTCAGATTTCTATACGTTTTCATAAGCATTAGGCCTCATGCACACGATAGTGTTTTTTCACTGTCAGTGATTTGGCTTTAGTGGTCCGTGTCCGATTTTGCTTCAGTTGTGTTTCCTTGTGTTTTCCTTTTTTTTTGTCTGACAGGGAAAAAAATGGAAGGTTAATAAAAAGTGCAATTTTATTGCACCAAAGTCTTGTAGAAAAAAACGGACACGGACGCGGACACGGATGACATACCAGTTGTGCATCAGTTTTTTTTGATGGACCCATTGACTTGAATGGGTCTGTCCTCCGTTTTCCACTGACAAGAACAGGTTATATTTTTTTGACGGACTGAAATCACGGATGCGGAGAAAAAACGGAGGACTATCATTTTTTTTTCACCACTCCATAGAAATGAATGTGACCTCCGCTAAACTGTGAAAAATGACGGAACGGACGCGGATGCACACAACGGTCGTGTGCATGAGGCCTTAATGTCCACTGTTCCTGCTATGACCACGTCCTGAGGAAGTCTATTCCACAGATTCACAGTTCTTATAGTAAATACGTTTTGACGCTTCTGGAGTCTGAACCTTTTCTTTTCCATAAATGTATTCTATCGCCACAAGTTCTACTATCAGAAAAACATGTGGACAATATTCCAGCAATGGCTATAGATTTTACAAAAGCTGTGGAAAATATTCTCTCTTTTTGGGAGCAGCAGCATTAGTAGAGTATGGAACCTTGTCATGAATGGGTAGGGAACAGTTTAGCCCCGTACTCCACTCCGCACCACTACCTCTTTGCATGATCCGTCCTAAGTGACGGCTCATAACTGGATGGCAATCCCTTCTTAGCAAAGCGCAGAGACCTAAACCAAAACGGTTAAAGAGTAGTCAGATCGGTGAAAAGCAGACAGGAAAAATAAGGACCGGATCAAGATCCAAAATCAGATGCAAATACACAGCAAAATGAAACCAGGAGATGATGTCAGAGACAAAGGGGCAAAGCAGCGTTTTAGATATGAATGTGGATACTGCTTTCTCTTTATTGCTGTACCTTATCATTAGAGATGAGCGAATTGAAGTTGACAAAGTGGAATTCAATCCGAATTTCAGGAAAAATTAGATTTGCATTGAATCCGAATTTCCTCACGCTTTGTGGTAACGAATTGCATTAAAATGGCTGCTGCACGTGTTAGGACATGGAGCAAAGAACTCTGGAAATGAGGGATCACCCACAATGCCATGCATGCAGCCAATCAGCAGTTAGCCAGCCCCTGTGATGTCACAGCCGCATAAATACCCTCAGCTATTTTGGATTCTGCCATTTTCCAGTGTGCTTAGTGCAGGGAGAGACGTCAGCAGGAGCTAGGGACAGTGCTAGGAATGACTTAATTGTGCTGAAAAAACGCTTTACAAGTTCAGGGAAAGATTAGTCAAGGTGTAGAGAAGGGATAGGGAGGCATCATCTACACTATAAAAGGAAGGGCAAAATAATCAGTGACGTCAACACAAACTTACTGCTGACACCCTCTCCACTCTGTCGGGGGGCTCTACTTGTTTAAGCATTTAATAGAACAGGTTCTGTAGACATCTATGTGGAATCAGCTGATGGCTGTCATGGATGGAGTAACAGAAAACAAGAAGTTACAAATAAGGATCGAACTGGCTTGATCCGAAACTAAGGAACAAAAGGGTGACCCCTATTTAAGCCCTGAAACTCTCCCTGTCTTCTCAGCCCATGCAAAGATCTCTATGATAGAAAATTGCATGCCCTCGTGCCTCGACTGTATGACACCTGAACACCCTATAATAGTGAGGGGACACGACCACCGGCTCCCTACACTTAATACGGAGGGAGTCAGGGTCACCTAGGATCAAGCAAACAGGAAAACACAAATCAATGAACAGACTTATCTGTAGAAGCATCAATTGTAGCATCCAGCATGTACACACTCCAGGAAGTTGTATAAACCGCAAAGTGATGCAATATGGGAGGGGATTTAAAGGGATGCAATCAGTGCAACTAGATGACAGCTGAAAGAGGGAAACGAGATGACAAAATGAAAGCAAAACAAAAGAACCTCAAGCAGGAGGTTCTGAAGAACGGCTGTCAGAGCTTCTCAGATGTCTGGCGGTGACAATGGCGGTGTAAAAGGAGATCGCTTCTTCTTGACGCTAACATCGACCTGTAAGGCTGAGTTCACACTTGAGTTAGTTGGTCAGTTTTGGCCCTGTGACTGTCCAAATAAGTGAAGTTTGCAGTGATTCTAAGAGCGACCCCTGTCATGTGCATGTCATACTGACTCACAGTATTGTTTCACTACCCCAGCACACTCTCTATGCGTGTTACTGTAAGGCATAGTGTTCTACATCATTATAAAGGCTCTCTGCAGCCAGGAAATAGCAGTTTTTTTTATGCAATACGCCACAATAAATTTGGATTGAATCTAATCGAATTTTTTAGAAATTCGCTAATCTCTTTCATTAATGGTAGCCATTTGCAACTTGACCGAAGGCAATTTCCTATATTTAGAGGGGATTTTTTATTTTATTTTAATAAAAATGTTTTACACAAAAACGTTGGCATATGAAATTCAACTAATGAAGTTTGATAACTTCCCTTCTATATTTGTGTGTGTATATATTGTAAGAAGGTATCTGGAATCATCGCAGATGGAAGGTATGTGTCACAAAGGTTCCTGGCCTCGGTGAAGTAAGAGCCGGTATTTTATGTGTCAGCAGCCGCTATTGCTAATTGATACCTAAAGATTTAGCATGGCTGTTAAAGCTGATCCGGAACGGCTCTTACTGGGAGTAGTCAAAGTGCTAGGTGGGTGACTACTCCCCATGATCCAGGGAGGGTTTTGCCAGGCATAAAAACCAGCCAGCATTGCCAGGTGTGTGGATTTACCTCCCCCTGACAGTGGAGCTCAGGAGTGTGTTGTGAACTGAGGTTTAAGCCGGTCTGGAGGACTCAGGCCCCTCTAAAGGCAAACAGGCCGCATATGGACTTCATGAGGCTGAACGGCTAACAGGGTGTGAATTACCACCCAGGAGAAAAGGTGACTTTTATTGTTTATGGACTTTTCTTGTGTGTGAACAAACACCAAGCAACCTGCGTTTTGTGATACACCTTGTCTGCATTTTGTTATACACCAATGTGTGAATAAACACTGCTGTTTGATTCAAGAACTGTGTACTTTGCCTCTATACTGTATCTGCTAGTCCTAACTACCAGAGCAAATCCCCACTATATATAAATATATATACAGTACTGACCAAAAGTTTGGACACACCTTCTCGTTTAAAGAGTTTTCTTTATTTTCATGACTATGAAAATTGTAGATTCACACTGAAGGCATCAAAATTATGAATTAACACATGTGGAATTATATACATAACAAAAAAGTGTGAAACAACTGAAAATATGTAATATTCTAGGTTCTTCAAAGTAGCCACCTTTTGCTTTGATTACTGCTTTGCACACTCTTGGCATTCTCTTGATGAGCTTCAAGAGGTAGTCACCTGAAATGTTTTTAACTTCACAGGTGTGCCCTGTCAGGTTTAATAAGTGGGATTTCTTGCCTTATAAATGGGGTTGGGACCATCAGTTGCCTTGTGGAGAAGTCAGGTGGATACACAGCTGATAGTCCTACTGAATAGACTGTTAGAATTTGTATTATGGCAAGAAAAAAGCAAAGAAAAACGAGTGGCCATCATTACTTTAAGAAATGAAGGTCAGTCAGTCCGAAAAATTGGGAAAACTTTGAAAGTGTCCCCAAGTGCAGTCACAAAAACCATCAAGCGCTACAAAGAAACTGGCTCACATGCGGACCGCCCCAGGAAAGGAAGACCAAGAGTCTTCCGAGTCATCCGAGTCACCAGCCTCAGAAATCGCAGGTTAACAGCAGCTCAGATTAGAGACCAGGTCAATGCCACACAGAGTTCTAGCAGCAGACACATCTCTAGAACAACTGTTAAGAGGAGACTGTGTTAATCAGGCCTTCATGGTAGAATATCTGCTAGGAAACCACTGCTACGGACAGGCAACAAGCAGAAGAGACTTGTTTGGGCTAAAGAACACAAGGAATGGACATTAGACCAGTGGAAATCTGTGCTTTGGTCTGATGAGTCCAAATTTTAGATCTTTGGTTCCAACCACCGTGTCTTTGTACAACGCAGAAAAGATGAACGGATGGACTCTACATGCCTGGTTCCCACCGTGAAGCATGGAGGAGGAGGTGTGATGGTGTGGGTGTGCTTTACTGGTGACACTGTTGGGGATTTATTCAAAATTGAAGGCATACTGAACCAGCATGGCTACCACAGCATCTTGCAGCGGCATGCTATTCCATCCGCTTTGCGCTTAGTTGGACCATCATTTATTTTTCAACAGGACAATGACCCCAAACACACCTCCAGGCTGTGTAAGGGCTATTTGACCATGAAGGAGAGTGATGGGGTGCTGCGCCAGATGACCTGGCCTCCACAGTCACCGGACCTGAACCCAATCGAGATGGTTTGGGGTGAGCTGGACCGCAGAGTGAAGTCAAAAGGGCCAACAAGTGCTAAGCATCTCTGGGAACTCCTTCAAGACTGTTGGAAGACCATTTCAGGTGACTACCTCTTGAAGCTCATCAAGAGAATGCCAAGAGTGTGCAAAGCAGTAATCAAAGCAAAATGTGGCTACTTTGAAGAACCTAGAATATGACATATTTTCAGTTGTTTCACACTTTTTTGTTATGTATATAATTCCACATGTGTTAATTCATAGTTTTGATGCCTTCAGTGTGAATCTACCATTTTCATAGTCATGAAAATAAAGAAAACTCTTTAAACGAGAAGGTGTGTCCAAACTTTTGGTCTGTACTGTATATATATATATATATATACAGTATATGTTGTTATTATATACATATATTATGTTTTTACATAGAATTATACTCTGATATATTTTGTTTTTACATAGAATCCTACTGTCTTGCTTCCTGAATGCTGCATTTGTAGGTTTTCACAGCTGAAATATTCTTAACCACACAATCCCTCTCACTGTCCACATCATCTATATGATTTGCTCCCTCTTTCATTTTGGATTGCAAGAACTCTTATTTTTAATAGTTTAGAAATATGTTGGAGGAACAATGCAGTGTATATCATCAGGCAGTGAAATTTACTGATATCCTAAAGTAGACCACAGGAAGGAGAGAGGAACTATGAACATGACATATGAGAGATGTTCTTGGCTCAGCCTGAGTATTTTATAGCTTAAACTGAGTGTTACTGCATCTTGTCATTACATCAATTTGTTCCTGTGCTTTTGGACTTTGTATGTTTGGCAGTAAAAAGCTGGCTCGGTACATTTTGCTATATTTGATACTTAGTTTGCCTATTCCCAAGTAAAGATGTTTTTAGATTTTTATTAAGCCTAGGATATATGTATATGTGTGTAAATATACATAATTTATATTATATATCTGCAGTGACCAGGAACGGGTACGCTGACGCGACTTTAATGCAGTGGCCGGGTCAGTTGGATAATAGTCTGTATTTGTTTGTGACGCCAATTGTAGCATGCGCAGGATACTATCCCAGGGCCCTTCTAAGGTGTTATAACGCACGTCCCAGATTAGTAATGCCAGAGCAGTGTAATGGCTATAATGTCTCTGCAGGGTGGTGATAATTGTGTCACGGGTAATTGTCTCCTACCTGGGTACAGCTGGACTCCTGGCTTCCTGGCTCACTTGAAATAAATTTGAGTGTAGTGATAGTAGGAGTAATAGAGGAATTTTGCAGAAGAAATGATGTCCAGACCTTTAGATGAAGTTCAAACGTTGCTTTACTTGAAGTAACTTGCATCCAAACAGTATACAGCTTTGTTCTCTTGGTCCTAGCAGGTTTTGGCAATGATTGGTAGAAATTAGTGCTTCTGCTTTAAATGTGACCTCTGCTGTGTGGGGGACAGACTAGCTGAGGAGGGAATAGCTTCTCCTAGGTCTCTGGACTTATCTCCCAGATGGATTCTCAGGGGATGCTTTCTTCCTGGAACTCTGGAGTTTGTCTGTAGTTTTCTGCTTTTCTCATCCAGCAGAGCTGATGGTGCTCAAACTGGGTAGATGGCCAACTCTCAGCTGAGACAAGGTCCTTGCTGTCTTCCCTATGCAGAGGGACTCCTGAATGCTATCACACAGCCTTCCCCAACAGGGGTGGCTGGCACACTGACTTCCTTCTCCACCCATGCTGCAGGATGTAGGAACTGCCCACTCTCTCACAGAGGGGGAACAAAGCTGGAATAATCCATTCCAGCCTAGATTCACTAAACTGGGACTTGTACTCGCCAATGTGTTTCTGCTACCTACTGGTAACCAGGCAAATTATATGAACAATAGCATTTAACATATATTTGTATGCACATTTGTGGAGGACATGAGCAAAATCATATCAGATGACAGTGTAAAAGCTCTTAGAAGATAGTAGCGGGGTAACACAACTCTGGGGTGTTACATATCCAATATATGGTATATACTGTATTTTCTGCACTATAAGATGCACTTTTTACCCCAAAAGTGGGGTCAAAACTCAGGGGGTCTTATACAGTGGGGGCTACCCTAAGTCACCTCTCACCATCAAGTGTTTGTGCAATGTTCTTATACTGCCTTCATTGGGGACCAAATACACAGTCCACACTTTTTTTGCTGTTCTAACATAATGGGGAGGACTTGTGTGCATGCACAGCAGTCCTGACAATGTATTTCAGTGCAGCTCTGAGAGCTGACATTTGGAGATGTGTGTGTGTGTGTTGGGGGGGGGGGGGGGGGATTGGCACGTGGAGACATGGGCGGATATTGATCCAGGCTCCTTATCTGCAGTACTCATGCATTACTGTGGATAATGGTCCACAATTCATGTGACAGATTCCCTTTAATGAATTTGTGTATACAGCTCACACAGAGTGCAGTATAATAGATGTATATATGTAAGCTCTGTGCACGGTGTGCATACATATATGGTAGGCTCTACCCCTACCTCTAAAATCTAGTAGAGGCTATGCTGCAAATCTGCATGTGTGACTGTGTGCACTAAACTCTGCAGCTATGTCTGGAATATTATATTCAGGCTCTTTACTACATGTATATCTACCTACTGTAACAGCAGCTGCTGTTACAGTAGGTAGTAGGTGGTGTGTGTGTTTCCCTGCTTACCGCCGCTGTCCCGGGTGCTGTGTTCAGCGGTGATCTGCGGCCGGTGCTTCCCATTCCCCGCAGTCCTGGGCTCTGTCTGTGTGGGTGCTGTTGTTCTGGGATCCGCTCCACAGTTTACTCTTAGCCCTGACCACAGCATGCTTGCTGTTTGTTTCCTACAGCACTTCCTTAAGGCCCAGCGCGTCACTACCTGGGCTTTATGGGTTAGGTCATGTGACCTCACTGACCTATCCTAGCCCTCCTGCGCATATATAAGTGGCTCAGTCCCCTTCCCAGATGCCTCAGTGTCAAGGTCTTTGTGCCCTGCTAAGGTTCCTTGTTTCAGCTTGTGTTCCTGACTCGTATCTGTATTCCTGGACTCTGCTACCTGTTATATCCCTACCTGCTTGCCTTGACTCTCCTGTTGCTGACCCGGATTGCCTGACCTGTACCTGTGCCGCCTGCCCTGACCTTTTGCCTGTCTGACTACGCCTTTGCCTCATCCTTCGGTCTTGCACCTCTGGTACCTTTCTCAGGTACCTCCTGGTCCGCCTGGACCAGCTGCCTCGTGTGCCTATCATCCTCAAGAGGTAGCGACCCGGTGTTCCCCTCGAGAAAGTCTATCCCCACCATCCGGTTGTTTGCCGTGCTGCCTCCGAAACTCCGGCCTACCCCCATTATAGTTAATGGGGCCGAAGCGGTAGTCCGGGGGCACGAGTGCACTATCGGCAGCGCGGATCCGACAGGCTGTTCATCCTCTGGAACAGTCTTCCGGAGTTCCTTGCTGCTAGTGTAAAAGTACTCTTATAGTGTGAACTATATATACAGTGTATGCATACTCCCATTAGAGATGAGTGAATCGATTCTATCAATTTGGAATTTATACCGAATTGTTCAAAAAATGTAGGTTCTTATGAACCTGAAGATATGAAATTGGTTTTTCTTCCAAAAGGAAAAGAGATGAGCAAACCAGTATTTTTTGGGTCCATCTAGCCTCCTAGGACTCATAATTTTTAGGAAAACTAGTTATCTATTTTCGTTTTTTTTTAATGATTTTTTTCCCATCCCTTATCCCATCTACCCAAGCTTTGGAACACAGTGACAGTAATAATAAATGATGTTTGAGTGACTCTGACATACATAGCTATGGGTAAACTCAAATTTGACGGTGTTAACATAGAGAGTAGTGAGTAAAAACACACAGCGCTGGCACATGTCTCATGCTTTTTCATATTCACAAGCTTCCAAAAATTATCAGGGCCAGATGATATTTAAACACACAGTGAGATAAAAAAAAATAAAGTGGCTTGGGGACCAAGTATCCAAAAATTATGCCTTGACAGAGTTAGAATGCCTGCCTATACTTGGGCGACACATACATATGCAACACGCACAAGTGTTGATTATCAGAAGAAGAAGTGGCTCGTTGTAAACAAGCCTAAAAAAATGATCCCTTATAATTGATAGCAGCAGCAGTGCAGTGTGTATATGGACGGCTATACTGACATATGGCCGCAATAGTGTCAGCAGCAGGAGCAGCATAGCATGAAACATACAAGGCTGTCTATTGGTGGTAGTAGCAATATTAGTAGTAGTAGAAATGATAGTGGCAACAGATGCTTTGCATTAATGATGGTGACAGTAAGGGATTAACAGCGAGGAGCAGCTGAGGCAGCGGCTGCTGCAACAGCAGCCATATGGTACATGTTGGCAGAAAGGCACCACTATGATGGAGGCAGCAGTAGCCTTACAGAAGATGATGGTCAGCAGTGGCCCAATGGCAGCGGTGGCATGATGGAGGCGGCAGCAGCAGCAGCCGTGCAGAACGTGACTGCAGGCAGGTTGCAGCAGTGGCATGATGGAAGCGGCAGCAGCAGCCCCACTAAAGTTGTTGGTAAACAGACAGACAGCAGTGGCATGATGGAGGTAGCACCAGCAGCCGTACAGCACATGATGGTTTGCAGGTCGCATTAGTGCCATGATGGAGGCAGCAGCCATACAGAGAGTGATGGTAAACAGACAGCAGTGGTATAATGCAGGTGACAGTAGCAGCCATACAGAATGTGATGGTTGACAGGTCACATTAGTAGCATCATGCAGGCAGCAGTAACTATATAAAAAGTGATGGTAAACAGACAGAGAACAGTGGCATGATGCTGGTGGCAGCAGCAGCCGTACAGAATGTGATGGTAGGTGGACAGACAAATGCAGTGGCAAGATGGGGCACCATCAGCAAGGCTAGATCTATTGATCGGAATCAGCCTATGGAGTCTGAAAATCCTGGTTCATTTTAAGAAAAGTCATAATTTGGACACTGGTGGAGGACAAGTTGGTCAGTTTGGTTGTCTCTATGCCCCCCGCGTTGCTGAAAACCATCTCCGAGATGATACTGGAGGCTGGGCAAGAAAGAAGAAAGGGAAGGTGCTCTGCCAGTTCGGGCCACTGTTCCAGTCTGCCTGCTAAGAAATCCATGGGGTCAGGAAACAGGGTATACACCAGAGACTGGCCATAGTTTAGATAGGCCTAACTCTGGGCTTGCTGACTGGCCTCAGCCTGGTGCAGCACATGGAAAAACTGCTCCAGCTTCTGCTACTGAGGCTTCTGCTGCTTCTGGTGGTGGGATGGGGCTGACTGTGCAGGAGGTGAAGAGGATACGCTGGCAGCAGGCCTCTGCTTGCTGTAAGCGCAGCAGGTTTCGTACACAGTGTGTCCTGATAGTAATGTAATTTGTCCTCCCGTTCTGCCCAAGGAAAACATTCCCCCATTTTGCTTTGGTAGCGAGGATCTAAAAGCCTGGCTATCCAGTAATCATCAGACTGCTTGATGTCAATTATACGCCTGGCACTACGTAAGCAAGCGAGCATACAGGTGACCATTCTGGCTAGCGTTCACCAGAAGCCAGTTCTTTCTGGCTGCGACAACTGAGGCCTACTACTACTTCTGGCTGGATAGTTGATGCTGCTACTACCCACATTTTGGCTCTGGATCTTTCATTTGGAACCCTTTAGTAGGGCCTCTCAGGTAATGTTGTGCTCTATCCTGTGTATTGGTGTAGTACTCATGTATGTATGCTGCTAGTTTGAATACAATCAACAACCACAAAAAAAAATTAATTGGAAACATGTTTGTTAACACAGAAATAGAGGGAAACAAATTTAGGTATAAAATTTGTTTTCCCTCACAGATACTTTTGTGTGGAAACTGAACATACGGAAATGGACAATTGAGGCCTTACCATTAATATCATGTTTACTTGTGTACTGATCGTCTATATGATGGTTTCATTAAATTGAAAAAGTCCCCAAAAAATTAAATTCCAACCATGTGGAAATAGAATAAATTTACAGTAAATAGATAATTGAGGCTTGATGCTCAATTTCACGTAAACACTCACAGGCAGATTGCTGCTATACCTTGTGTTTTGCTGCAGTAATCACACATATATGCTGGTGAATTAAAATGAACCCCCTCCAAAAAATATAAAAAATTAAAATTAAAAAATTACATTTCAACCTTGTGAAAATGGAATTCACGGAAACAGATGTTTTAGGCCTGACACTCAATTTCTCGTTCCCACTCACATGTAGATTGCTGCAATACCCTGTGTCTTATAATCAAATACATTTGCGGGTTTAATTAAAATGAACAATCACTCCAAAAAATGTATTTCTAACCACGTAAAAATAGAATTCACGGAAACAGACGATTGAGGCTTGACGCTTAATTTCATGTTAACACCCACAGGTAGCTTGCTGCTATACCATGTGTTTTGCTGCAGTAATCACATATGTATGCTGATTAATTAACTTCAACCTCCCCAAAAAAATGTTTATTGCAACCATGTGGAAACTGAATAAATGTATATGGATGATTGAGGCTTGAAGCTCAATTTCATGTTAACACTGACAGATAGATTGATGTTATACCTTAGGTATTGGTGCAGTAATCATGTATATATGCTTGTTAATTAAATTCAACCCCGGCAAAAAATAAAAAATTTGCAACCATGTGGAAGCTAAATATATGGAAACGGACGATTGAGGCTTGACCCTCAATTTCACATTAACAATCAGAGGTAGATTGCTGCCATACCTTGTGTATTGATGCAGTAATCAAGTATATATGCTGCTTAACCCCTTAAGGACATAGGACATACCGGTACGCCCTATTTCCCGAGTCCTTAAGGACCAAGGACGTACCGGTACGTCCTAACTTTAAATCGGGATTTCCGGCGCCCCAGGGGTTAATCTGAACAGGATGCCGGCTGACATCATTCAGCCGGCATCCTGTCACAACGCCAGGTGGGGGGTCATATGACCCCCTGTGTCGGCGATCGCAGCAAACCGCAGGTCAATTCAGACCTGCGGTTTGCTGCGCTTTTTGCAGTTTCTGATCCCCACGGTCCCTGACCGCGGGGATCAGAAACTTCAGAGTGCCTAAAATCAAGATTTTGCACCCCCCCCCCCTGCACCCCTGCACGAATTGATGGCAGCGGGTAGTGCAGGGGGGGTGTCGCAGGCGGTGGGGGCGTTGCGATCCCCGCCCGCCTCCCCTTGAATAATCGTTGGCGTCTAGTGGGTTATACCAGGGTGCCAGCACCCAGGGTGCCAGCATCGTTGATGCGATGTCAGCCGTTTAACCCTTTCCATACAGCGGTCCGTACGGCTGTATGGAAAAGGTTAACAGCGCAGGGAGCTCCCTCCCTCTCCGATCGGGGGGCTGCTGTACCTTTGCAGCCCCCCGATGGAGAGGGAGAGAGCCCCCAGGCAGCCCCCCGAAGCCCCGTCCTCACCCTTCCCCATCTGCGAAGTTGTGGCAGACGGGGAAGGTTCCCATGGCAACAGGACGCCTGCTCAGGCGTCCTGCTGTCCATGGTGTTGAACAGATCTATGCTAAAAGCATAGATCTGTTCAGTGTAAGTAAAATACAGTACAGAAACCTATATAGGGTTCTGTACTGTATTTTACAGACATCAGACCCACTGGATCTTCAAGAACCAAGTGGGTCTGGGTCAAAAAAATGAAAAAAAATGTGAAAAAAGTTAAGATAAAAAAAAAAACATTTATCACTGAAACAAAATTAAAAAAATAAAATACACTACACATATTAGGTATCGCCGCATCCGTAACGACCTGATCTATAAAACGGTCATGTTACTTTCCCCGCACGGTGAACGCCATAAAAATAAAAAAATAAAAACTATGAGAAAATTGAAATTTTGCCCACCTTACTTCCCAAAAAAGGTAATAAAAGTGATAAAAAAAGTTGCATGTACGCCAAAATAGTACCAATCAAACCGTCATCTCATCCCGCAAAAAATTAGACCCTACTCAAGATAATCGCCCATATACTGAAAAAACTATGGTTCTTAGACTATGGAAACACTAAAACATGATTTTTTTTTGTTTCAAAAATAAAATCATTGTGTAAAACTTACATAAATAAAAATTAAGTATACATATTAGGTATCGCCGCGTCTGTATCGACCGGCTCTATAAAAATATCACATGACCTAACCCCTCAGGTGAACACCGTAAAAAAAAAAAAAAAAAAAAAACGGTGTAAAAAAAACTATTTTTTGCCATCTTACAACACAAAAAGTGTAATAGCAAGCGATCAAAAAGTCATATGCACCCCAAAATAGTGCCAATCAAACCGTCATCTCATCCCGCAAAAAATTAGACCCTACTCAAGATAATCGCCCAAAAACTGAAAAAACTATGGCTCTTAGACTATGGAGACACTAAACAATTTTTTGGTTTTAAAAATGAAGTTATTGTATAAAACTTACATAAATAAAAAATTGTATACATATTAGGTATCGCCGCGTCCGTGACAACCTGCTCTATAAAATTACCACATGATCTAACCTGTCAGATGAATGTTGTAAATAACAAAAAAAAAACTTGCCAAAAAAGCTATTTCTTGTTACCTTGCCGCACAAAAATTGTAATATAGAGCAACCAAAAATCATATGTACCCTAAACTAGTACCAACAATACTGCCACCCTATTCCGTACTTTCTAAAATGGGGTCACTTTTTTGGATTTTCTACTCTAGGGGTGCATCAGGGGGGCTTCAAATGGGACATGGTGTCAAAAAAACTGTCCAGCAAAATCTGGCTTCCAAAAACCATACGGCGCACCTTTCACTCTACGCCCCGCTGTGTGGCCGTACAGTAGTTTACAGCCACATATGGGGTGTTTCTGTAAACAACAGAGTCAGGGCAATAAAGATACAGTCTTGTTTGGCTGTTAACCCTTGCTTTGTTAGTGGAAAAAATGGGTTAATTTCATCCCCATTTGCCAATAACTCTTGTGCAACACCTAAAGGGTTAACAAAGTTTGTAAAATCAGTTTTGAATATCTTGAGGGGTGTAGTTTCTTAGATGGGGTCATTTTTGGGCGGTTTCTATTATGTAAGCCTCGCAAAGTGACTTCAGAGCTGTAGTGGTCCCTAAAAATTGGGTTTTTGTAAATTTCTGAAAAATTTCAAGATTTGCTTCTAAACTTCTAAGCCTTGTAACATCCCCAAAAAATAAAATATCATTCCCAAAATAATTCAAACATGAAGTAGACATATGGGGAATGTTAAGTCATCACAATTTTTGGGGGTATTACTATGTATTACAGAAGTAGAGAAACTGAAACTTTGAAATTTGCAAATTTTTCCAAATTTTTGGTAAATTAGGTATTTTATTATGCAAAATTTTTTATTTTTTTTTACTTTATTTTACCAGTGTCATGAAGTACAATATGTGACGAAAAAGCTATCTCAGAATGGCCTGGATAAGTCAAAGTGTTTTAAAGTTATCAGCACTTAAAGTGACACTGGTCAGATTTGCAAAAAAAAAGGCCTGGTCCTTAAGGTGAAAATGAGCCTGGTCCTTAAGGGGTTAATTAAATTGAACCTCACAAAAAATATAATAAAATTCTGTAAAAATGGGGGGAAAAAATAAAGTATTTCATTGCAGGTAGTTGCTTTTGAGGGTTGCAGCATCTGTAGTTTTGCTAGGAGCTCCTGTCTTCTCCCTCCCTGGTTGTAAGCTTCTCTGCTTGTCCTTATTCTATGTACACAATTCTTTTTTTGTAATGCTGGCAATAAGCTTGACCCACTATGCACCCTGGCTCATCTGATTACCCTCCCTAACTTCTCCCCTGGCCCACCTCGTGCAGCAGTATTTTGTTCTACAAAATGTCAGTACTCATGCCAGAACCCAACAGACCCATTATAGTGAATGGGATTTGGTAGGTTCTGGCGGTGTTCAGCATATTTTGACAAGAATCTGGGGAATTTCATGATGTAATACCACCCAACTTTCCCACTGTCCAGCATGGCCCATGCGCAGAGACATGAGAAAAGTGTGAGGAAGTGAGTGCCCCCCTTTCCCCATCCCCTGTGTCATGCAGGACAGCTGGGAGACACTGACATTACTCGCTATCCTGCTTGACACATGTGCAGAAACAGGAGTCTCTGGGAAAGCTCATTACTGATGAGATTGTGGCAATCCAGAGGAATCAGGCATGATGGAGCTAGCAGGTGGGAGGCGGGGCTAGGAGGCGTGGCTAGCAGATGGGAGACAGGAAGATAGAAGGGGCGGGGACTCTCCTCCACTGCGGGCCCCATAGCAGCTGCATGGTCTGCCTATATGGTAGGTACGCCAATGTTTATTTCTGACTGTCCCAGATTGTTTTTTCACTCTCCCTGACTCCCTAAGTTATTTTTCCTTACAGACACCGTAAGACCCAACCACCCTCATCCACAGCCCAGCAAAGAATGGCTGCTTCTTCTGCTAGGTCACCTCCCTGCCTGCTGCAGCACTGATTGGCTTAGCCAATCAGGGAAAGCCTCCCCTCCCACTTCCTCTCAGGCTCATATGAGAGCCCTTCTTCTTCCTACGTAGGGCTTTTTTCCCACCAACATGTGCACTAAAATGGCACTACTCGCCGTTTTAGTGAATTAATCCAAAATGAACCTGAAAAGATTTGGGTTAGTCTGCCATCTGAAAAAAAGCAAAGTTTGAACCAAACCCAAGCTCATTTTTACTAAGCCTCTCTGATACCCGTATAGGTTGTGCTAATTTGCATACAATACTCCTGCCCTAAAATACTCCTCATACATACTCACATTCTCTCCATAAGAAGGCACAGTACCACCTGGACAATGACTATCAACCAAGGCTTCCCATACAGCTTGGCTAATTCGCTCTGCTCAGCTATTTGTTGGTATGAGACACTCCGTTTTTATTTCCTTTTGGAAGGAGGTCTGGTTTGTATGTTTCTTTTCCAGAGGAGCATTTATTTTCCTCCCTTTTGGAAGAAGGCCTGATTGGCACAGAGTAGTGTTACGCTTCTCGCTTTCTCTTATGTAGAATTAATTTGGATCGGAATAGAATTTCAAGAAATTCACTCATCTGTAATATAGATATATAGAGATAAATCCTTGACAGCAGGGGCGTAACTACCATAGCGGCAGACCATGCGACTACTATGGGGCCCAGGGCAAGAGGGGGGTAGTTGGGATTATCCCCTCTTCTACTGGAGGTGAAAACTTGGTCAGGACTCTACCCTCTAAAGCAGGGGTGCACAACCTTTTTTGGTCTGGGAACCGAATTGTTGCATTGCTCTATTTCAAGGGGCTGCAAATAAAAATAATGTTGATCGGCGCTCATCGCAAAGTGACTGGGGAGGAATGATCACTACCACAGTCATTCCGCCTTCACTTAGTTATATTGATTATTGGTAGTCCATCCCTGATTACACAGGGAGATGTGCTGCAGATAATCGGACATCTTTCATCCTGAAAAAATATTCAAATCAAATGCCAAACGAGCAATTCCTTGTTTATCGAATGATCAGCTGCACGATTATACTGGGCAAATATAAGATATGAGCGTTCCTATGAAGACTTGTTCCCAATAATTGTCCCGAATATTGTGCTTCAGCATAGCCCCTGAAACCAAAGAGTTATATTTACCTGTTCCCCACCACTCCGGTCCTTCGCACTGCCCCCGTTTACAGCTGGCAGTGCATGGACATGGTCATACACCACTCCAGCCAATGACTGGCTTACGCGGTGATGTGGCCACAAGCAGCATGTCACTTCTGAAGCCATTCATTGACTGGAGCCGTGCAAGTGACCATGGCCATGCACTGCCAGGTGTAAACAGCGCAGGAACCAGAAGATAGAGGCAGTGGGGGCATCACAGAGGACCGGAGTGGAGCAGTATGAATCTTCTGTTTCAGAGGCCATGCTGCAGGAACTTGTTAAAAAATCATTTTTACCAGAAAAGTGGCGACATTTCCTTCCATTCTGCCTCCTATTCATAAATCAGTGCTTTCCTTAACTGCAGAGGACGGAGCTCACTGATTATTACCATCACCTGCCAATCCAGTTATAGGCGCCCTGCAGTAACCAGTAAGCACTTTACCTTGCTAGTGGGGAAGGCGCTTTATTTATTTTTTTAGAATTTTCTATAATTTTTTTAAAAATATTTTTGTCACATAATATGTCCTCCAAAGGTCATAAAAAGACTGTTGCGGGACAGTGAACACTTTTTCATTTAGCACTTTTTCCTTTTTATTGTATTTTCTTATTTTAATTTTCTTTTTTTTAGAATAATCTTTTTTTTTTTTTTGCCACATAATATTTTATTTCTCTTTTCTTTCATTTGTATTTTATAATATTTTTATTTAGGTTTTTTTTAATATAATTTTTAAACTTTATATATATATATATATATATTTTAACCACATAATTGGTCCCCAAGAGGTCACTGAAAAACCTTTGAGAGACAATAAGAGACTTTTTTTTTTGGCACTATTTCCATTGTAACTGGAGCATCCAAAGGAACCCCAGTTACAGGGAAACTAGCCTGTTGGGGGGGGACTCAGTGGCGTACTTACCATATAGGCAGGCCACGCAGCTGCTATGGGGCCCATGAGGAAGGGGGGCCCGCCCCCATCTATCTTCCTAACTGTCTCCCGTCTGCTAGCCCTGCCTCCTAGCCCCGCCTCCCACCTGCTAGCTCCACCACGCCTGATTCCTCTGGATTGCCACAACCCCACCAGTAATGAAGTAAGTGACAACTTGTAGGTGAGGAAAGTGCAGAGGTGTATGTGGGGGGAGGGGGTCACTCAGCTTTCCCAGGCTATTCCTCTGCACATATGCCATTCAGAACAGGAGGAAATCTGGTTGTCACTACATTATGTAATGTGACTCAGCTTTCCTGATATCCTGCATGGCACAAGTGCAGAGGCATGAGAAGATATGGGGGGAGGTGGGATTTGTGTTACTCAGCTTTCTCAGACTATTCTAATTTATTTTCACATTTGCCATGCAGGGCAGCAGAAAAGCTGGGTGCTATTACATCATGTAATGTCACTCAGATTTCCTGCTATCCTGCAAGGCATAAATGCAGATAATAAGAACATGGAAAGGCAAGGGGGGGGGGGGGTGTTCACCCAGCTTTCCCAGCGACTCATGTCTCTGCACATGTGTCATGCAGGATAGCAAGTAATGTCAGTGTCTCCCAGCTGTCCTGCATGACACAGGGGATGGGGAAAGGGGGGCGCTCACTTCATCAAAATGTTCTCATGTCTCTGCGCATGTGCCATGCTAGACAGCAGGAAAGTTGGGTGGTATTACATCATGTAATGCCCGCCCCAGATGTGCGCGGGATGGAACGAAACCCTACGGAAGCACTACGGAAGCACTACGGAGTGCTTCCGTGGGTTCCGTTCAGTGCCTCCGCACCGCAAAAAGATAGAACTTGCTCTATCTTTTTGCGGAACGGACGGATTGCGGACCCCATTCAAGTGAATAGGGTCGCGATCTGCATGCGGCAGCCCGACGGCCGGTGCATGTGCATTGCGGACCGTAATTTGTGGTCCACAGCACGGGCACGGAGGCGCACCAGTCGTGTGAACAAGCCCTTAGTTGAACAAACAAGTTTTGCTTTGTATGGACATTGTTGGCCTGGTTGGTTCTGATGGGCCAATGTAAGATAGATCATTCAGGCTAGTACTCGCAACTCCCCTGAGCCTATACAGCACAAACATGATATGGAGTGAGTGACTGAGGCAAACATGACACCCCTCCACCAGCATGCCCGGGCTGAGCTTGCATCAGGTACTGTTGCAAGAAAAAGTATGTGAACCCTTTGGAATGATATGGATTTCTGCACAAATTGGTCATAAAATGTGATCTGATCTTCATCTAAGTCACAACAATAGACAATCAGTCTGCTTAAACTAATAACACACAAATAATTTAATGTTACCATGTTTTTATTGAACACACCATGTAAACATTCACAGTGCAGGTTGAAAAAGTATGTGAACCCTTGGATTTAATAACTGGTTGAACCTCCTTTGGCAGCAATAACTTCAACCAAACGTTTCCTGTAGTTGCAGATCAGACATGCACAACGGTCAGGAGTAATTCTTGACCATTCCTCTTTACAGAACTGTTTCAGTTCAGCAATATTCTTGGGATGTCTGGTGTGAATCGCTTTCTTGAGGTCATGCCACAGCATCTCAGTCGGGTTGAGGTCAGGACTCTGACTGGGCCACTCTAGAAGGCATATTTTCTTCTGTTTAAGCCATTCTGTTGTTGATTTACTTTTATGCTTTGGGTCGTTGTCCTGTTGCAACACCCATCTTCTGTTGAGCTTCAGCTGGTAGACAGATGGCCTTAAGTTCTCCTGCAAAATGTTTTGATAAACTTGGGAATTCATTTTTCCTTCGATGATAGCAATCTGTCCAGGCCCTGACGCAGCAAAGCAGCCCCAAACCATGATGCCCCCACCACCATACTTCACAGTTGGGATGAGGTTTTGATGTTGGTGTGCTGTGCCTCTTTTTCTCCACACATAGTGTTGTGTGTTTCTTCCAAACTCAACTTTGGTTTCATCTGTCCACAGAAAATTTTGCCAGTACTGCTGTGGAACATCCAGGTGCTCTTGTGCAAACTGCAAACGTGCAGCAATGTTTTTTTTGGACAGCAGTGGCTTACTCTGTGGTATCCTCCCATGAAATCCATTCTTATTTAGTGTTTTACATATCGTAGATTCGCTAACAGGGATGTTAGCATATGCCAGAGACTTTTGTAAGTCTTTAGCTGACACTCTAGGATTCTTCTTCACCTCATTGAGCAGTCTACGATGTGCTCTTGCAGTCATCTTTACAGGACGGCCACTCCTAGGGAGAGTAGCAGTAGTGCTGAACTTTCTCCATTTATAGACAATTTTCAGTCCGATTATCGGGAACGAGCGTTCGCAATCTGCCCGTCTAAATGTGCCTCCAATCACCCAAAGAACGAGCAAAAAGCTAGTTCATGGGGTGATTCTGTAGTTCGTGCAGGCACCACCGATCATAGTTTCTGGGCAGCAGATCATGCGGTCAAATTTTTGTTGGGGAAGGTGGCAACCCCACCTACAAGATCTGTGCAATCATCATGTAAAGCATAATTGTGAAAGATTTATCAAAACTGGTGTAAAGGAAAACTGGTTTAGTTGCCCATAGCAACCAATCACATTCATCCTTCCATTTTTCAGAGCTCTGTTTACATCAATTTTTACAAATCTTCCCCAAATATGTCAGGCATAAATTGTACAGTGCATATAGAGGGAAATCATAAGAAAAAAAGTAATACAGTCTGTCACACAACTAAACAGCCTCTTAACGTGAAAGAAGCAAGTGAAACAATTAATCTCTTTACCTAGTAATGAAGTATATGTTTACACCCCAATTACATAAGACTAAATTGTCTAACACTGACCAAAACAGACGGTTCACAGTTAACAACTGATCACTGACGGCTGTAAAGGGTGCCCACTTTCATAACCCCCAAAAGGAGGACACCATACCTGAGACAGTAGGTGAGGATACAACACACAGAATGGAAACCGTAATCTATATGCTAGTGCCAGAGGGCATTACAGGGAGAAGGTATAAAGATAGGGCTACAAATCCCAGCATGTCCAGGTCATTATTATGGGATATCAGGGGACATTTTAGGGAAGTGGTACACGATAAGAGGACTACAACTCCCAGCAAAGGAAGGAACGTTGTATAAGAAAAGAGAACTACAACTCCCAGTATGCCCAGGGTGACATAATGTGACTTCAGAGAACTTTACAGGTATGAAGTATAAGACAAGAGAACTACAACTCCCAGCATGTCCTGGCCATTATTATGCTATATTAAAGGGACAATTCAGAGAGGGACTATAAGAGGAGAGGACTACAACTTTCAAGGTTTCTTAGGCTAACTACTTCTCCACCACTAAACTCTGCCCCGGCTGCACTGATCACATGACATCATCAGTGGTCCTTACCACTTCTCCTCTCCACTGATGAGCTCTGGCCCCTCCTGCATTGATCACATAATGGTGACATCATCACAGGTCCTTACCACTTCTTCTCTCCACTGCTGAACTCTGGCCCCTCCTGCACTGATCACATAACGATGACATCACCACAGGTCCTTAACACTTCTCTCCACTACTGAACTCTGGCCCTACCTGCACTGATCACATAACGGTGACATCATCACAGGTCCTTAACACTTCTTCTCTCCACTACTGAACTCTGGCCCCTCCTGCACTGATCACATAATGGTGACATCATCACAGATCGTTACCACTTCTTTTCTCCACTGCTGACCTCTGGCCCCTCCTGCACCAATCACATGAGGGTGACATTATCACAGATCTTTCAGCTCTTGCATTGTAGCAGATAAAGATGTCTGGGAAAAAGAGGAGGTATGGTCACTAGTGTTGAGCGAGCATGCTCAGCCGAATACCTGTTTGGCTCGAGCATCACTATGTTCGGCAGATCCGAGTGCTCGTCCGAATACTTTGGGTGCTCGAGTACAATTTAATACAATGAAAGTCAATGGGAGAACCCCAGGCACCCCCTACTCAGAAGAGAAGAGGGTGTCTGGTTCATAAAAAAAGGTTAGAAATTGGTTTGGAAACAATGGTTTGGAAACAGCATTAAGAGGATAGCTGGATGCATCTTAGACTCCTATTATGTACAACATACAATAGACAACCACACAAAGGCTATATGCCAAAAGCCAGGTATGTGCAAGCCATACATCTATCCATGAGACAGATAACAGCTAGCATACCTTACAATGGCAGCCTTGTGCACCTTGAGATATTCCAAACTAGCTCTCATCTGACTGAGAACCAGTAAACCTCAAAGTTATTTTGCATCTATTGGATGGCTTGGGTGGACCTGCACACCTAGATCAATATTACTAGGGCGACAAAAAGTTTTCAGATTGTCCTAACATAATATTCAATAACCTTTCTATACAGTTTTGTTATGTAAAAACGAATTTGCATAAACATGGGCCTATGGGAAAGACATGCAAATGAGCAGAATCTGCCTTGTTTTTCAGCTGTCATAAGACTATTAAAAATAAATAGATGACGCTATTGAGTTATGAACAGTGCCATCTATTGATTTCAGAGTCTTAGACAAGAGTAGACTAATAGTTTTGTCAGAAGACTATGAAACCAATAGATGGCGCTGTTCATAACTCAACAGCGCCATCTATTGGTTTCATAGTCTTCTGACAAGAATATTAGACTATGAGTCTTATGACAAGCTTATTAGTGTAGCCTTTTTCATGGAAAATTCGCAATAAAATTTAGCGATTAGAACATTCGCGATCTACACTGAGTTATTACGCAGCTTTCCCAGTGTCAGATTTTATCACTGAGTTATTACCCAACTTTCCCAGTATCAGATATCATCCTAGTGTAGATCATGAATATTCTAATCGCAAATTTTTATTGCGAATTTTCCATGAAAAAGGCTACACTAATAAGCTTGTTATCCATAGTCTAATATTCTTGTCAGAAGACTATGACACCAATAGATGGCACTAATGAGTTATGGACAGCCCCATCTATTGGTTTCATAGTCTTCTGACAAAACTATTAGTCTACTCTTGTCTAATACTGTGAAACCAGTAGATGGCGCTGTTCATAACTCAATAACGCCATCTATTTATTTTTAATAGTCTTATGACAGCTGAAAAACAGGCAGATTCTGCTCATTTGCATGTCTTTCCCATATGCCCATGTTTATGCAAATTAGTTTTTACATGACAAAACTGTATAAAAAGGTTATTGAATATTATGTTAGGACAATCTGAAAACTTTTTGTCGCCCTAATAATATTGATCTAGGTGTGCAGGTCCACCGAAGCCATCCAACAGATTCAAAATAACTTTGAGGTTTACTGGTTCTCAGTAGTGTTGATTGCGAATATTAGAATTTTTAATTTTTATTGCGAATATAGGTACTTCGAAAATTTTAGAATATAGTGATAATATATTCGTAATTTTGAATATTAGATTTTTTTTTAATCAGTACACATGATCCCTCCCTGCTTCTAGCTTGTGGGCCAATGAGAAGGCTGCAGTATATTTGACTTTAGGAGTAGTGTTGTTTGCAAATTTTCGTAATGTGAATTTTTCAACTTACAACTATTAGATAAAGAAGATTATAGCACTATATTAGCTAAATTGTTCTATATTCTTTTTTTTTCCGAATATTCGCTATATAGCTATAAATTAGTTTTTTTTCGAATATTTGTAATATTCTAAAACAAGAATATATAGCAATATAAAAAAAAACGAATATAGAGCAATTTAGCGAATATAGTGCTATTATCTTCTTTGTCTAATAGTTGTAATTTTTTTCTCATCTGAAGTTCAGATTGGAAAAAAATTACAACTATAAAAAAAAAGATTATAGCACTATATTAGCTAAATTGCTCTATATTAGTTTTTTTAGAATATTCGCTATATTGCTATATATTCTTGTTTTAGAATATTACGAATATTCTTAAAAACAGTTATAGAAATATAGCGAATATTCGAAAAAAAGAATATAGAGCAATTTAGCTAATATAGTGCTATAAACGTCTTTGTCTAATAGTTGTAAGTTGAAAAATTTGCACTAAAATTCGCATTACTAAATTTTGCATTGTGAAATTTTGCATAGTAAACGATCATTACCTTGCAGATTTTTTTGAGTAAAAAAATCGTAGAATATAACAAATATTCGAATTTGCGAATATTCGACGAATATTCTACAAAATACTCGTGAAATATAGCAAATTCGAATATGACCCCTGCCGCTTATCACTAGTTCTCAGTCAGATGAGAGCTGATTTGCAATATCTCATAGTGTACAAGGCTGCAATTGTAAGGTATACTGGCTGTTATCTGTTTCATGGATAGATTGATGGCTTGCACATACCTGGCTTTTGGCATATAGCCTTTGTGTGGTTGTCTATTGTATGTCGTACATAATAGGAGTCTAAGATGCATCCAGCTATCCTCTTAATGCTGTTTCCAAACCATTTTGATGGGGTTTCTATCAATTTCTAACCTTTTTTTATGAACCAGACAATCTCTTCTCTTGCGATCAGGGGGTGCCTGGGGTTCTCCCATTGACTTCCATTGTGCTCGGGTGCTCGTTAGAACACACGAGCATACTAATGTGTTCAGCCAGAACAGCCAAGCACACGAGCACTTTGGTGTTCGCTCAACACTAATGGTCACCCTAGAGTTGTACAAGAACATATCCTGGTTGGAATTGGGTGAGCCGAGTACTTACCTTACTTTTTCTGAAAGGCCTATATGAGGTGGCAGAGAAAAGGGGCCTCAAATATCTATACATAATAAATCCATTGCCTAATCCACCTGTCCATTTCTAACACTGACTAGGTGCAGTACTTATCATTGGTGGTTATTAATACTTGTAGCAGATATTAATTCAAGAGAAACAGTCTGCATTGAAGGGAAGGATCATTGCTGACATATGTAACAGTGATTGCTTCATTAACATTTTTCTTTGACCCTTTGACTTCACAAAATTATTGCAGATGATGGAGGTGAATCTTAACATGCTGTCAAACATGCTTAACATCATTTACCTCTTCAACATAATTTGACAACCCTAATAAACTGAATTATATGAGTGAATAATAGCCGGCCCAACCCTCTGTGGCATTGTTACTCTCTTGCTTCATTCATTGTGAAAAAGTGTCTGGTGCGGTTCCCATGCCACTGGTTTATCTACTGAATGGGAAGTCGCAGGGATTATTTCATTGTTTTGTAACATTACAGGTGCACAGCAATTTTCCTGAGAATATAAACTTTCAAATCTAAAGCTTAGGAATGCAACTCGGCCTTTGTTCTCTAAACAAAGATAACAAAGTGTCACCACTAGAGGGGTGCACATTAACACAGTGTGCAGCGGAGGGAAGCATTTGTCCTTTCTCCATCGAGTTAATGCAGCATTCAGACGAGCTTAACTACAATATAAGACATATGCGTGTTTATAAAGTAGCAAAATAATTCATTTAACATTGAAATGGCATAAAACAGGTAATTATGGATATTGCTTACTGTGAAATATGAGACACACGTATCCATTACTTGAAAGAATTCTCTTACTAACCAACATACAAAATGATCTATTTAATTTTTACTTCCTATTGGTGGCTTTTTAAAAAATAGTAGTGAGCAAAAGGAGAAACAAAAGGTGCCACTTCGTTCAAAATACAAGATACACTATATGGACAAAAGATTGGGACATAACTTGGAATTTAGATTCAGTCCCACTGCCACAGGTGTATAAAATCCAGCCCCTAGCCATGCAGTCTGCTTTTACAAACATCTGGGAAAGGATGGTTTGTTCTAAAGAGCTCACTGTATTTGGGCATTGTACCGTAATAGGATACCATTGTTGTAACAAAACTTCTTCCTTCCTAGATTTTCTACCATCAGCTGTGAGCGGTATTATTACAAAGTGGAAGCATTTAGGAACCACAGAAGCTCAGCCACACAGTGGAGAGCACGTAAAGTTACAAAGCGGAGTCACCAAGTGCCAAGGAGCAATGTGCATAAAAGTTGCCAGCGTTTTGCTGACTCAGTAACTGCTAAGTTCCAAGCTTGCCAACTGCACAAAAACTAGGAGCTTCATTGCATGATCAATGAGTTTGGGTTTAGCAAATGTCAGGAGAACATTACCTGCCTGACTGAATTGTAAAGTTTGATGGAGGACAAATAATAACATTTTTTCCCATGGGTTATCCTAGGCCCCTTAATTCCAGTAAAGGAAAAATCTTAATGCTTCGGCATACCAAGACATTTTGGACAATCATATGCCAACTTTGTTGGTGGAGTTTGGGGAAGACACTTTTCTGTTACAGCATGACTGTACCCCAGTGCACAAAGCAAGGTCCATAAAGAAATGGTTGGGTAGGTGGGTTTTGTGTGGAATAACTTGACTGACCCACACAGAGCCCTGACCTCAACCTCATCAAACATCTTACCTTACAAATATTCTTCTGGATGAATAGGCAAAAATTCTCGCAGACACTGCAAAATCTTGAAGTTACCTTTCCCAAAAGAGAGGAAGCTGTTTTAGCTGCATGATGGGGTGGTGGTGGGGTGGAGTGTAAGGCAGGGGGACCAACTCTGTATTAATGCCTATTCATTTAGCATGATATGTCATAAAAACTCCTGTAGATGTAATGTGTAGGTGTCCTAAATATTTTGTCCATGTAGTGAACATTTTAATGCTCAGGATATTTGCCCAGTGGATCTGAAATTGTTGATAGTGTTGTAAGGCATATTATACATTATGGGGTGTTGCCCTCCTCAGGACAGGCCATCAATATTACATTGGTGGGGATCAAAATCTCGGCACTCTGTCGATCATCTATTTGAAGGTGTGGCAGTGTTTCAAGTGAATGGAACAAGGTTTCAATACTCAGCTCGGCCACTATGAAAATATAGCGTTTTTGAGTAAAAACACCATACAGGTGGTATAAAAATTGTAGAGCCTGTGGTGCTCAAACGAGCGGAGTGGCTTCTTCAAACTACAGATCAGCGAGGGTTCAGAGAATCAGACCTCACTTATAGCATATTGATGGTCTGTCCTGATGCTGCACTTGTGGGCAGCGCCTGTGGAATCAATGGCGCTTTCTAATTTATAATAATTATAATTAGAGTGGAAAACAACTTCAAAGAGTGTCTCCCTCTCTAGAACACTCAGCATCACCATATATTACTATACATTCATATCACTTATATTACTTCATGAAAACTAGATGGCTGCTTTCTTCGTCATTGGGAAACTTTTCAGTTGTGATCCAAATTAGACAACTCCTTTAATTATCAGATGACTGAATGCACCTGCAAACTGACTCCTGTGTTAAGCCTTATTCACACGTCAGTGTTTTGGTCAGTGATTTCCATAGGTGATTCTGAGCCAAGACCAGGACTGGAGCCTCCACAGACATAAGGTGTAAGGGAAAGATCTGCACCTGCTCTGTGTTTAGAGCCGCACCTGATGCAGCTTTTGGAGCCAAGAGAAGATATGGATCATAAAGGGAGAGCATATGCATGTATCATGACTAGACCAACTAGTAGAAAACTGTCTGTAAAGTGGGAGTAATGGGTGCATTTGTATTAGCGATATAAAATTATAAGACAAGTGTTCTGTCTATTCATGCAAGGGTTAAAGGGTTTATCCTATTTCACAAACAGCCCCCCCATGTCCTGGGCTCCTCAGAGGGAATATGCTTACCCCGCTCCCCGCGCCGCTCCTGATCCTCGTGAGTGGGGGGGTGGGGGGGGGGGGTGGAAATATTCCCTCTGATGGGCCCGGCACATGTTTGTGAGTTTGGATTGCCCCTTTAATGGTGTACTGTAAGTTTTGGAATTTGCAGCACATTTGAGATTTGAAGGGTTATATTGTAATCCTGTCTGGGAGTCATTCTATGATTTCCTTTATTAATTGGCAGCACTTAATGAATTCAATATCTTGTTGAGTTTTTTACCTCCTCACAAGCTAACTCATTTAATGAGGCTCGCTTATATACAGCCTGTGAGTAAGCCGCAATGATCCTTGCACAGATGTGTGCAGGGCAACGGCTGTGTTTTCATAGACTCGAATCACGGCTAAACACTGACCGCACTTTTAATAAACAATCCTGCACATTTTACAGAAAAAAATTATCATCTGATGTTATAAGACTTAGCTTCAATGTTCCTTTCGCCAGAATAAACACAGTGTACAGATGTTTAGCAAACACTTTTTCCATGTACTGTGCATTAAGTAGATGCATGGTCCTCAAGGTTTCCAATTATATTTATTTTTTTCTGATAAAAAAAGCTGATAACGTTTAAGTAGTCTTAACTTGCTAACATCAATTTTTTAACAGTCAAAATAAGATTATTTAGGTTAAAAGGGTTGTCCGGGTTCAGAGCTGAACCCGAACATATCCCTTTTTTCACCCAGGCAGCCCCCCTGACTTGAGCATCGGAGCATGAACTGCTCTCCTTTGCCCTGTGCTAAATTTCACACAGGCTCTCACTGGGCTCTCCATAGGGCTGCCAGGCGGAGGCTTCCGCCCAGCAGTGAGCCCGGTGATGTCACTGATGGGCGGGCTTTAGCTCTGCCCTAGCCTGTAAAACGGCTAAGGCAGTGCTAAAGCCCTCCCATCAGAGCCGGTGACGTCACCAAAAACACTGCTGGGCGGAAGCCTCTGCCCAGCAGTATGTTATTGCAAATAAAAGAGCCCTTGCCCTGCACGATCCAGCGCTGGGCAAAGGAGAGCATCAGAGCACGAAAGGCTCTGATGCTTACATCAGGGGGGCTGCTTGGGTGAAATTATCAGCTCTGAACCCGGACAACCCCTTTAAGTGGCAATTATTTTTAAAATATATACATGCCACTGTCCTAGTATCAAAGGACCTGTTGGACAACCACCACTGTCCTAATAAAGGGTGCACATAAAGGCAGATTCTACAGCTACTACTGGGCCCTTGGAGAGAGGAGCCCCTCCTCTGGTTGAGCTCATCCTATTAGGTGTTGAGAACCTGTGTAGGACTCCCCTCCCCAGAGGAACTGCAATGTTACCAAGGGTCCAAGAAATGACCAACAGTCAAGGAGAGGGAGTAGACAAGGAAACAAACACTGGGTCCTTCTGATCTATCTCTTTTGATGATCACCAGGACAACCACGATTGTGCTAATCAAGGGTGTATATACCATAAAGGAAGACCCTTCAGGTGCTAATGGACCCTAGGAGAAAGTGATAGTTCTCACCAAATCAGGTGGTGAGAACCTGTGTGGGCTCCTCTTTACAGAGAAACTGCAACATTAGCAAGGGGGTCAGGAAATGGCTAAGGTTTGAGGCAAGGTAGTGGATGAGGAAACACCAGGTCATTTGAATCTTCACCATAGGACCTCCTATTTTAATGTACCCAAATGGTCATTAACATTTTCTTAATCCATGGAGTGAGAGTGTCCCCATTCACAAAACATGCCAGATTATAATTCCAGCCATTGCATTTCAATACAGTAAAAAAATGAACCTACCTGTGGTGTAGTGATCAGAGACCACACCAGACTTCCCTAGGAAATCAATCCTCTTTGCAGGACTTTCTTAAAAAATCTTAAAGGGTTACTCCAAGTTCATTTCGACAACTACTAAAGAAAGAGCTTTGATGCACCTGTGTGTCCATCACATGATCAGGATATAATTTTATCCACTGAAAGTAAAAGTTCTTAAATTATATTGGACATTTTTGCAATACAATAACATTTATTTGCTGAAACAGGACTATCCCTTTAACCCCCTTAATGCATAATCATGTACATGTATATCATTATGCGGATTGCTCCATACATGGCAGGTACCAGCTGTATAGTACAGCAGGCATCCAGCCACAATGGCTGGGATCATGGATGATGCAGAACCCGTTCATTCAGCCCCTCAGATGCCATGCTCAATAGTGATCACGGCATTTGTGGGGTTAGGCAGAGGAAAGGAGATCCCTCTGCCTTCCCATCAGAGCACCTGCTTCAAAGTCACTGGGCTTCGATTGCTTAACAATGACGGTCTTGGGCCTTCTGAAGGTTCTCAGGGTTGTCATGGTTAACTGCCTGTAAAGCCGTGCACAAGGCACAGGTTTGCATGCAGAGTGTCAGAATCTCATAGACCACAATAATATTCTAAAAGTGTGCTGTCCCAGCATTTATTTCTTCCATTTAAGATTAATTGCTGTATTTGTGTTATCATCTCATTACCATTTTATGTAAGGCTGCCACCCTGTGGTCATTCTTGTTATAGGTTTCCTGAATGTATTATGTAAATCCCATTGCCTTTGTACTCTGTCTAGTCCTCCCTTTCGGTGACATTATATTCTGTTTGTTCTGGTCCTGTGTCTTTCTTTTCTGCAGCAGACTCAGAGCTGGTGAGAGCATTGCGTTTTGACCTCTAATATCCTCTAATATCCTCTAATGTCCTCTATATGTCTTTTCGCAAAGTAAAGGCAATAAATTACCAAAGCATCTCCATTCTATCCGCCTCACTGGATCTTCACATACAACTGGTACGACGATCTAAGGGATATTAGTGAGTTCAGCTGTATATCATTGCTTGTACAGAGATTACCACTCACAACCAGTCAGAGACTTCTCTAACGTATATCTGTGGCAGAGAAGTCAAAATGAAGCCTAAATCTACGGTCTTTGTATGTCTACACACAGTTTGCAAGCAAGCTTAGACCTGTGCGCCATCTTATGGCTTCATAAGCACAGTTAGTAAGCCAAAATCTTTTCTTAAAGAGAAGGTACATGTGCACAAGTGGATTTCTCGTTCATTGAACATACGGAAACTCACCCTGCTCCCAAAAACTCAGATATTCAGGAAGCAGAGACCATGTTCACTGAAGAACAAACTGTACGATCTAAACGTGTTATCAAATCAACACAAAAGATTAGAGAGATATTTGAGGCAACCAAAGAAAATTTCAGTGACAATTTAAATGATTTATGAACATTATATAGGTGCTCTTTCACGCTATAATAATGATGCACCAAAGTTAATCACAGCGTTGAATCGTTTAACTAACGTCTATGTTCGCTATCACTTTCCTGAGCGACTCCAATTTTGATGATGCCTCAAAAGAGTTGAGAGAGAGAAAGGATCTCCTCCAAGAGAAGGATGCCTTAGTACAAGACACTAAGGGTACTTTCACATTAGCGGCAGGGGAGTCTGGCAGGCTGTTCCAGAGGGTGAACAGCCTTTCGGATCCGTCCTGCCACTAGTTCACGTGTGCCCCCGGACTGCCGCTCTGCCCCCATTGACTATAATGGGAGCGGGTGCGGAGTTCCGGTGGCAGCACGGCAGCGCACAGCGAGAGGCAGCCAGACTAAAAGTACTTTCAGTGTTTTGTACAACACCAGAAGACAACAAATTGGCTTTGTCCAAACTTGAAATGAAAAATCATTTTGTGGCCTTCATGGAAAAGATATTTCACAATGACCATGTAGAGTCGGCTCCACCTTTGCAAGAGCATGAAGAATGCTGGTACCTTCCCGCCTTTGGACTATATCACCCACACAAACCAAACCAGATAAGAGTGCCAAACATAATGGTGTATCTCTGAACGATGTCCTTCTCACCGGTCCAAACCTGACCAATAATCTGGTAGAAGTACTTATGAGATTCAAAAAGGAGCCAGTTGCCATTACTGCAGACATTCAGACATTGAACAAATGTTCCACTGCTTTATTGTACGGCAAGACCACAGAAATTATCTCACGGCACAGAGACAATGACACCAGCAAGGAAATGGTTGAATACCGCATGAAGATGTACGTGTTCGGTAACAGTCCTTCACCTGCTGTTGCTACATATGGCCTATATAGGGCTGCCTCTAATGGTGAGTCAGAGTTTGGCAAAGATGACAGAAACTTTGTTGAAAGAGACTTCTACGTGGCCAACGCACTCAAATCCTTGCCCACAGCAGAGGAAGCCATAGATCTGCTCAAAAGTACACAAGGTCCGGAGTTTTTGCTGAACCAGAGTAAAGAAACTCCTACTCAAGACCTTTTCAGTCTCCAAGACCCTCGTGAAGATCCAGAGATTCGGCCTGAAGTTAGTACCCTTGTCACCAAGTCTGAAAGGAGGGCTTGCTTGGGCTGTCATCACTTTGAACGCTTCTCCAGATGGTCAAGGCTTGTTTACACCATTGCAAGGTTAGTCCACATTGTACATTTCTTTCGCGCTGACAAACATAATGCTGAATGTTGCAGTTGGCACGTGTGCCATAAACCTCTCACTGCAGAAGATATTGCCCTAAGTGAGTTGCTTGTGATATGTAACGTACAGCAGAGTGCCATTCACATGGAACTGAAATGTATACATGACAAGTAAGCAAACCCATTGCCAACTTGAAACCAATAATTGACGATCTCGGCATGCTGAAAGTTGGTGGTCCCCTAAACAAGGCTAAGTTAGAGATTTCAGAAAGGAATACCCTTATTATTCCTGCCAATCACCATTTTACTACACTGCTGATACGGTATTATCATGAACGAATCAAGCACCAAGGCAGACATTTCACTGAGGGTGCTTTAAGAGCCGCAGGTCTTTGGATGGTGGAAGCAAAAAGACATGGAGACAGCAAACGATGTTGTTTACATGCTTAAGTGTACGTGCTATACACATTGAAGTAATAGAATCCATGAACGCTTCTAGTTTCATCAATGCTTTAAGACGATTTCTAGCCATCAGAGCACTAGTAAAGCAAATGAGATCTGACTGTAGAACCAACTTCATAGGCGCCTGCCGAGAATTGCAAATCAGCTCTAAGCCAGTTCAAGACTACTTGGCCAACAATGGTTGTACATGGATCTTTAACCCCCCTCATGCCTCTTATATCGGCGGTTCATGGGAAAATATTGGACTGTATGCTTATGGACTCAAATTTCTCAAGGCTCACCCATGAGACTTTGACTACCTTCCTAGTTGAGGTATCTGCTATCATCAACGCCTACAGGTACCACTTGTACCTGTATCTATGGACCTAGAATCCCCTGCCATTCTCACTCCAGCAACTCTTCTCACTCAGAAGTTTGGATCTGTTCCTAATCCACCTGAAGAGTCTTCTGGTAACCTATATCAGAAACGGTGGAAACATGTTCAACATCTGGCCAGCAGGTCAAGCCAAACTTATAAATAGGAGATCTTGTTCTCATGAAAGACCAGAAGGTGGGAAGAAATTCCTGGCCCATGAGTCTCATTTCAAAAATCTTCGCCAGTGAAGATGGCAAGGTCCGTAAGGTGGGAGTGACCATAGCAAAACAATGCGATCCCAAGTCCTTCATCAGGCCTGCATCTGAGATTGTTTTCCTCTTACCCATTGAGAAATTATTTCTTATACCTTGAGGAACTTTATAAGAACTTTTCTTCCATTTAGTCGTCCATCTCCAGACTATTCCTAAAATTCCATACATTGGACTGTTCCTGTACGCCCATTTTAGTTTACTGTGTTTTCTGTATTGCTTTTTGTCTTTCAGGTTCTAGTATTTTCATTGAACATCATATGGACATTCATGTTTTGCATAAAGTGTGAAATCCTAGGATTTCAGACGGGGAGTGTGCTGTCCCAGCATTTATTTCTTCCGTTTAAGATTAATGTCCTCTATATGTCTTTGCTCAAGGTAAACTCAATAAATTACCAAAACATCTCCATTGCATCCTCCTCACTAGATCTTAACATACAGTACAACTGGTACCACGACCTAAGGGATATTAGTGAGTTCATCTGTCTACCATTGAGATTACCACTCAATGTCACAGCGGGCATGCACTCAGACTCGCAGATAACCCACCAACCAGGCTCTAGGCGAGAGGCAGGGGAAGGGTCACCTCCTAGCTAATCCCTGACCTCTTTCCGTGCACTGCTCAGCCCACATGCAGACCTTAAAGGTAGGTGTGATGTGTCCCTGTGCCTGGTCTGAGAAAACCCTAATTTCCCTGAGATGGTGAAGAGGGGAAATAGGAGCAGCCTGCTCGCACAGAACCTGGATGGGAGAGATGACACAAAACAACCAAACTTGAATCACACTTATCTTTCTGAGCTGGAACAGACAGACAACCTTCCTTCTTAGCTTCCAAGACCACAATGATTAGTATAATCCGCTCAGAGCACTGGGCTGGTGTGCTATTTAAACTAATGACCCCACCCAGTGCACCTGTTGAGAGGCGGATCCAGCACGGCTCCAAAACAAACACTAAACTCGTGCTGCTATCCTGGCCAACCTCTGCACATCGTCAGAGTGGGGCATGACAGTACCCCCCCTTCTATGGGTGACCTCCGGACACCCCGGACCAACCTTATCCGGATGGGACCTATGAAAAGCCCTCACCAGTTGGGTGGCGTTGACATCCAACGCCGCAACCCACATCCTCTCCTCAAGACCGTATCCCCTCCAGTTCACCAGGTACTGAAGGGAGCCCCGAAGAACTCTCGAGTCGAGAATCCTGGAGATCTCAAACTCCAAGTTTCCTTTGACTAGAACAAGAGGAGGAGGCAATGGTGATGGTTCCACCGGTCTCACGTATAATTTTAGTAAAGACCTGTGGAACACATCATGGATCCTCCAAGTCTGCGGAAGATCCAGCCAAAACGCCACAGGATTAATCGCCGCAGAAGTTTTATACGGACCAATAAATCTTGGACCCAGTTTCCAAGATGGCACTCTCAATTTGATATTCTTAGTGGACAACCACACCAGATCACCCACACACAGGTCCGGACCAGTCACACGTCTCTTGTCAGCCATTCGTTTATACCTCTCACCCATCCTCTCCAAATTCCCTTGAATCCTCCGCCAGATGGAGGATAAGGCAGAAGAGAATCTCTCCTTCTCTGGCATCCCAGAGGAACCAGACCCAGAAAAGGTACCAAACTGAGGATGGAAACCGTATGCGCCCAAAAATGGCGACTTACCCGTGGACTCCTGCCTACGGTTATTCAATGAAAATTCTGCTAAGGACAAGAATGAGGACCAGTCCTCCTGATTCTCAGCCACAAAGCACCTCAAGTAGGTCTCCAGGTTTTGATTAGTACGCTCCGTCTGACCATTCGACTGCGGATGAAAGGCCGAAGAGAATGAAAGTTGAATGCCAAGCCGAGAGCAGAACCTCCAAAACCTGGACACAAACCGCGTGCCCCTATCAGAGACCACATCCGAAGGAATACCATGCAATTTCACAATATTATCCACAAAAATCTGCGCAAGAGTCTTAGCATTAGGCAGAGTCATTAGTGGTATAAAGTGAGCCATTTTACTGAAACGGTCAACTACCACCAAAATCACTGTTCTCCCAGAGGAACTCAGCAGATCCGTAATAAAGTCCATAGACAAATGCGTCCAAGGACGAGACGGAATAGACAATGGAAGAAGTGAACCAGGCGGTCGAGTATGAGCAACCTTTGACCGTAATTCTCAATGCTCCTACGTAACCCTGGCCACCAGAACCTCCGGGATACTAGATCACAGGTGGACTTACCACCAGGATGTCCAGCAAGAACAGTATCATGATGTTCCTTGAACACCTTGTATCGTAGGCCCTCAGGAACAAACAATCTCCCTGGGGGACAAGAACCAGGAGCCCCCTCCTGGGCTCCCAACACCTCCATCTCCAATTCAGGGTACAGAGCGGAGACCACCACCCTATCCGCCAAAATCGGCGCAGGATCTTCTGAATCACCTCCCCCAGGAAAGCTGCGAGACAAGGCATCTGCCTTGACGTTCTTGACCCCTGGGCGAAAGGTAACCACAAAATTGAACCTGGTAAAAAACAGTGACCATCTGGCCTGCCTAGGGTTCAGACGCTTGGCAGATTGCAGGTAAGCCAGATTCTTATGGTCAGTATACACCGTAATGGGGTGAGACGCCCCCTCTAACCAGTGACGCCATTCCTCAAAGGCCAACTTGATAGCCAACAACTCTCTATCTCCAACATCATAATTCCTCTCGGCGACCGAGAGCTTCTTGGAGAAGAAGGCACACGGGACCCACTTGCCAGGAGATGAACCCTGTGACAGCACCGCCCCAACCCCCACCTCTGATGCATCAACCTCCACTACGAATGGCTGAGAAACATCCGGCTGCACCAGAATGGGAGCAGACGCAAAACGCTCCTTAATAGCCGAAAAAGGCCTGCAATGCCTCATCCGACCAGACAGACACATCGGCGCCCTTCTTGGTCATATCAGTAAGAGGTTTTACTATGGTAGAATAATACGAAATACATTTTATATAATAATTCGTAAACCCCAAAAACCGCATCAAAGCTTTCTGATTCTCTGGTCAGTCCCACTCCAGAACCGCCCGGACCTTTTTGGGGTCCATACGGAATCAGAAAGCATGTATCCCAAGAACGGAAGCTCATGCACCGCAAACAAACATTTCTCCAATTTGGCATATAACTTATTCTCCCGAAGGATCATCAAAACCTGTCTCACATGATCCTGATGGGTCTTCAGATCAGGAGAATAAATTAAAATGTCATCCAGGTAAACTACTACGAACCTCCCTACCAAGTGATGAAAAATGTCATTGACGAATCGCTGAAATAATGCTGGCACGTTCGTCAACCCAAAAGGCATCACCAGGTTCTCAAAATGACCCTCGTGCGTACTGAAGGCCATTTTCCACTCATCCCCCTCCTTGATTCTGATCAGATTGTAGGCCCCTCTCAAATCGAACTTGGAGAACACCTCAGAGATCAAAGGCAGGGGATATGGATCCCAGACTGTAATACGGTTCAGATCCCGGAAATCCAAACACGGTCTCAGTGATCCATCCTTTTTCTTCACAAAGAACAAACCTACTGCCACTGGAGACTTAGATGGTCTAATATGACCCTTTGCCAAACTCTCGGCGACATACTTTCGCATGACCTCTCTTTCGGGTTGAGAGAGGTTGTAAAGCCGAGACTTTGGCAACTTAGCCACTGGAATGAGATATACTGGACAATCATAGTCTCGATGAGGGGGCAATTCCTGAGCCCCACCCTCCGAAAAGACATCAGCAAAATCAGAGAGATACTGAGGTAAAGCCGTAATGGACACACCAGAGATAGATGTGCCAAGACAATTATCCGAACAAAACTCACTCCAATCAATGATTTGTCTCGACTGCCAGTCTATAATTGGGTTATGGCTAGTCAACCATGGCAACCCCAAAACTATAGGAGCTGGCAAATCCTTCATGACAAAACCAGAAATAATTTCAGCATGTGAATCACCCACCCTTAAGTGAATACCATGAACAATGTGAGTAAGGCTCCTTTGAGAAAGAGGGGAAGAATCAATTGCAAAAACTCGAATCTCATTCTCTAAAGTGCAAGTACTTAGTCCTAGGTTTTGAAGGAAAAGAAAGTAAATTAGGTTTACCCCAGCACCACAATCAAGGAATACATCAACAAACACATTTTTTGACTCTAGCGCCACCATAGCTGGAAGGAGAAAACGGGAACTGCAGGGAGCTTGCATGCCTGTCTGCTCCACCACACCATTCATACTACCAAGTGTGAGGGAAGTTTTTTTTTTTCTTTTTTCTTTTTCTCTTCCACCTGTGGTTTAACATAAGGACAATAAAAAATAAAATGACCCCTCTTTCCACAATAGTAACATAGATTGTGCACTTTTCTAAAGTCTCTACTATCAGAATGGCAAGATATCTGACCTAACTGCATGGGTTCCTCCCCTACCCCAGAGTTATAAGTAATATCACCCTGGGCAGCAGGTGAGACAAAACCATACGCAGGAGGGATCCCTTGCACGGAGGGACCCTTACACCTCTCTCTGATACATCTATCCAACCGTATTGTCAAAGACATAGCATACTCAAGAGTATCCGGGTACTCATGAAAAGCCAGGGCATCTTTCAACCTTTCAGATAACCCCTGACAAAACTGACTACGTAACGCGGGGTCGTTCCACCCCGACTCAGTAGCCCATCTCCTAAACTCTATGCAGTAACCCTCTGCAGTATGTTTACCCTGTAATAAGTTACACAATTTCGATTCTGCCATCGAGACCCGATCTGGGTCATCGTAAATCAATCCCAGGGCTTTGAAAAATTCCTCCACCGACCGGAGGGCCAGAGAACCGGGCAGCAGAGAAAAAGCCCAGGATTGCGTGTCCCCTTTAAGCAGAGACATGATGATACCAACCCTCTGATTTTCATTACCTGACGAAAATGGACGCAGTCGAAAATATAATTTGCATGACTCTTTAAAGCGGAAAAAATCATCCGTACCCCCTGTAAATTTCTCGGGAAGAGCGACTTTAGGCTCCCCACCAATTTGACTCACAACCAGTCAGAGACTTCTCTAACGTATATCTGAGGCAGAATAAAAAGTCATTGTTTAAAAGAAAAAAGAAAAAAATCTAAAAAATTAAAATGCCCCCTTGTCCTATTTTACATTTTAAAATAAACTATAAAAAATAAACATAATGGGTATCCCCACATCCCAAACTGCCTAAACTATTAAAATATTTTTCCTCCGACATGTACACCCCAACAGGAAAAAAATTAAAACATGCAATTCACAATTTTTTGTTCAACTTGTCCCCCCCCCCCCAAAAAATGAAAAACTGATCAAAAAGTCATATGTACTGCAAAATATTTTTATATAAATGAAATTGAATAATATAAATAATGGAAATAACTTGGCCCTGACAGCCCTGCATTGTGCATTGCAATGTTGTGGAGTTGCAGTTTAAGAATGACGAGGGGAAGTTTATACTTTGATTGATCTGAGAACTTGGCATTGTGTTAATGGCTGGAGGCTGCCAATATTCATTCTCACACTACTCATGCAGTGTATTAGGCAGATTGACAGCCTAACCTACACTTCACAGTCAATAATAATTCTAGATTTCTCCTGTGAAAATCTAAACTTCCTTGCAGGTTGCTCAGAATTAGTGCTGTTTGTAGTGGCCGAATTTTGCGTGGCCCCAACACTATGTTGGGTTCTCCTGGACACTGTGTGCTTCTTTACTGGAGGAATTCAAGTGCAAAACAATACAGGCGAGGCATAGGTCTTGCTTCTCCAGTCTCCTGCCTGGCAGAAGAAGGGTTTGATGCTGAGGAAAGGTCTACACTAGCTGTCCCCCTCTCCCTCTTAGAAGGCTGGTACGCTGATTAAAGGCTGGGGGGCCATGTTCTTTGGCTCAGTAGTCTGGCTGGCTACTTCATCACAGAGTTGGTGACCAATGGTCTACGGCTCAGCATCCCCATTTTAACGTCTTCTTCTGGTTACTCATGTAGTCTGTTCTCCTTATATACACTTTCTAGCTGAGCTAGAACCTTCTAGTGGGAGCAGGGCTAGTTTTAGACAAAGTGTGGCCCTGGGTAAAATTTAAAGTGGTTTTGGTTCACAATAACTGATGGAAATAACTGATCAAAAAACTTACAGTGGAAGGTTATGTCAGACTGCTGGTCCAATATTTTAGGATTTGTAGCCCACAAATCCTAAGATATTGGACCAGCAGTCTGACAGAACTTTCCACTGTAAGGCCTTGTTCACAACTCAGTTTTTTGATCAGTTATTTCCATCAGTTATTGTGAACCAAAACCAGGTGTGAATCAAAACCAAAGAACAGGTGCAGATCTTTCCCTTATACCGTATGTCTGTGTAGCCTCCACTCCACTGGTTTTGGCTCACAATCCATAATGGAAATAACTGACGTGTCAACAAGGCCTTAGGCCTCTTTCACACTTGCGTTGTCCGGATCCGGCGTGTACTCCACTTGCCGGAATTACACGCCGGATCCGGAAAAACGCAAGTGTACTGAAAGCATTTGAAGACGGATCCGTCTTCAAAATGCTTTCAGTGTTACTATGGCAGCCAGGACGCTATTAAAGTCCTGGTTGCCATAGTAGGAGCGGGGAGCGGGGGAGTGGTATACTTACAGTCCGTGCGGCTCCCGGGGCGCTCCAGAATGATGTCAGAGCGCCCCATGCGCATGGATCATGTGATCCATGCGATCACGTCATCCATGCGCGTGGGGCGCCCTGACGTCACTCTGGAGCGCCCCGGGAGCCGCACGGATGGTAAGTATACCGCTCCCCCGCTCCCCACTACACTTTACCATGGCTGCCAGGACTTTAGCGTCCCGGCAGCCATGGTAACCATTGAGAAAAAGCTAAACGTCGCATCCTGCAATGCGCTGAAACGACGTTTAGCTTAAGGCCGGATCCGGATCAATGCCTTTAAATGGGCATTAATTCTGGATCCGGCCTTGCGGCAAGTGTTCCGGATTTTTGGCCGGAGCAAAAAGCGCAGCATGCTGCGCTATTTGCTGCGGCCAAAAAACGTTCCGTTCCGGAACGGAAGACATCCTGATGCATCCTGAAGGACGGACTGTCCATTCAGAATGCATTAGGATAATCCTGATGAGTATTCTTCCGGCATAGAGCCTCGACGACGGAACTCTATGCCGGAAGAAAAGAACTCAGATGTGAAAGAGCCCTAAGCTGCTGATCCTGCAGCCTTTTTGGGTATGTTCACACTGAGTATTTTCTGTGCTTAAAAAAACCTAATGCAGAATCCGCATCAGTTTTTTGGGGGATTTTTTTTTCTGACGCATTTCATAAAACACTTGTTGATGTAGTTTTGGAGTGGATTTTCATTCCTTCCTATTTTCAATGGGAATTCTGGACATGGACCCTGCGTTATGAATGGCCAGGGCACTTCCTATTTTTCATGGTGCAGTATATAAAACCACAAGCTGAAAAATAGAGGTTGTCTCATCCGAGCCCTTGAAGTGAAGGGAGAGCACAATGTGCATGCATGACCATCCTCTTTAGGGTCCATTCACATGTCTGCAAAATGGGTCTGCATCCGTTCTGCAATTTAAAAGGAGAGGTGCGGACCCAATCATTTTCAATGAGGCCGGAATCTGCTGTCCGCATCCGCATTTGCGGATCCACACTTCCGTTCCGCAAAAAATAGAACATGTCCTATTCTTGTCCGCAATTGCGGAACGCACATTGCCAGTGTCCGTGTTTTACGTATCCGCAATTTGTAATGGACCCTTATACTGTGAGTGTTCTGAAAATAGCTGATCACTGGCAATTCCATAGCAGTGAATAGAGATAATGCTGCACATGCACACTGTTATGGGGGATCTGTAGATGACACTGTTATGGGGGATCTGTGGATGACACACTGTTATGGGGGATCTGTGGATGACACTGTTATGAGGGATCTGTGGTTGACACACTGTTATGGGGGATCTGAGGATGACACACTGTTATGGGGGATCTGTGGATGACACACTGTTATGGGGGATCTGTGGATAACACTTATATGGGGGATCTGTGGATGACACACTGTTATGGGGGATCTGTGGATGACACTGTTATGAGGTACCTGTGGATGACACTGTTATGAGGTACCTGTGGATGACACTGTTATGGGGTACCTGTGGATGACACTGTTATAGGGGATATGTGGATGACACACTGTTATGGGGGATCTGTGGATGACACACTGTTATGGGGATCTGTGGATGACACTGTTATGAGGTACCTGTGGATGACACTGTTATGAGGTACCTGTGGATGACACTGTTATGGGGTACCTGTGGATGACACTGTTATAGGGGATATGTGGATGACACACTGTTATGGGGGATCTGTGGATGACACACTGTTATGGGGGATCTGTGGATGACACACTGTTATGGGGGATCTGTGGATGACACTGTTATGAGGTACCTGTGGATGACACTGTTATGAGGTACCTGTGGATGACACTGTTATGAGGTACCTGTGGATGACACTGTTATGAGGTACCTGTGGATGACACTGTTATGGGTTACCTGTGGATGACACTGTTATAGGGGATATGTGGATAACACACTGTTATGGGTGATCTATGGATGACACACTGTTATGGGGGATCTGTGGATGACACACTGTTAAGATGTGATGGCACACTCACATGTAAAAAATGGAATAATGAGTATCTTAATTATGATAAAATGATGTTTAATAATGATAAAAAAGAAGAATAAAACCCAAAAATGGTTATGTAAGGTATGCTGTATGGTCACAATTGGAAGGTATTCTTGAACTTGTGGGATGCTATGTGCAAGCTGAGTACATATAAAAGTCAATTCAGGCTGAATATACAAAGTGCAATATGCAAGCTGAGTACATTGTGAATGGGTAGGATGTACTGAAATTATCAGTTCAGGTACTTTGATGTTGTATTTTTAAATATATAGAAGTGCTATGTGCAGACTGAATGCATAAAGTGCTATGTGCAGACTGAATGCATAAAGTGCTATGTGCAAGCTGGGTACATAGATACAAGTTATATAGATAGGCTGAGTACACAAGGGTTGATACTTCAGGTATAAGGTTTCACAAGGGTTAATACTTTAGGTGAAAAGATTTTTGATTCAGGTACACCGCAATTTAAAATTCTACAGCAAGCTAAGTGGAGGGAGTATGTTGTTTTACAGTATTGAGATATAAGCATTATAGTAAGCGATGAGTGCTTATTATATCTGCACCGGAAATTTTGTCATATGAAGATTGCTGTAGTTAAAATTCACACTTTGCATAGGGGTATACAGTTCCTCAAAAGTCCGCTTAGTGTGCTGTGAACAAAGTCCTCATGCCGATATTCTCATATTGGGTTAATGGTTAACCGTTAGATATTTAGCAGTTTAAATTTCAGCCTGTATAGAAGTAAAAGAGAGACTGTGTACATTACTGCACCATGCCGCTTTGTTATCTGCTTTGTCCTGCAAGGACCTACGCGGCGTCCCACGTGGTCGCTTGCTTTTATCACGTGGCGTCCCACGTGATTCGGGAGGGGTGGTGCGTCACTCGTTCTGGGATTGGTGATTGGTCCTCTTTCAGAGATACTGAGGCTGTAGAAAATGCTTCTTTTTTTTTTTTAAAGGTTGGCAGTTAGTACAGCAATAAACCACAGCGATTCACAGTTATCCCGGCTTGTATATTCCTCACTGTTCCTTAATACCAGATGCGTTTCGGAGCGTATTCCTGCTCCTTCCTCAGTGGTTAGCGTCTCTGGGTGTACCGGTGATAGAGCACCTCTATCCATAATAACTAATTGGTGAGCCACTGAATAACTACGGTACATTGTGACTGTTATGGGGTACCTGTGGATGACACACTGTTATGGGGGCCCTGTGAATGACACATTGTTATAGGGGACCTGTGGATAACACACTGTTATAGGGGACCTGTGGATAACACACTGTTATAGGGGACCTGTGGATAACACACTGTCTTCCACAGATCCCCCATAACAGTGTGTGGATGACATACTGTTATGGGGGATCTGTGGAAGACACACTGTTATAGGGGATCTATATGGGGGATCTGGGGGACATGTTATAGGGGTTATATGGGGGATCTGTGGAAGACACACTGTTATAGGGGACCAGTGGATGACACACTGTTATGGGGGATCTGTGGATGAGACACTTTTTGAGGGATATGTGGATGACACTGTTATTGGGGGCTCTGTGGGTGACACACTTTTATAGGGGATCTGTAGATGACACACTGTTATGGGGGATCTGTGGATGACTCTGATATGGGGGATCTGTGGGTGACACACTGTTATGGGGGATCTGTGGATGACTCTGATATGGGGGATCTGTGGGTGATACACTGTTATGAAGATCTGTGGATCAAACTGTTATGGGGTCTGTGGGTAACACACTTATGGGGGATCTGTAGATGACATTGTTATGGGGGACCTGTGGATAACACAATGTTATGGGGGATCTGTGGATGACACTGTTATGGGGGATCTGTGGATGACACTGTTATGGGGATCTATGGATGACGCACTATGGCGGATCTGGCTGTGATACGGCCTCAGTGACTGTCATAGCTTAAAAGATTCCTATATTAGCAACCCTGGTCTGCTCCCCCCAAGTACTGAAAAGAAAAAAAAAACACTGCTAATTTGGACTCAGGTTCTTAATCTATACTCCAACACCCGCTCCCCCCAATTAACAATGCAGACCACCTAAACAATGCCGTCTCTATGGCTCAGACAGCCATGCAGTAATTGAATGCAGCGTGGCCATGTCACAAGCACCACACGAGCATGCCATTTGGTTGTGCCCTGGAGTCACATGGAGAGGGCACAGGGAGCGCACACAGGGGGTACAGGGAGCTCACACAGCTCACACAGGGAGCATACACAGCAGACACAGGGCGCACACACACAGCGGGCACAGGGAGCACACACAGCAGGCACAGGGAGCGCACACAGGGGCCACAGGGAACTCACACAGTGGGCACAGGGAGCACACACAGCGGGCACAGGGGAGCACACACAGTGGGCACAGGGAGCACACAGGAGGGTCACAGGGGAAATACAGAGCTGACAGTGGAAACTCATAGGTCAGTGACCATCAGTACTTAAAGGGGTTCTGCACTTTCATTTAACTGATGATCTATCCTCTGGATAGATCATCAGCTTCTGATCGGTGGGGGTCCGACACCCGGGAGCCCCGCCGATCAGCTGTTTGAGAAGGCAGCGGTGCTCCAGCAGCGCCGCGGCCTTCTCACTGTTTACCGCCGGGCCGCCCGCCCACTGACGTCACGACTTGTATCAACTAGAGTGGGCGCGGCTAAGCTCCATTCAAGTGAACAGAGCTTAGCCGCGCCCACTGTAGTTGATACAAGTCGTGACGTCAGCGGGTGGGCGGCCCGGCGGTAAACAGTGAGAAGGCCGCGGCGCTGCTGGAGCACCGCTGCCTTCTCAAACAGCTGATCGGCGGGGGTCCCGGGTGTCGGACCCCGGCCGATCAGAAGCTGATGATCTATCCAGAGGATAGATCATCAGTAAATTGAAAGTGCAGAACCCCTTTAAGGGCAGTGCAGGGCTGCTACAATGAGAGTGTGATCCCCCAACAGCTCTGCACCCTCTCCTCCACAGACACTGCTGCATGCCTTTTACACCATGGACTTACCAACTGGAGAGGGAACAGGTGGGGTGCTTTGATAAGAGGGTCCTGGGAGCCCCCTGCAGTCCATGAGCTGAGGTCAGAGTCTGGGGGTCGGATGCAGAAGAAAGCCCAGTTATCTCAGTATGAAGTTTAGGCCTCTGTAAGACGTGTACCGGGGTGGGCACCCCAGGATACAGTGAAGTCACGAATGAGGAAAGCAACACCAGCTTTTGCCAAAACTGAATTTTACTTAAATGTGGCAATAAACACAACCACAAATGCTGGGAACAATTTAATAATAGATGATAAGTCATCGTTTTTTATATTCTCTAGTGGACTGTTGGGGATTATAAAAATGTTGTACTCCATGGAAGTGTGATACTCCCTGAAGCAATCGATAACGCAGAGGCCCGGATGATCGGGGCAAGTGTCACACTGAGTGGTGGTGTCCTTCTGTATCCCCAACTCTGCATCTTTTTTGGGTTCGTCCCTTCTTTCCAGTATGGGGGACCACACCTGGAAAGTGTTGGCCAGGGACAATCCGGGCGCCTCCAATTCACAGGGGAGCACACACAGTGGGCACAGGGAGCACACAGGAGGGTCACAGGGGAAATACAGAGCTGACAGTGGAAACTCATAGGTCAGTGACCATCAGTACTTAAAGGGGTTCTGCACTTTCAATTAACTGATGATCTATCCTCTGGATAGATCATCAACTTCTGATCGGCGGGGGTCCGACACCCGGTTCGTCCCTTCTTTCCAGTATGGGGGACCACACCTGGAAAGTGTTGGCCAGGGACAATCCGGGCGCCTCCAATTCCCGAGGTACTCCGGCCTGCTCTTTCCCGGTCCGAAAAGATCAGGTCCTTGAGGACTGCCTCATAGAACTGGAGGAATGTCCCTGTGCTGCCAGCGCTTCGGGATAGTACAAAAGAGTTGTACATGGCAACCTGCACCAAGTAGACCGCAACTTTTTTGTACCATGCCCAGGTTTTGCGCATGGCGTTATATGGCTTGAGGACTTGATCAGAGAGATCAACTCCTCCCATATACCGATTGTAGTCGACGATACAATCGGGCTTGATGACTGTTGCCGCGGTACCTCGCACAGAGACGGGGGTGGTGCTGTTACCGTGGATTGTGGACAGCATAAGGACATCCCTCTTGTCCTTATACCTGACCAGCAACAGGTTTCCACTGGTAAGTGCACGGGTCTCACCCCTGGGGATAGGTACCTAGAGGGGGTGGGCAGGGAGGCCGCGTTGATTTTTCCACACGGTCTCACAAGCGAACGTGGATCTGGCGGCAAGGGACCTGAACAAGGGAATGCTGGTATAAAAGTTATCCACGTACAAGTGGTAACCCTTATCCAGCAGTGGGTACATAAGGTCCCACACGAGTTTCCCGCTAACACCCAGAGTGGGGGGACATTCTGGGGGTTGAATACGGGAGGTACTCTCACAAATTTTGTATAGCTTCACGCCATACCTCGCCCGCTTTGTGGGAATGTATTGGCGGAAACTGAGTCTCCCCTTGATCTCAACGAGAGACTCATCAACCGCGACCTCCCTTCCAGGTACGTAGGCCTGTTCAAATTTGGCCCCGAAGTGATCGATGATCGGCCGTATCTTATACAGACAGTCATAGGCAGGATCACCTCGGGGGGGACATGCTGCATTATCGGAATAATGCAGACATTTCCGGATAGCCTCAAACCAGGGATGTGTCATGACCATACTGTAGAGTGGGGTCTGGTATAGGATGTCCCCACTCCAGTATTGCCTGACACTGGGTTTTTGCACTAGACCCATATGCAGCACGAGGCCCCAAAATGTCCTCATCTCGGCTGCACTGACCAGCGTCCAGCCACTGGGTCTAGCCAAAAATGAGCCCGGGTTTTGAGCGACGAACTATTGGGCGTACAGGTTCGTCTGCTCCACCATCAGATTCACCAGTTGGTTACTGAAAAAAAAAAAAAAGTCAATTTCAGTAAACCCCACTGTGGGAATCTGGATTCCAGGATTGCCAGCAAAATCCGGAATCTCGGGCTCAAAGTCCACTGGGGACACCAGCTAAGTTCATCGGCAGAGGGCTCTGGTGGGCTTATTTGGTGGGCCAGGAAACCACTACGAACCCCAGGGCGGCTCTTACTAGGGTGGGCCACAGGATCCCTAGCATGTGGGGCCCCTGGCTCCGCCTGGCGGCATCTCCGCTGCCTTGGGGGCTCATCGTCATCAGATGATGATGAGGAGGATGCGGATGACAAAAGGAACGTGCAGTCATCCTCATCCTCACTGGGGCTCTCGGAGTCGGAGGCAATCTGGGCGTATGCCTCCTCGGCCGGCGGGCCATGGGTGTGTGTGCGTGTACATGTGCGTGTGTGGAAACCTTTATTCTATGTGCGTGTGTGGGGGCACGGGTGTTTGCGTACTAAAAAGTCCAGGCAAAAAAATCGGCAAGTGTTAGAAAAAAAAGAGTTCAAACTTGCTGATCAGCGGTACAACGCTGGTGGTGGGGGGCAAGTGGCAGGGGGGGTCTGGGGTCTGAAAGATGGAACAAAGAAAGTTTAGATAAAAGTTCTTTTTTTTCCTAACTAAGTTTTCCCTTCTTTCCCTGCCTAACGGTGCCTCTCCCTCACTGACCCTAACCTACCTGGATGGCGATGGGTGCAGGAGGGTGATGGATGGCGATTAGGGGGACGCAGGAGCTGGTGCTGGACGGTGCTGCAGGGTGCTTGTGCAGAACAGGAAGAGGAGGGGAGAGAGGAGCGCAGGAAGTTTGAATCTCACGCCTCTCTCCCCTGCACCAATCAGCACCCTGGACAGCAGGCATCAGGACCATGGCCAGCACCGCCTCTCCAAATGCACGGACTGTGATTGGTGGTGTGTAATCACGCCACCAATCACAGTCTTTTTCCAGTTCATCGGGTCACCAGAGACCCGAATGGACCCGAAATGCAGAAAACCGCAGGTCTGAATTAACCTGCTGATTTCTGCAATCGCCGATACGGGGGGGTCAAATGACCCCCCCTGCGTTGTTGCAGGATGCCGGCTGAATGATTTCAGCCGGCATCCTGTTCCGATTAACCCCCGCGGCGCCGGAATCGTGATTTAAAGCCATGACGTACCAGTACGTCATGGGTCCTTAAGGACTCGGGAAACATGCCATACCGGTACATCATGCGTCCCTAAGGGGTTAAGGACCAGTCCAAATTTTGGAAATCTGACACGTGTCAATTTATATGGTAATGACTTTGGAACACTTTTACTTATTATTTAATTATTTCATCTAATTTATAATTTTAAAAAAATCTAAATTTTAATGCTTCTGCTTTTTTAAGACAGATAGCCTCATAAAATAGTTATTACTTTACATTTCCCATATGTCTACTTTATGCTGGCATCATTTTGTAAGTGTCATTTTATTTTGGATGCTAGATGGAGTACAATTTTAGATGCAATTTAAATATTTTTTAAGAAAATTTCCAAAAGAACACTATAAAAGACCAATTAAGTTATGAAGTCACTTTGTGGGGTTTACATAATAGAAACCACCCATAAATGACCCATTTTAGAAACTACAGCACCCTTCAAGTTATTCAAATGCTATTTTACAAACTTTGTTAACCCTTTAGGTGTTTCACAAGAATTAAAGGAAAATACTGTAGAGTAGAAATGTCAGAATTTCACATCTTTTTGCAGATTTTCCATTTTAACCCATTTTTTCCTATAAGGCAAAAAAGGTTAACAGCAAAGCAAAACTGAATATTTATTACCCTGATTCTGCAGTTTACAGAAACACCCCATATGTGGTCGGAAACTGCTGTATGGGCACGCAGCAGGATGCAGAAGGGAAGGAGCAACATATGGATTTTGCAGAGCAAATTTGACTGCTATGTCGCAATGAAGACCCCCTAAAGCACCCCTACAGTAGAAACTCCATTTTGGAAACTGCGGGATAAGGTGACAGTTTTATTTGTACTATTTTGGAATATATATGATTTTTGATCGATCAATATTACGCTTTTTATGAGTGAAGGTAACCCTCATAAAAAGCATTCACCAGACAGGATAGATCATGTGTTTATTTTTAAAGAGCAGGTTGTTACAGACGCCATTATACCAAATATGTCTATTTTATTATTTTGTTTCAGTTTTACCTAAATAATTTTTTTTTTAATCATGCTTTTGTGCCTTCATTTTCTGAAAGCCATACATTTTTTATTTTTCTGCCAATTGTCTTGTTTGGAGGCTTATTTTTTGCAGGAAGAGTTGATGTTTTTATTGGTACCATTTTTGGGTGCATATGATTTTTTTTAAACATCCAGTATAACACTTTTTTGGGGCAAGGTGACCAAAAAATTGCTGTTTTGGCACAATTTTTATATATTTTTTTTTCACAGCATTCACCTGAGGGGGTAAATCATGTGATACTTTTATAGAGCTGATCGTTATAGATGCAGCGATACCTAATATGTCTTTTTGTTATTTAATTCATTTCAGTTTTGCACACAAATAAAGCATTTATAAAAAAATCATGTTTTTGTGTCTCAATTTTCTGAACGCCATATTTAGTTTTTTGTGAGAAAAGTCAATGTTTTTATTGGTAAAATTTTTTAGGTATGGGGAATTGACCAAAAATGGCTGGTTTGGCAGTTTTTATTTTATTTTTATGGTGTTCATCTAAGGGGGTAGGTCATGTGATATTTTTATAGATCTGCTTGTTATGGACGTTGCGATTTCTAATATGTCTATTTTTATTAATTTTTTTTATTAAAAGTCGCTTGATGAAGGGAAAGGGCACTTTTTATTACTGTGAACTTTTCTTTGTTTTATTTTTGTAAAGCACTTTTTTTCTCTTTCACTTTTTATTTTTGTCCTAGTACAGGGACTTTAACATTTCACGGTCTGATTCCTGTTTCAATGTAGTACAAAAATGCTGTATAGTACTACATTGAAACTGACAGTTTTACACTGACAGTGTGTGTGTGTGAATCCCAGCCTGGGGGCTGGGTCTCACAGTTTTCTGTACATGGCAAATCCCAAGGCCTTTGTGAGGCCTGGGGCTGCGATTGCAGCCATCACCCTCCTGTCACTGCAGCGTGCTGGACAGAGGGAGAAGCAGTCCCCTCTCTCTGCGATCCTCTTATATGCCGCGGTCAGCATTGTTTGCGGCATATGAGGGGTTAATTCTCCAGCATCAGCATTAACAGCAATGCCGGTGGATACAGCAGGGGCCCGGCTATCAGTCACAGCTGGGCCCCTGCATTGATCAGACGCATACAGTTCTGTCATGGTCTTACCTCCTTGCTGTTCTCCTTCGTTTGACATGTGCTGGCGGCCATCTTGGTTTCTGGGTTTCTTGTAGCCTCCCACCCTGCGGCTCCTCCTTCCCACTGGGAGGAGCTGGATGCCTAGCTCATATATATAGGAGGTCTGTGGCTTCAGTTCCCTGCTTGGTCCTCCTGTGCTCACATGCTTCTAAGACTGCTGCTGCTTCTGGTTCCTGATCCTGGCTTCGTCTGACTACCCAGCTGATTCCTGATCCTGGCTTCGTCTGACTACCCTGTTGGTTCCTGATCCTGGCTTCATCTGACTACCCTTCTGGTTCCTGATCTCTGGTTTCGCAAGACCCTGCTTCGGTTTAGCCATCCGTTTGGACTTTTGCCTTACAGCTTTATTTTCAATAAAGCCTTCTTATTTCCACTCATCTCTTGTTGTACGTCTGGTTCATGGTTCCATGACATTAGGACCAAGCCATGAATTCTGACGGTACAGGGCCATCCTCGCTACCTATGCTGGTTGCCAGACTTGATCAGCAGGATCACCTGTTGGGTCGGTTCGCTGTGGCGTTGCAAACCCTGCTTGAACGCACGGCTCATTTAGCTTCCGTTGCCGATGGGTCGGTTGTCGCTCCTGGGCCCGCTCCTACTACCGCTCCGGTTGTTGCGCCAGAGTCTACCCCGACACCTGTTGCTGCGCCTGCGGTGTTTCGGGGTATGACCGGTTCTGCCCCCCTTCCACAGCGCTTTGGGGGAGAGCCAACTCAGTGCCGAGGTTTCCTTAACCAGGTGGGCATTTACTTCGAGTTGCTGCCACATGCCTTTCCTACTGAGAGATCAAAGGTGGGCTTCTTGATCTCGCTGCTCTCGGACAAGCCCTTGGCCTGGGCCAGCCCTTTATGGGAGAACAACAATCCGGTGGTTGCCGAGTTTTCCGGTTTTGTTGCTTCTCTTCGGAAGGTATTCGATGTGCCGGCTCGTGCTGCCTCTGCTGCGAAGCTCCTTATGTCCATCAGACAGGGTTCACGATCCGTAGCTGAATACGCCATTGAGTTTCGTACCCTGGCAGCAGAGGTGGGCTGGAATAATGAGGCTCTGGTCGCTGCTTTCTCTCATGGTCTCTCGGATGCCTTGAAGGATGAGGTTGCAGCTAAGGACCTACCTGTGGAGCTCGAGTCTCTTATTTCTTTCCTGATTTTGATTGACACCAGACTCAGGGAGAGACCTTCCTTTCAGGAGAGCCTGCGGAGGCCTTCTAACAGATTGGCGCCTACGTTTGCTGTCCCACCCGTGCCTCCCTCTCCTCCCACGCCTCCTGGGGATGACTTGTCTGGGGGTGAACCCATGCAGCTGGGGTTTGCTCGCCTGTCCGAGGGGGAGAGGGTACTCCGGAGATGCGAGGGCCGATGCATGTACTGTGGTCTCGGTGGGCATTTTCGGTTGGCATGCCCGAACCGTCCGGGAAACGCTCGCACCTGAGATGCTGTCGGGGGCAGATCTTGGGTGGAGTCTCCTCGTCCCCGGTTTCCCGTGTTGACAAACCACTGATTACTGTTGTCCTCTCCTGGGTCGGGGGCTCGGTGACGACCCAGGCGTTGGTGGACTCTGGTGCTGGTGGTTTGTTCATTGATAGTGTGTTCGCTGCCGCCAATTCCATTCCTCTGCAGCCTCGAGGTTCCCCACTGGCTCTTGAGGCGATAGACGGCAGACCACTTCTGCCGCCACACGTGACTCATGAGACCCTTCCAGTGGGGATGGCCATTGGTGCCGTTCACAGAGAGTCGGTCTGTCTCCAGGTTATTTCGTCTCCACACTACTCGGTGGTCTTGGGGTACCCCTGGCTCCAGAAGCATAATCCGACTTTCGATTGGAAATCGGCCGAGATCCTCTCGTGGTCACCGCAGTGTGGGGCTAGTTGCATCCATGGGCCTGTCAAGTTGCTGTGTACTTCCTCGGACTCTCTGTTGCCTCCTGAATACGAGGAGTACCGGGATGTATTCGATAAGGTGCGTTCGGTTGCCCTACCTCCGCACCGCCCATACGATTGTGCCATAGAGTTACAATCTGGTGCCGTTCCTCCTCGTGGCAAAGTCTATCCACTGTCGGTAGCGGAGAATGAGGCCATGGAGAAGTACGTGAGGGAGGCGCTTTCACGCGGACACATTCGCAAATCCTCGTCCCCGGCAGGGGCTGGATTTTTCTTTGTGAAAAAGAAGGGCGGTGAGTTGAGGCCTTGCATCGATTACAGGGGTCTCAATCGCATCACGATCAAGAACGCTTACCCGATACCCTTGATTTCCGAGCTGTTCGATCGCCTCAAAGGGGCCACGGTCTTTACCAAACTCGACCTGAGGGCGGCATATAACCTGGTAAGGATCAAGGCGGGCGATGAGTGGAAGACCGCGTTTAACACCAGGACCGGTCATTATGAATCCTTGGTTATGCCCTTTGGGTTGTGCAATGCGCCCGCAGTCTTCCAGGAATTCATCAACGATGTTTTCCGTGACCTGTTGCAGCAGTGTGTGGTGGTCTATTTGGATGACATCTTGGTATATTCTGAATCCATGGAGGCCCACATTCTGGATGTCAGACGAGTGTTGCAACGGTTACGAGAGAACAAGCTGTTCGGTAAGCTTGAGAAATGCGAATTTCACCGATCCCAGGTAACCTTCTTAGGTTACATCATTTCCGCTGAGGGGTTCTCCATGGATCCTGAGAAGGTTTCGGCTGTCTTACAGTGGCCCCAGCCCAGTGGTCTTCGTGCCCTGCAGCGCTTTTTGGGCTTCGCCAATTATTATCGGAAGTTCATCAGGGACTTTTCCATGCTAGCCAAGCCTCTCACGGATCTGACCAGGAAGGGCAGTAATCCCCAGGTCTGGCCGCCTGAGGCCATCTGAGCTTTTGAGGCTCTAAAGTCCGCCTTTGTGTCGGCTCCGATTCTGTCGCATCCCAACCCTGGGTTGCCGTTTGTCCTCGAGGTGGACGCGTCTGAGACGGGAGTAGGCGCCCTCCTGTCTCAGCGTAGAACACCAGAGGGTCCTCTGCTTCCTTGTGGGTTTTACTCCCGGAAACTGTCTTCCGCGGAGTGCAACTATCAGATTGGTGACAGGGAGTTATTGGCCATCGTGCAGGCCCTTAAAGAATGGAGGCACTTGCTCGAGGGCTCGGTGGTTCCGGTTCTCATCCTGACGGACCACAAGAATCTGACCTACCTCTCTGAGGCCAAGAGATTGACACCACGTCAGGCCAGATGGGCTCTGTTCTTGTCACGTTTTAATTACGTGGTCTCCTACCTACCCGTTTCCAAGAACATCAGAGCGGATGCCTTATCACGGCAGTACTCCGAGCTGTCCGGGGAGGAGTCGATTCCGACTTCGGTCATACCTCCGAATCAGATCCTGGCCGCCATTCGCACCAGCCTGACCTCTCCCCTGGGTGAGCAGATTTTGGCGGCTCAATCTGGTGCTCCCTCTGGGAGACCCAACGGCAGGTGTTTTGTGCCTGAGGAGTTGCGCACTCGGTTGTTGCGAACCTACCATAACTCCAAGGCCGCGGGGCATCCTGGAAAGAATCAGCTGTCCTGGGCTGTTTCACGTCTGTTCTGGTGGCCTTCTCTACGTTCCGACATCGCCGCATATGTAGCGGCATGCTCCGTTTGTGCCCAGAGTAAGTCCCCTCGGCACCTTCCGTTGGGCCTTTTGCAACCCATAGCCACCGGGGAGCGTCCATGGTCACACCTGGGGATGGATTTCATTGTGGACCTCCCTGCATCCCGAGGCCATACGGTCATTCTCATGATAGTGGATCGGTTTTCCAAAATGTGCCACTGTGTACCTCTCAAGAAGTTACCCTCTGCACAAGAGTTGGCCTCGATTTTTGCCAGGGAGGTCTTCCGGTTGCACGGTTTGCCCAAGGAGATTGTGTCGGATCGGGGGAGTCAGTTTGTGTCCAGGTTCTGGCGCGCCTTTTGCTCCCAGTTGGGAAGTCATCTCTCTTTCTCATCGGCCTACCACCCTCAGTCCAATGGGGCCGCAGAACGATCCAATCAGGCCTTGGAGCAATTCCTTCGTTGCTATGTCTCCGATCACCAAGACAATTGGGTTGACCTCCTGCCTTGGGCTGAGTTTGCCAGGAACACGGCGGTGAACTCTTCCTCTGGGACGTCTCCCTTCATGGCCAATTATGGGTTCCAACCTGCCGTGTTACCGGAGGTATTCTCTCCCCAGGATATTCCGGCTGTGGAGGATCACCTTTCCGTCCTACGTGCTTCTTGGGTACAGATCCAGAGGTCCCTTGAGGTCTCTGCGCAGCGCCAGAGACTCCAGGCTGATCGCAGACGAGCGCCCACTCCTTCCTACCAGGTCGGAGACTGCGTATGGTTGTCCACCCGCAACCTCAACCTTCGAGTGCCCACTCCCAAGCTGGCGCCTCGCTTTGTTGGTCCCTTCCGAGTGCTTCGCAGGGTAAACCCGGTAGCCTATGCCCTTGCGCTTCCTCCTGGCATGCGGATCTCCAACGTGTTTCATGTCTCCCTCTTGAAGCCACTGGTGTGTAATCGTTTCACTTCCTCGATTCCTCGGCCTCGTCCGGTCCAAGTGGGCAATCGTGAGGAGTATGAGGTGAGCAATATCCTGGACTCACGCCTGGTCCGCGGCCGGGTGCAGTTTTTGGTCCATTGGCGTGGTTATGGTCCAGAGGAGCGTTCCTGGGTTCCCTCCGCAGATGTCCATGCTCCTGCCTTGCTCCGAGCCTTCCACGCACGCTTCCCTCAGAAACCGTTCCTTACTCCGTGGAGGAGGGGCCCTTGAGGGGGAGGTACTGTCATGGTCTTACCTCCTTGCTGTTCTCCTTCGTTTGACATGTGCTGGCGGCCATCTTGGTTTCTGGGTTTCTTGTAGCCTCCCACCCTGCGGCTCCTCCTTCCCACTGGGAGGAGCTGGATGCCTAGCTCATATATATAGGAGGTCTGTGGCTTCAGTTCCCTGCTTGGTCCTCCTGTGCTCACATGCTTCTAAGACTGCTGCTGCTTCTGGTTCCTGATCCTGGCTTCGTCTGACTACCCTGTTGGTTCCTGATCCTGGCTTCATCTGACTACCCTTCTGGTTCCTGATCTCTGGTTTCGCAAGACCCTGCTTCGGTTTAGCCATCCGTTTGGACTTTTGCCTTACAGCTTTATTTTCAATAAAGCCTTCTTATTTCCACTCATCTCTTGTTGTACGTCTGGTTCATGGTTCCATGACAAGTTCCTGTGCCTGCCCGATCATCATGACATACTAGTACGTCAATTTGCGGTAAATTACTTCCCGCTATGACATACTAGTATGTCATATGTTACCATGGGGTTAAAAGGTTAATCTGTCTGGTTTTGGTGGTAAACAAGTCTGGCTTTTTCCCTAAAAAATCTTTGTCCCTTCTTTAAACCTTATGGTAACTGTGAAAAATTACCAGCTTCTCATTATTAGCTAGAAAGTCCCAAAAGTCTCCTAGTATTCATTAATCCTTTCAACAGTGCTGTGCAAATACAGTGCAAATAAACAGGACATATCACACCAAAACATATAAAATGTAGTTACACAGTATTAAACAGTATAAATCAGGACAAATTAAACATTAAAAGTAAAATAAAGTGAGGAGCTGATGACTTAGGGAAATAGGAGCAAATGTCCACAAATGTCCAACTTCAAAGTACCCCTGCTCCAGGGCACTACATGTTTTCCCCATTCCTGAAGTTAAATAAATCTATGAAGACTGGAACACCGGCTGAGTGTTATTCCAGACTTAGTGGCACATATAAAGAACTATTGGGTATTACAGTTCTCCCTACTAACTAGTGTCAGGTTGATTTACCACAATGTTTTAAAGAAGAGAAGTGGCAGAGAATACTTATAATATCAGCCAAAGTTTAAGGGACATTTATTAAAGAGTTTACGGTGTGGTGTAAAAAAGTCGCACATTATGCCGCATGCCATATGTGCACCATAATATGTAATTTTTTTGGTTTCTTGACACTTTTATAATGTGGCAAGAAAAAAGGAAAGGGCTTAGCAGGAGGTGCAGGACTTCACGCCGCCTGCTGGATTTACCTTTTTTGTCAGAAGCTGGCAGAAAATATAGCTGAAGTCTGCGCCAGCTCCTGGCTGTGGTAGACTTCAACTTATGGCGCATCTGCCTCTTAATAATTTAGGAGCATCTCATGCCAGTGCAGGGAGATCAAGACTGGTGTATTGATACGCCATTCTTGATAAATCTTCCCCTTTGTGTCAGAAAAACTGTTGGTGGGACCATCATAGATATGTGAAGGCTATTTTCAAAGCCGTTATTCCACAAATTGAAACCTTTTTTTTCTCACTTATCAGCTTATCTGAAGGGCAGCAGCTCACATGAGATAAAGCACCTGCATCTCTAAAGGCTGTAATAGACAGCATCATTCTGCCGGCGATTACGAGAAGGAAGCGTTTTTTTTTCCCGGCAATCTCCTGCTCGCTAGTAGAAGAGACCGCTTCTATTACATGCTATTATATACTGATTCATATCATTGTTTGCCGGCAGCAGTTCATAATTAGACACCACGATCTGCCGCCTGCAAATGATAATTTTTAACCCTGTCAAAAGATTTGGATTGTCCGATGAACGATCAATCGGTTAATCGGCAGCACTGCCAGATGATTACTACGAACGCTCGTTAGTGACCATCTGGCAGAAAATCTGCCTGTCTAAAGCCTCATTCACACGTTAGTATTTCACATACGTGTGCTGTACGTGTTCTCCACGGACAGCACACATACCCATTCATTTTAATGTGTGTATTCACACATCAGTTTTTTTTTACCACAGTCGGTGAGTCCGTGTTTTAGCACGGATGCATGCTCTATTTTGTCCATGTCCACTGATCCATCAAGCCAGTTATAGTCTATGGGTCAGTGAAAAACACGGGTGCAACACAGATGCCATCCGTGTTTCATGGATAATTAGGAAGAGATGCTTTGAAAATTATTTTTCAGCTGTGCAATGTCAGTGAAACACGAATGACACATGGACAGCAAAAACACAAATGGACCACACACAGATCCTTCTAGGGTAGCTTCATGGAGGCATCACTGACCACTTTTTCACGGATTTAAGCACAGACACGGACGTGTGAATGAGACTAATGCCTCATTTACACAGTCAGTTTTTGGTCAGTGATTCTCCATCAGTGATTTTGGGCCAAAACCAGGTGCGGCTCTAAACACAGAACAGGTGCAGATCTTTCCCTTACACCTTATTCCTGTGGAGGCTCCAATCCTGGTTTTGGCTCACAGTCACTAATGAAAATCACTGACCAAACACTGATGTGTGAATGAGGCTTAAAGAAGACCTTTCATGGGTCCGAACATTGTAAGATAACTATCTGGACATGTAGAGCGGTGTCCAGGGATCTCACTGCAATTACTATTATCCCTGGGCGCCGCTCCGTTCGCCCGCTCTGGCCCCGTTACTTTCTCCCGCGCTGTATGGTAATTGCTACTAGCGGTTTAGCAGTAAGGAGTCTGCCCTGTTTCTCCCTGGACGTTCCTTCTCCCAGGTTGTAGCGCTGTCCAATCGCAGTACAGAGCTCACAGCCTGGGAGAAAACGCCCAGGGAGAAACAGGGCAGTCTCCTCCCTGGTGAACCGATAGTAGCAATTACCATACAGTGCGGGAGAAAGTAACGGGGCCACAGCGGGCGAACGGAGCGGCGCCCAGGGATAATAGTAAGAGCAGGGAGATCCCTGGGCGCTGCTCTATATGTCCAGATCATAGGCGTGCGCACGGGGTGTGCCGGGTGTGCCTGGGCACACCCTAATCACACCCCTGTGCTCCGCCTCCTGCACTGCCAGCCGCCCCGCACTAGTGTCCGACCGCAAGCTGCTTCATCATCATGTCAGAGACAGAGAGTGTGACATACTAAACTACATACTGCTGGATGCTGGTCTCATCTGTAGTGTAATCCACTAATCCATCCAGTCCAGACTCCACCCCCACTGCTTCCGATGTGCTCCGCCTCCTCCTTGTCTCAGTCTACCCGGCGGCCGGCGGCGTAACGTCACTCACTCCGACGTCACGCGCCTGCTCTGCCTGCTTCTAAAGTGGGAGGAGCATGCGCGTGCGGCGTGACGGAGTGAGTGACGTCACGTTATGCTGCCGCCGGCTGCCTATTTTGAATGTGAAGAGCGGGAGCCTGCCTGCCCGCGCCCAGTGTGCCTAACTGCCCATGCCCAGTAGGCCAGTAGTGAATGGATTCTGATCTTCTTTTGTGCACTGCCAGCAGTCTGCCACAGTAAAAAGAAAAAGTCTGGAGTGGAGTCCTGACTGTCCCCAGTAAGTTAGTGAAGTGTCAAGTGATAGATAAGGATTATGGATTATTAGATAGTATTATACATACTAGTACATACTTTGCACAAGTTTATTATTTACAACTTAAAGAGAACCTGTCACCAAAAAAATCACTTATTAAGCTGTTAATACTATTAACAGCTTAATAAGCGATTTTTTGGTGACAGGTTCCGTTTAAGTTGTAAATAATAAACTTGTATAAACCTTATAGTGCTGCATAGTAGTTTCCTAATGCACTTTTTCTTCGTTTAGCCGCATTTAGCCTCCTTGAGAAACCGATGTTTTATTCAGCCGCTGCCCCGTGCTTCAAGTCAGGTTTGAAGTCAAGGGGGCAGCGGCCAAGCGTCTCGCATGCTGCTCTCCCCGCCTCCCGCCTCCTTTATTGACACGCCGGATCTCAGTGCCGGGACAGCGCTCCCAGCCCGCATGCGCAGTAAAGGGCTGCTGTAGCGTGATCCCGGCTCCGGCTCGTACACTCAGCCGGCTTCAGTTTCGCTACTGCGCATGCGCCCGGCATCTTCTGTAATTGCGCTAGTATGTAAGGCTGGCTAATAACAGTGTGTCATCCACAGATGCCCCTATAACAGTGCGTCATCCATAGATGCCCCCATAATAGTGTCATCCACAGATGCCCCCAGAACAATGCGTCATCCATAGATGCCCCCATAATAGTGTCATCCACAGATGCCCATAACAGTGCGTCATCCACAGATGCCCCCATAATAGTGTCATCCACTGATGCCCATAACAGTGGGTCTGCATGTATGCAGAGTGTATATGTGTATGTGTAATATATATATATATATATATATATATATATATACACACGCGCGTGGCGTGTGTTTGTGCTTTAGGGTGCACACCCTAATGCAATAGGTTGCGCACGCCTATGGTCCAGATAGTTATCTTGCAATGTTCAGACCCATGAAAGGTCCTCTTTAAGGCTGCATTGAAATGAGCTCTTGTTTTCCTGCTTCCTCCCCTGGAAGTACATACAGCCATAGAGATACATATGGTATCTAATGCTGATACGATATCTTTCTCCATTGTCTTAGAAATATGGAAGAATGAATGAAAGGTGTCTGGACCACTTCACTAGGCTGGTACTGAGGGAAGGGTAGAAGAAACAAAGGGAGCAAAGAAGATGCTGAGTATGTTAGTCCACCATTGTATGAAGGAGAAGATGGACCAGAAGGATAAACAGCAGAGATCGCTACCAAGGAGTAAAATGTAATGTAAATAATACAGCATAACATTGCATGTACAGTATCTCACAAAAGTGAGTACACCCCCTCACATTTTTGTAAATATTTTATTATATCTTTTCATGGGACGCTGAAGATCTGACTTTGATACGATGTAAAGTAGTCAGTGTACAGCTTGTATAACCGTGTACATTTGGTGTGCCCTCAAAATAACTCACACAGCCGTTAATGTCTAAACCGCTGGCAACAAAAGTCAGTACACCCCTAAGTGAAAACGGCCAAATTGTGCCCATGTAGTCTTTTTCCCTGCCGGGTGCCATGTGACTCAGTTAGTGTTACAAAGTCTCAGGTGTGAGACTAATCACTGGAAGTTCAACATGGCACCTCATGGCATAGAACTCTCTGAGGATATGAAAAAAAGAATAGTTGCTACATAAATGGACTAGGCTACAAGAAGATTGCCAACATCCTAAAACCAAGCTGCAGCACGGTGGCTAAAACCATACAGTGGTTTAATAAGACAGGTTCCACTCAGAACAGGTCTCACCATGGTCGACCAAAGAAGTTGAGTGCACGTGATCAGCGTCATATCCAGAGGTTGTCTTTTAAAAATAGACACATGAGTGCTGCCAGCATTGCTACAGAGATTAAAGGGTTTGGGGGGGTCAGTCTGTCAGTGCTCAGACCATATGTCGCCCCAGAAGGAAGCCAAGATGATGCACAAGAAAGCCTGCAAACAGTTTGCTGAAGACAAGCAGCCTAAGGACATGAATTACTGGAACCATGTCCTGTGGTCTGATGAGACCAAGATAAACTTATTTGGTTCAGATGGTGTCAAGCGTGTGTGTCGTCAACCAGGTGAGGAGTCTAAAGACAAGTGTCTCTTGCCTACAGTCATGCAAGGTGATGGGAGTGTCATGGTTTGGGGCTGCATGAGTGCTGCTGGCTGTGGGGAGCTACAGTTCATTGAGGGAACCATGAATGCCAACATGTACTGTGACATACTGAAGCAGAGCATGATCCCTTCCCAAACATGATAACGACCCCAAACACACCTCCAAGATGACCACTGCCCTTCTCTTCATGCCCCCACACTGCAAAAAAAATTGAATATGTTCTATTTTTTTGCGGTGCAGACAGATCACGGACCCATTCAAGTTGACGGATTCCGTGCATTGGGGACCGCAATGCATGGAATGGCCGCACAACGGCCGTGTACATGAGGCCTTAAATTGAGCCTCAGTGAGGTGGACAGGAAAACAAGGAAAAGAATGAACAGGTGGTGCCATACGGATACATTTTATTGAATAGCTCAATAGTTATTCTGCCCCGTGTGTGCCCCGTGCCCTCACTGCAGATCGCAAATAGTGGTCCTCAATGCACGGGTACTGATTAAGTGCACGCTGTTTGCGGATGCGGACTTATTCACTTGAATGGGTCCGTTATTCGCAAGATATATTCCGCACCGCAAATATATATTTCTTTGCTGTGAAGGGGCACGGATCGAAATACCACTGGAGTGCTTCGTAGTGAATCCATGAGCTTCCGAGCCGTGCCTTCGCTCCACAACGCGCCATATCTTATAGATTGCCGATCCATTCAAGTTAATGGGTCCGCATGCGCAGTATGACCTGCACATGGCCGGTGCCTGTATATTGCAGACTCGCTGTTTGCGGTCTGCAATACGGGCACGAGGCACACATACTTGTGTACATAAGCCCTTAATAGAGATTTTAGATTCCTCACTATTACATCATCTACCTCCTCCTGGTGTCCCATTGTTATCTTGCTGCTACCAATACTCCTTACTGTGCTCTCTAATACTATACTGTATTATAGTACCATACAGGTAGTCCTCCATAGTAACAGTGCTCCCAGACTTCCCCCCAGAAGTAATAGTGGCCCCTATAGTACCCCCAACCCCATTAGTAGTAATGCCCTCTATATTATGCCAAATAATAATGCCTCCAAATTCCCCCCAATACTAATAATGCCCCCATAAGGTTCCTGGTAGTAATAAAGCTGCCTATAGTGTCCCCAGTAGTTATAATGCCCCCTTGTAGTAGCCCCAGTATTTAGAAAGCCCTGCTGCAGTGCAGTATTATAATGCCCCCTGTAGTGATACTACATATAATACACCCCCCAGTAGTGCCCATATGTATAATGCCACCTATATTATAATGCCCCCTATAGTGCTAGGATGCTCTCATTCACCTCCCCCTCCTAGTATAATACCCCCTCTGTATTGATAGTATATATAATGGTCTCTGTAGTTTTTATATTATGATTCCCCTTATAGTATACTGTATATAGTGGCTCTATCTGTATTATATAGAATGGTGATCTAAGTAGTCCTCTCATACCCCCTCCCTGAAATATCCTCTGATATCCTATAATACCTGCCTGGACATGCTAGGAGTTGTAATCCTTTCCTCTTATACTCCTCGCTGAAATACCCCCTGATATCCTATAATAAAGACCTGGACATGATGGGATTTGTAGTTCTCTTCTCCTCAACCTCATTATTGTCATATACTCTGTTATCATATAACAGCCTGGACATGCTGGGAGTTGTAGTTCTCTCCCTTCCTCTGATATCCCATAATAACAGCCTGGACATGCAGTAAGTTGCAGCCCTCTCCTGTCACATTATATCAGCCTCAACATGCTGTGAGTTGTAGTACTCTCATTATAGAACTCCTTTCTGAAACATCCTCCTATATCCTATAATAACAACCTGGGCATGCTGGGAGTTGTAGTCTTCTCCTCTCCCCTGTAATCTCTCTTGACGCTGGTATATAGATTATGCTTTCCATCACCTAATCTATTATATAATGGATGAACTGCATGTAGGGTTGCCACTTTTCCCAGCAGATTACCGGTAATACCAGCTTGGCCAGTGGTTTATCAGGCAGGTGGCAACCCGTGGGGACCTGACACCCCACCGATTAGCTGTTTTTAGCAGCCTGGATTCAAAACAGTGGATGGAGGCAAAAGACTCTATCCACTGTGCAGCGGCCTTGAAGTTGCCACCATACGGCAGCTTATAACGGGGTGGTGCTTCCCCTTTAAATTATTTCATCCATGGTTTCAGTGTAGGAGCCGGTGTCCCTGAGAGTATCATGTCTGTCCTCTGTCACCCGTCTTCTTGTGTCTGATGTGTAAAGGGCCGGCCAGCACCATTCAGATGTCTAAGCTCATTTACTGCGAGAAGACAGCAAGAGGCAGTTGAGGGGAAGATGACAGTTGGGAGGAGGGAAGAGAGTGTCTAATTGCCTCCATAGTGTGGCACTGACGAGAGAACCCTGATCCACGTGCCCCGCCACATCCTATAAGTGTGAGTTGTCAGAAACTGCAACCGAGTGCCCTCAGACAGAGATCTGTGACTATAAGGCGGTGTGCCTCCGTGAAAGACTGACACCTGCAAGCTGTTTACCTGATAGACTGTTCAGTTGCCCATAGCAACCGTCAAGTTTATAATAACAATGTAACCATCAAGCATTGTGCCCAATGGTGCTGTTTGACTCCTGGGTCCTGCCGCCTACTAGGGCAGTGCCGCTTTGTCACCGCATTGTGCTGAGCCTTTTTGTCAGAGTAGGTCCCACTCAAAGAGGCGACCTTGGCGTGGTGAGTGGGCTTATGCCTTTTGATCAAAATGTACACTAATGCCTCTTGTACAGCATGCAGTATAGGGGGCTGTACACTTTAAGGGCTTGTTCACACGACCGTGTGAAGCCCGTGCCCATATTGCGGATCGCATTTGCGGATCCGCAATACACGGGTCCCGTTCCGTGGCTATTCTGCATCACGGATGCAGACCCATTAATTTCAATGGGTCCGCAAATCCGGAGATGCGGAACGGTGCGGAACAGAACCACGAAACGGAACACTATGGAAGCACTACGGTGTTCTTTCTGAGGTTCCGTTCTATGCTTCCGCATCGCAAAAAGATCTATCTTTTTGCGGAATGGAGGGATTGTGGACCCATTCAAGTGAATGGGGCCGCGATCCCTATACGGCTGCAGCACTGCAGGTGCCCGTGCTTAGCAGACCGCAATTTGCGTCCCACAGCACGGGCTTCACACGGTCGTATGAACGAGCCCTAATATTGAACTGAGAAGCGAGTCTAATTAGATCTAAGCATAGCATTGTGGATGTGCGATCCAGATATTGTGCCCAATGGTGACTGTAACTGCTAAGCACTGCACCTCCTGCTTGGGTAAAGTCAAGATGCAAGTGTCTGTTTCATGGCTGTGCCATCCTCAAGTGCGGTCCCAGGATAGGAATAAGGGTAACATATAAAATTGACCGCACCATGATGTTAGTCTGTTCATTTACATGGTGCAGTCTGGAAGGGGTTAAGTAAGAGCCAATGGTCTGGGTACTCAGTGTCGGCACCTGGACCAGTGGCTGTCAGTAACGGAACAAACATGCTCCACCGAAGGAGGAAACCCTGCGATCGTCGCGGGACCATAAATATATGGTGCAGTATATTGACAATGTGCGGTCAGGAAGGGGTTAAGGGCCTCTGCACTAAGGCACAGTGACACTAAAGGGTTAATCCTTCAGAACCCTGCCACCAACATTAGTCATAGACACCTATGACATCACAAGCACGTGTGTCATAAGGGAAGAACCCTTGTAAAAAGCAAGTGAGCGGCCATATTTGGTGCTGTACTTGATGGCCTGAGGACCTTGAGCTTGACTACCCCAACCCACCGCACCTTGACGAAATTTGGAGGTTCTAGCAGGAAGCCCAGTGGGAGGAAAGGGACATCCGTCTACCAATCAGATCATCCCGGCTGCTGCACACCCCCATCCTTACTATTTATGTGGCAGCCACATAGTGGCATTACCCTCTAAGCCCAAGGGAAGGGCATCCCTCCAGCCATGGTTCCCTAGAGGTTTCCTCCACAGGGGGTTTTCCTCTCCTGAGTGCTGAAGGGAGACTCTCCGTGAGTCGGGGGTTTGCCATTTTTAATATTTTAAATAAACAATTTGGCCATTTATCCCCCAATTAATGTTTGCTGTGTCTTTATTTTTTCTTTTATTTGCGTTCTTTGGTTTCAGGGGTATATGCATGATTTTCTCAGGGAGGAAGTTAAAGGGGTATTCCCATCTGAAACATATATGTTATATATTGATAGGATGTGCCATTAATGTCTGATAGGTGCAAGTCCCACCTGTGGGATCTGCTTATATGTCCAGAACAGGGGTTCGAAGTGAAACGAGAGCACATTGCGCATGTGTTGCATCCACTTCATTCATTGCTATGGGAGTTCCAAATATAGCGATCGAGCTCGCCTGTTTTCGGACGTCCCATAGCAGCGTATGGAGAAAAAGCAGCACAAGCGCAGCCACCTCTCCATTCACCACTATGGGACTCCTGAAAATGGCCAAACCAGAGCTCAGCTATTTTCTGAATTTCCATAGCGGTGAATGAAGTCTGTACACTTCGTGGGGTCTCATCATATGGATATGTCATAAATGTCCCAAATGGAAATAACCCTTAAAATGAAATTCATTATGAAATAACCAAGTTAGCAGAGCATTGCTAGGACTCTTAGCAGTGTTAGGAGTCCCAGCACCACTGCACCGAATGAGAACAGTCACTGGTGACGCCGAGGGTCAACAACTGTTCAGGTGAACCCTGTGGGGCGAATGGATCAATCTTCTACACCAAATGGCGCATGTCCCATTTTACATACAATAAATAATAACATAGACGCTCCTCCCCCTTGACGAATGGGTGCTCATTCATCAACACTATCTACCAGTAATACTGTCTCCATTGCCCATAGCAACCAATCAGAGAGCAAGTTTATTTTTCCAGAGAAGTTAAAGAAATGAAAGCCGAGCTCTGTTGCTATGGGCAACAAAGACAGTGCTTGGTAAATGAGGCCCAAGATGTACATTGGAACAGATTTTTCGCATGTCAGTATCATCACAGTACTGCAATAACACCACAATTCGCAGTCCCGTGCCCTCATTGTGCCCCTATAACATAAGTGCCAGACTGAGCCCTCATACATTTAGTCAAGTGTCTGGGATTACATCAATAACTGCCAACCATAGTTAGTGCCAACCATACCACTCCTAAAGATCCTAGAATTATGGGCCCCTTGTGCTATCCACAGTCTCCCCATTAGAGATAGTGAGCGGCAATACCATATAAGTGCCAACCAATGCCCCCATAGGTTTCATCTGCTGTCTCTGTAACTGGCAGCTATAGTTCCTAAAAAAAATCCCAGCAATACTGACCCCCCACAGGTGTTATCCACAGTGATGCCAGGGGTGATAGCTCCATAACTGCCAGCCACTGTACCTCCATAATTGAAAGCCACTGTGCCCCCAAACGGCCTGCCACTGAGTCTCCATAAGTGAAATCCACACTGCACCTACCACTCCCAGCAATATTGCTAACATAGAAGCTATCCACACTGATGCCAAAGATGACAACCATGGTGCCCCTACACATGCCATCCACAGTGCCCCATAAGTGCTAGCCACTATGCCCATCTAACAGAGAAACCACAGTGCTACCATAAGAGACAGCCATTGACAGTGCTATATTAGTGTAAGTCAGTGCCCAAAAACAATTTATCCACTGCCTTCATAACAGCTTGCCATAGTTTAGTTGCTCCTCCACAAGTGCCAGCCACCCCTCACTACATATGCCAGTCACAGGTCCCCCATAACAGATAAATGTTCTATATATTTCAGCCGAAACCCTCTATAAGTTTCCACCATATCCATAGTTGTGCCATAATTGACACCCACAGTGCCCACAGGGATGTAGCTATAGGCTCATGCTGTCACAGCTGTGTCACAGTCTTGTCGTTGTGTGCCTTGACATGTTAGCTGTGCATGCTGGTTGCCAGTGGCAACACGTTGTGGTGCAGCATGTTTGTGCTTTCCTCCTTCTTCTGGTTCTTTCACTCTCTGGTGCTGAAGGGTTAACTTCCTGGCTAGGTGTGTTCTGGATGTGGCCTCATGGCTCTTCTTAATCAGGTGTTATAAGCACGAGGTCGGTAGTTATCCAGCCTTAGTGTGTGTTGGAGCTATGCTCCTGCTCTGGATATTTCATCCTTTCAGTGTGAGGGCCACCTAGTTAGACTTTGAGGTCATCCGATGTCATCCTTATGTATTTTCCCCTTCCTTCTCTTGTATATTTGGTGAGGGTTTATGTACAGGGAGTGTTGTTATGTCTAGTGTTGTGTTCCATGTCTGGTTTGTTTGGTGTATTGTCCAGCATGGTTACTAGATATTCCCCTGTCTGTCTGTGCCTTCATGAGAGGGCCCCTGGGTTCCCCGGAGGGCCGCCATGCATTCGGTCCGCATGGGGGTCCAGGTAGTCTTGGTGCTGGTATTTTACCCTGTTGCTGCGGCAGGTAAGTGCTTGTTGTTCCGGTGTGTTGTCGTATCACTGGGTTCTTACCTGCTGACCCAGTTGCTGCTCACTGTCTTCCCTTACCTTTGTTGCTTGGCCTGTGAGACTCCTGTTCATCTGTGTTGTGGAGGAACATGTTGTCTCTAGCTCCTAACCTTTATTCAGGGATCATCAGGGCAACTCAGGGTCCGAGATTCCTGTGTATGAGACCACCTACCATCTGGGTCTGCTCATACAGTTAGGAGTCAGGGCCAGGATTAGGCTCCATTCACACGTCTGTGGTGTGTTGCGGACCCGCGACTTGCGGGTCCGCAACACACCCGCCTGGCACCCCTATAGAAATCCCTATTCTTGTCCGCAGCTGCGGACAAGAATAGGACATGTTCTATCTTTTGCGGAGCTGCAGTCCCGAAGATTGGGGCCGCGCTCCACAAATGCAGATGCGGACAGCACACTGTGTGCTGTCCGCATCCATTCCTTCCCCATAAAAAATGAATGGGTCTGCACCCGTTCCGCAAAATTGCGCAACGGATGCGGACCCATTTGCGGACGTGTGAATGGACCCTTAGGGAGGCTTAGGAGGTGACCTTCTCCCTTTTCCTGGTGTCCAGGCCTAGTTGTATTCCCGTTTACCCACACTATACAGTGGGGAGTTTTCCCCCACTTCCCAAAGTGACACATGGGCCTTGGTGCAAGAGTTCAACTTGGGCCCCCCTTTTCTAAGTGTTTTGTGGCCAGGGGCATGGAAGCACATAGCCTTCCTGAGGCAAAAATTGAAACAGCACCCCCCACCCCACCTGCCATGCCAAATTCTTGACCTTACCCCTTCCCTCCAGCCACAGCTGTAACTTGACCAGTGTGCATTTTATATAAAACAGGTGTCTTCTTAAGCGGCACATACTGTATGTCTTTGGGCCCACTCTGGCTCCTGGGCCAGGTAGCAACTGCTACCTCTGAACCCCCTATTGCTACACCCCTGGTTCCCCACAAGTGCCATAGCAGACATGTACTCATTCTGGGAGCTAAAAAAAATTCCCAGCCAGAATTTATAAATTACCAAAAATGCCTGTGATAGCGTCACCTTCATGTGATCAGTGCAGGAGGTGCCAGAGCTCAGCAATGGAGAGGAGAAGTGGGAAGAACCTGTGATGATATTACTATCATGTAATCAGTGCAGGTGGGGATGGAGTTCAGCAGTGGAGAAGTAGTGAGCCTGAAAAACTTTGGAAGTTGAAGTCCTCTCATCTTATACTCCCTCTCTGAATTGTCCTCTGATATCGCACAATAACAGAATGGATATGCTGGGAGTTGTAGTCCTCTCCAGTATCAGACTGTTGGCCCACTATACAGATACATGCAAATATGCTCTCCAGGGTCCTGAGCAAGGTGGGCGGCTAGTCGACCACCCTCTGCACATAACAAAGTAGAGTGACTGCACTAGGTATAGATAGGCAGAGTAAAACATCTCAACCAGCATAAACGTCCATATAAAAAACTGGATAGATTATTTAACAGTTTATTATTATGGATTGGGTGGCTGAGTTGACTTCTAGACACTGGGGCAGGCCAGCCAGTATCTTCGTTAACTAGGCACCCGCCTTCATGAAGTCACTGCAACGGCCACTATAATCAATCACCTTGTAACATTTGCTGCTGTCTGCCACTGTGTAAATGGATAATATTTGCAGGCATATGAGCAGTGGGCCCCCAGAATGAATTCTACTGGTGGGCCCGACACTGCTCAGTAGTATGTAGAATGCCCCCCTCTGTAGTATATACAATGCCCACCTCTGTAGAATGCCCCTTCTATGGTATATATAATGCCCCCTATGCACTATATATAATGTCCTGTAGCAGGGGCTGACTGGCAACTTTTGGCCCAGGGGGCAAGTAACACCCAGAGGCCCACTGAGCCCCCCCCCCCCCCCCCCCACACTTTCTTCAGCCATGTAAATTAGAACACCGTAAAACAAAATAAACTAGGCATGCTCCGATATATCGGCCGCCGAAACACATCAGCCGAAAATTGCATTTTTGGTATAATGCCGAAAGTGTCATTTTCTGGCTGATACAGTGCATCCGTGTATTCTCTCCTCCCCGCTGGGCGCTGCTCTGTGTCCCCCCCATGACACTTGATGACTGTATAACATAAACATATTTCATTTGAAAACTTACAGTTACTTGACCCTTGGGGATCTCGGACGCCACTTCCACGCTTTGGCCGGGGGCTCGGCGGAGCTGATGTTGTGTTTTATCCTAATGAGAAAGATTTCATAATAAGGATTTGGAGAAGGGGCAGAGGGGTCACAGAGCAGGGAGAGGCTGGGGCTGCTACTAGGGGGTCATACCATGGGGGAGTAATAAAGCCCACCATAATGCCCCACCCCCCCAGTAGAAATAATTCTCCTTATAATAGACAGTGCACAAAATACCCCCTTGTAATATCCCCAGTTGAGCTAATGTCCCCATAGTGCCCCCTATAATGTGCCAGTAGCCAGATAGGGCCCCCCTATAATGTGCCAGTAGCCACATAGGGCCCCCCTATAATGTGCCAGTAGCCACATAGGGCCCCCCTATAATGTGCCAGTAGCCACATAGGGCCCCCCTATAATGTGCCAGTAGCCACATAGGGCCCCCCTATAATGTGCCTGTAGCCATATGCCCCCCCCCCCATAATGTGCCAGTAGCCATAGGTCCCCTATAATCTGCCAGTAGCCATAGCCCCCCTATAATCTGCCAGTAGCCATAGCCCCCCCTATAATCTGCCAGTAGCCATAGCCCCCCCTATAATCTGCCAGTAGCCATAGCCCCCCCTATAATCTGCCAGTAGCCATAGCCCCCCCTATAATCTGCCAGTAGCCATAGCCCCCCTATAATCTGCCAGTAGCCATAGGCCCCCCTATAATCTGCCAGTAGCCATAGGTCCCCCATAATGTGCCAGTAGCCGTAGGTCCCCCATAATGTGCCAGTAGCCATAGGCCCCCCCTATAATCTGCCAGTAGACGTAGGTCCCCCATAATGTGCCAGTAGCCATAGGCCCCCCTATAATCTGCCAGTAGCCATAGGCCCCCCATATAATGTGCCAGTAGCCATAGGCCCCCCTATATTGTGCCAGTAGCCCATAGGCCCCACTATATTGTGCCAGTAGCCCAAAGGCCTCCTATAATCTGCCAGTAGCCCATAGGCCCCCTATAATCTGCCAGTAGCCATAGGCCCCCCCTATAATCTGCCAGTAGCCATAGCCCCCCCTATAATCTGCCAATAGCCATAGCCCCCCCTATAATCTGCCAGTAGCCATAGCCCCCCTGTAATCTGCCAGTAGCCATAGGTCCCCCATAATGTGCCAGTAGCCATAGGTCCCCCATAATGTGCCAGTAGCCATAGGCCCCCCTATAATCTGCCAGTAGCCATAGGCCCCCCACTAATGTGCCAGTAGCCAGATAGGGCCCCCCCCCACTAATGTGCCAGGAGTAGCCAGATAGGGGCCCCTCTATAATGTGCCAGGAGTAGCCAGATTGTGCCCCCCTGCCCCCCACCCCCCTCATAAAGTGCCAGCCTAGTAGCCAGATTAGGGGGGGCCCCCCTATAATGTGCCAGGAGTAGCCACTAGCCAGATTGTGCCCCCCTGCCCCCCCACCCCCCTCATAAAGTGCCAGCCCAGTAGTAGCCAGATTAGGGGGGCCCCCCTATAATGTGCCAGGAGTAGCCACCACTAGCCAGATTGTGCCCCCTGCCCCCCACCCCCCTCATAAAGTGCCAGCCCAGTAGTAGCCAGATTGGGGGGGGCCCTATAATGTGCCAGGAGTAGCCACCACTAGCCAGATTGTGCCCCCATGCCCCCCACCCCCCTCATAAAGTGCCAGCCCAGTAGTAGCCAGATTAGGGGGGGGGGCCCTATAATGTGCCAGGAGTAGCCACCACTAGCCAGATTGTGCCCCCTGCCCCCCACCCCCCTCATAAAGTGCCAGCCCAGTAGACTACTGGGCTGGCACTTTATGAGGGGGGTGGGGGGCAGGGGGCACAATCTGGCTAGTGGTGGCTACTCCTGGCACATTATAGGGGGCCCCCCCCCTAATCTGGGGGCCCCCCTATAATGTGCCAGGAGTAGCCACCACTAGCCAGATTGTGCCCCCTGCCCCCCACCCCCCTCATAAAGTGCCAGCCCAGTAGTAGCCAGATAGGGACAGAAATAAAGAGAAAAAAAAAAAAAAAGTCAGTCAGACATACTTACCTCCCTGCTTCTCTGGACTCCCGCCTCCAGCCAGCACAGAGATGCAATCACTTTACGGCAGTTAGGCCGCAGGACCGGCGCAGGTGGCGCGATGACGTAATCGCGCCGATGACGTCATCGCGCCGCCTGCGCCGCTCCGGCGCACTGCTCCCCTGCTCCCCGTCTCGTCCCTGGCATAAAGCGTCCCTGACATAAAGCGGCTGTTTATTCCGGCCCGGCCGGGACAGCAAGCCAGGGAGGCCCGGGGGGCAATTGCCCCCCTGCCCCCCGGCCCAGTCCGCCCCTGTCCTGTAGTACAATGCTCCCTATGTAGTATATAGAATGCTCCCTCTGTAGTATATACAATGCCCACCTCTGTAGAATGCCCTCTCTATGGTATATATAATGCCCCCTATGCACTATATATAATGTCCTGTAGTACAGTCTCTGTAGTACAATGCTCCCTGTGTAGTATATAGAATGCTCCCTCTGTATTATATATAATGCCCACTGTATAGTAAATATGATGCTCTCTGTCATCTCTCTGCCCCCAGCACGGCCAGCATACATACATCGTGTGAGACAATTTCCTTCACCGAAGTCTTCTGCAACTTCAGGTGAAACTTTCCTCCGCGGAGGCAATACATTTTTAATGCTGTACAGAGACAGGTCACCGTATAGCATTAAAATGAAGTGTTTGAACGAATCGACTTCTGATCTATAATCCAAAGCTTGATTCGCTCAAACCTATTAATGACCTATCCGGAGGACAGGTCATCGATATCAGGAGCCTAGAAAACCTGGTTAATTATAATGATGTCATTGAAAAAAAGTGGGGGTTATCAGTGGAAGTCTGGGTGGTAAGAATAGGCAAATATGAAGGGGAAGAAGAGCTCAGCTGACTGCTGTCATTTTTGGCCATATATGGCTCTGATTGGCTTTTCTAGGGGTTTTTCTGTCCATTTGTTTCAGCAATCGGCAGGGGTCTCGGCACTCAAACCTCCCTCGATGAAAAAAATGAGGAAGTAGAATGGAAGTCACACGACTATAATTATAGCGCAATGGTGTCTATATGTTGTATAACAAAAGTCTGTGTGTAGTCCAGCCATAAAATAACTTCTTTACCCAATACTAAAAAAATATAGACATTTTAAACGGACAGTGAACACTCATGACGGACCTGTCCCTGGAAATTAGGGAGACTTGACAACTATGCACTTGAGAGGAACATAAAAAAAGTTTCCTCCTCACATGCACTTGCAGCCGCCAGTGATATAAAACAGACTGAGGCTCTCAAGTTAATTCAGAGCAGTGTGAGTAACATCAAAAGCATGGAAGGGAATGACAGAAATTCCATAAGCCTATTCTTGTCTCCTGGAGTGATGAGACTATGATTTTGTGGTAAAAGAAAATTCCAAAAAATGCAATTGTTTGGCTTCTAGACTAACCAACTCTTAAAGATTTTGCCTTGAGACAAGCTGGTGCTTGTTGGGAAAAAAAATAAAATGGAAACAATGGACTTGTCAACTCATGCATATTTCTGTAAATTAGTATTGTTTTAAAAAGGAAGAACAAGCACCATAAAAGGAGTTTGGGTAGCCTCCAAAAACTACTATTGTCTAGTATCTGTAGGCAAAATGTAACATACTAACATAGTTTATAAGGCTGAAAAAAGACATCTGTCCATCCAGTTCAGCCTGTTATCCTGCAAGTTGATCCAGAGGAAGGCAATTCCTTCTCGACTCCAATCAGTCAATCAGAATAACTCCCTGGATCAACAACCCCTCTCTAGTAGCTATAGCCTGTAATATTATTACACTCCAGAAATACACCCAGGCCCCTCTTGAATTCCTTTATTGTACTCCCCATCACCACCTCCTCAGGCAGAGAGTTCCATAGTCTCACTGCTCTAACCGTAAAGAATCCTTTTCTATGTTTGTGTACAAACCTTCTTTCCCCCAGATGCAGAGGATGTCCCCTCGTCACAGTCCTGGGGATAAATAGATGATGGGAGAGATCTCTGTACTGACCCCTGATATATTTATACATAGTAATTAGATCTCCCCTCAGTCGTCTTTTTCCTAAAGTGAATAACCCTAATTTTGATAATCTTTCAGGGTACTGTAGTTGCCCCATTCCAGTATTTACTTTAGTTGCCCTCCTCTGGACCTTCTCCAGCTCTGCTATGTCTGCCTTGTTCACAGGAGCCCAGAACTGTACACGGTACTCCATGTGTGGTCTGACTAGCGATTTGTAAAGTGGTAGGACTATGTTCTCATCACGGACATCTATGCCCCTTTTGATGTAACCAATTATCTTATTGGCCTTGGCAGCAGCTGCCTGACACTGGTTTCTACAGCTTAGTCTGCAGTTCAACAAAATTCCTAGATCCTTTTCCATGTACTTTATCTATGATTGCTATTGACTCGAACGTTCATACAGTGTATTTCTTCCACGCTCCACCATATGCTGCAGGATGCATGGATCCAAGAAACACAATGTACAATAAATATCAGTCGAATTATCACTGCAGGTGACTAGATGTCTAGTCCCTCTAGGTTCAATGTGAATTTGCTTCTGCAAACTGATTACTTTGGTTTACTGAAGAACTCATTGAAAGTTTGCTTTAAACCTGAAATTCTACCTCCCCTGCGATGTGTTGCACTGAATGATAAGTAAATTGGATTTAAGGGTGGAATCTTTACTGGCCATTTGCACTTTCCTCATGATCATATTACAACAACAAAAAATAGTAGTGCGATAGTACTACCTTAGAGATGTGTAACTCGAAGCTTCTAGGCAAGATCTGTAAATACTAGTGTATTGTTATGTGATTTAGGGGCCCCCAATGCATCAGGACCCAGGTGTAACTCCTACCATCTATAGTTACGCCTCTGATCACCTTCCTAACAATACCCAAAATGTCATCCTCACAGAGTTTCCCATAGTGACATACTCATTGGCCCATGTTTACCTATGTGATTGCATCTAGAATGTGCAGCGCCTGATTTTGGAGTATTTTTGGCGTACAATGTGGCATAAAGTCTTAGAAATATTTAATGGAGCAAATGCACCAAAACAAATGATCCACTGCACCTTGTTTGATGAACTGGACATGGGGCACAGCTTAGCTGAAATGGAGTATGGCTTAAGATTTGGCAATTCTTGGCAAATTGCACCAACATTTTTCTGCAAAGTATGCCCATCTTATAGTTCATGAAAATTGAGACAAAACTGTCTAGCCGTGCACCAAATTATCATACAGCAGGAGACACTGTGATGAATTTGGAGCATCTACTGTATATGCTGCCTGTCTAAATTTACTACATCTACACTATGGACAGGGTTAGTAAATCTGCCCCCTTGTGTCAGACTGAAGACTGTGAAATACAACTAGTCCTTCTCCTGTGAGCAGCCGGGAACCTACATCTCATTGATCTATTGATGCCTGTTGCATAGGACACCTAGAGAGATGGAGTAAGAACCACAACCTCATACTCAATACCAAGAAAACAAAGGAGCTAATTCTGGATTTCAGGAAGAAGAAGCAAAATGGACACCATCCCATTAGCATTAATGGTGGAAACGTGGAGATACCGTATTTATCGGCGTATAACACGCACAGGCGTATAACACGCACCTTCATTTTAAGAGGGAAATTTCAGGAAAAAAAGGGTAGCTCAGAACTTTTTTTTTATTAATATTATTACCACTTATAAGGTAAATAATGTAAAAGGATGACACTTATGGGGCTCTGTGGATGACACTTATGTCATCCACAGATCCCCATAAGTGTCATCTACAGATCCCCCATCAGATGGATCAGTGTGGAGAGAGGAGGCGGGGACACTCATGGCGGGGCCCGGTGCAGTGACTCTACTCTAATACACCGGGCCCCGCAACTGTTAAACATTCAATCTGATCTCTTGAAGACGCGCTGTACGGTACTTACTGTAGTACCGGAGGTATAACATTAAGACGGCGCAGACCGGCATCTCCCTCGGTCATGCGCCGCCTGTCTCAGCTCCCTCCTGATGCGCTGCCTGCCCCAGCTCCCTCCTCATGCGCCGCCTGCCCCAGCTCCCTCCTCATGCGCCGCCTGCCTGCTTATCTCACTTTATGAATGAACAGGCAGGCGGCGCATGACAGAGTGAGCTGGGGCAGGCGCCGCATGACAGAGGGAGCTGGGACAGGCGGCGCATGAGGAGGGAGCTGCGGCAGGCGCTGCGCCGTCTTAATGTTATACCTCCGGTATGTAAAAACATGGCTTCTTAACATTATATCGGCGTATAACATGCATACATAATTTTCCCCCTATTTTCAGGGGGAAAAAGTGCGTGTTATACGCCGATAAATACGGTAGTTCAAAGTTTCAGATTCTTGGGAGTTCATATTAGTCAGGACCAAAAAAGGCCTTCAGAGGCTTTATTTTCTGAGGAGTCTGAAGAAAGCAAAACTCCCAAAACAGCCGCTTGTCAATTTTTACAGGTGCACCATAGAATCTGTTATCACATACTGCATTACAGTGTGGTCCTCCGGCTGCTCTTCTGAGGACAAGAAGACCCTCAAGCGCATCATCAGAATGGCTGGCAGAATTACTGGTATTCAGTTACCATCACTGGATGACATCTTCACTGCTCGCTGCAGCAACAGGGCAAAAATTATCTGCGGGGATCCAACTCACCCTGGCCACAGCCTTTTCATTCCCCTAACCTCTTGGTAGGCGTCTAAGAGCCCTACATGCCCGCACCACTAGGCTGAAGAACAGCTTTTACCCCAAAGCAATCAGTCTCCTAAATGCTTGGAGATTATTGCCCCTTCCTAGGATAGAAACTACCACAGACTGAAAGTGACTGCTGCATTCATGACCCCATAATGATCTCTTGTCTGCAGTGGTGTCTGAATCAGTGTATATATAATCATAAGCACTTCCTACTTTGCCCTTGCTATATATATGCTGTGAACTGTGAATAGTAATGCCTTCTAGTGCAATGTTTAGTTTTTTTCTAGTGTAATGCTTTAGTTTAAATGTCAGTTCTTGTTCCTCTGTCCATGGCATCTAGGATTGCTCCAAACAACATTTTATTGTATTGTATTGTACAGTGACAATAAAGGCATCTTATCTTATCTTATGTAATGTCCTCTTTCTGGGCCAATGTCTATCGTCAGAGCCCAATTGAAGGATGTCCCTGTAGGTTGCGCAGGGTTGAAAAGCAGATTTAATGTGACCCTCAAGTTCAAGAAAAAATTCACATGAACTGAGGAAATAACAGGACACTTACCTAGTGACCACTTTTTCACCTGTACAGTTGCAAATCTGCCAATTCCTGAGCTCCTCTTCTGCTAGACAATATGGATGCACCTCTTTTCAGACTGCCTAATGCATTGCGCATTTGGTAGCTCAAAACACTTCCTGCTGCCTTCAATTTGGCCAGTGCTGGTCAACCCAAGAGCAGGGATGGACCAGCAGGAAGTGTCTTGGACTACCAACGCATCAGGTAGTCTGAGAAGCGGTGCAGCCATCTTGGATGATTGAAGAGGAGTCCAGCGAGTCTACAAAATGTTGCAAATGTGAAATAAAAAGTCACCAGGGAAGTGTCCATTCCCCAGTTTATGTGATTTTAATTTTTTTCTTGAGCTGGAGGATTGCTTTAATTTAAAATGCCCCTGCAGGCAAATTTTCATCTTGGCTTCTTATCTTTCTTATCCATACCATTAATATGTGGTTTATTATTATAAGTGCAGTACTTTTCCACCATATACTTTTTATATGGTATATTATTGCTAGGTGAAAAAAAAACTCAAATCCAGTAACATATTTATTACACAGAGAACTAAGGGATGGGACATCCTTTGATAAATAAAAGTTATTTTATCCTCTCGGTGCCCATGATGATTGATGTAAATGACAGGAAATGTGCTGTAAATATGCTTCTTTTAAGATATAGCCTCCTGGAAAGATGTTCTGCTCCTACAAAATAAATAATTTCAGTGCATTGCTCTTCTCAGGGTATTACATTACAGGCTTTCATGTGAAAACACCTAAAAACTGTAAAAGCTTTCTGCCCTCTTAATTTTGCAGGTCTGTCTACCTGACTCAAAGACATCACTGTCTCCGATGCTGTGATTACAAGAATCAGCCTTTGGGAGCAGGATGAGACTTGCTTGTTGACATAGCTTGGGGGGGGGGGGGGTCATGATGACAACAGTGCTGACTGTACAGGCGGAAAGGGGAAAGCAACGATCAGTACAGTTACATTGTGTTCACCTGTAGTACATCTCACACGTATGTGTAACGTCATCATAGCTGTAAACACAGGAATTACATGATATGTTTATTGTTAGAATTCATAAAGTGCACAGAATAGAGTCATCATGAAAACAAAGTCACTAGATACAACCCAGTAATCAATCTCTGGCCACGGTGTCCTCCATAAATAGTGACAACCACAGTGCACTGCATAGTGATGGTCACAATGTCGCTGAACAATAGTGACAGCCACAGTACACCCCTTATTAAAAAAGGACAGTCTTAGTGCTTTTCAAAACAAGGCTGTTACGGCAGTGGGTGTGCAGCCACTGTGTCAACCAACAGATTTGGCTTTGGGTTAATCCTATTGGCTTTATCCTGGCAGTTCCCTGGTATTCACCCTTTAACCCAGGGATGTCAAACTCGTGGCCCTCCTGCTGTTGCAAAACTACAACTCCCATCATGCCTGGGCATACTACAGCTATCAGGGAATGATGGGAGTTGTAGTTTTGCAACATCTGGAGGGCCATGAGTTTGACATCCATGCTTTAACCCCTTCACAGAGCTCTGGACGTTACTGCAGGGGAATCACCATTCCACTACCTGCTGGAATAGTCTGTGTATGACAGCTGACCCATGGGGGTCAGAAACACTGGTGCAAGGCATCGAGGGATCAGGCAAAACCATAGTCAGGGACAGGCTGAGGTCAGGGCAGGCAGAGTACAAGCAATCTGATAAACAGTCTGAGGTTAGGGCAAGAAACAAGGGGTTAATACTTTAGTCAGGTCAGGTTAGAATCCAGGAAACAGGAAGAAGTCAGTACACAGGAAATCAATGAAAACATTACACTTTTTCAGGGAACTAGAAGGCTAGACAACCTATTGCTCAGGTCAGGCACCCTCCCATTAGGCTGTGTGAATTAGGGGGATTGTATGTGTGCTCCGTACGGGCAAAGGGGAGAGGCCTTGCTGGCAAGAAGCAGTCTGTGGCCTGCCAGGGTAAAGGAAGTTGATGGCTCCAAATGAAAGCAGAGCAGGAGCAGAAGGATGAGTGGAGCGGTGCCTGTGCCCTCCCATAAGAGCAGAGCAGCAGTGGGCATGGGCCACTAATGTAACACAGATACAGCTTCAGTAATCTCATCTTAAGAAGGATAGCCACAGTACATTCCTTAACACCGACAGCCAATATGGCCTTTGTGATGCTGGTAGTCTGTACCCTCCATGCTTCTGGCAGGCATGGCCCATCTCCCACTTCAGTTCTCTGGCAGTCTGTGCCTGTCATTCTCTCCCTGATCCTTTCCAGAGGGCACAACCGCTGGAGTAGCAGATCTCTGCCCACTCCATGCTTGCTGCAGCCTACTCCTCTTGATTGCTGTCTCTCAGTCTGCCCCTAGGGCATGTGCGCACTCCCTCCAGCTTTTAAGGGCCAGTGCATATACACCCTAATTTGTACAGCATATGGCTAACCTCCCTAGGTTATTTAAGGCACTTTTCTTGTGGGAGGTCGTCTGAATCACGGGTATTGCTTGCTGGTTGCTGTGAAGGTGCTCTATATTCCAGTTTGACTTCCCGTGATCTGACCTCTGCTTGAGTCTTGTGCTGCCTGCTCTGTCTTTGGACTGATAATTGGATTGAATAAACTCTGTCTGCTCTGACCACAGCTTGTCCTTTGAGTATGACTTTGCCTATCCCTTCAGTGCTATGCATTGCTGTCTTTTGACCCCTGTGGGTCAGCTGCCACTGGACTGAGACTACTCCAAGAGGTATCAGTTTGGTGGTTCTGCAGCAGAGTACAGGTCCTTGTATAGGTGTTAAACTGTGAGGACCAGTGGGGGCATTAAGATAACACTCCAAGGGCTCATTCACACAAACGTAAGGACTTCATGCCCGTATTGTGGACCGCAAATGGCGGGTCTACAATACACGGGCATTGGCCTTGTGCACTTTGCGCTGCGGATCCGCAAGATATGGCAAAATATAGGAACATGTCCTGTCTTTTGCAGAGTGGAGGCATGGATTGGAAGCCTACAGAAACACTCCGAAGCGCTTCCATGGGCTTTTGGGTACATGCTTCCGCACTGCAAGTTAAGACTTGTCCCAACTTTTGCCGTATTTTGAGGATTGCGGACCGATTCAAGTCAATTATGTTCGTGTGAATGAACCCTTAGAAGTAGCATCAAGCCAAATCTGCTTAGTGCAGTAGGTCCACACCTGCTTTGTGAAACCTTTTTTATAAGCAGAGATATCCTCAGTGCCTTTTCACACTATCCCCATAAACAGTGACAATTAGATGAACCCCCATAAAGAGTGGCAGCCGAGGCTCCCTCTATACAGTGAAGGTCACAATGCTGCATAAAAACTGTAATAGTCACCATGACCCTAAACTAAAATAAACCTGCGACTAAGTGTCCTGGTCTTGCATTTCTTCCTTTTGCTCTTCTCATGTTGTGGTTCTCACTAGCTGTGACTGTGACGGTGTCAGAAGTGGATGTTATGGAGGACGAATGTTTAACAATTTTAGAGGAGCAGGCTCCTCATCTATTCTCTATCGGGTAGTAATCTCCTACTATCTCTGCGGGATACTACAGAGAATACATCCTCTATGGACTGTCCATGAATTCACAGACAGTTGTCAGTTGTCAACCGTTGGCAGTGGCACCTGTAATGGTAGTGCTGTATAACTAGGCAGATCTGACATTTTCAATTCTGGAAAATTTGGGGTGCAACCTATGGGGAAAGCTGTTAATGGTTGACGATTATTTTAGCCTAGAAATGAATATAATATCTGAAGATATCTAAGAAATATCTGAAAATAAAACATGCTCTTACCTACACGCCTGTCATAAGTGTGCAGCACAAGAGGTCATTTTGACTCTTAAGTTGTGCCACTGTATTTACATTTCTGTGGCAGAACAATAGTAAAGGGTTGAGGCAAAGTTTAAGCAATGGCCAGGAATGAAGGCAAGCACACACATGAAAGTCGAAGGAAATGTAGGAATTATGTGAAGAATATGAAAGTGTCAAGGTAAGTGGAAGACATTCCAATGATTCCAGCAAGGGGGGGGGGGGAGATGCAAGGAAATTAAACAAGTGCATGTTCAATAAACCTGGAAGTTGTGTAGACAGATCTCTTGTTTATTATTTTGGTTTTCAGCTATTTGGAAATGATGCTACAAGTTATCAATCTGCACATTCATAATGATAATCTACAAATGTAAAATGAACTGCTGGCTAGGGGCTGCTCCTATCCTGGCACCAGCACAACTAATAATATATGCCCACAGCCCTATCCATGGTACTGATACAATATTAGTAACAAGGTTGAAAATTTCAAAAAGATCACTTTATAAAATACAGGAGTAAACATAAATCTGGTCTGACACTTTAAGTAAAGAAAGTGTAATCTATCACATTATTTGAAGATGTAATTCTATTTTTGCGCAAATATGTACTCGTCTATGTGCAGTAAAGAATTGAAGAAGCTTGCAGCACTCCATGAATTTCAGCATGAGAATAGTGCTTATTCACTGTTAAGTTTGCCATTTTATGGGCGCAAAATCAGCACCTAGAGGCTCCGTCTACTCACCCTTTATCCCACCCAGGTCCTCTGTTCTGCCCGCCCCGCTCCTCTTGATTGATGTCATGGTTTGCAGAATAGCTTACGAAATCCAGCGCCTGCGCCGTTCACTTCTGTATTCGTCTCAGGCACAGTGAGTGAATGATGTGCTCCTGGTGCCGGTTTCCTCACTGCACCTGCGCCGAACATGTCACAGCGAGGAAACTGGCATCAGGCGAGCGGCCTTCACTCACTGCGCCGAATACAGAAGTGAACGGCGCAGGCGCAGGATTTCGTCAGTGATTCTGCAAACTGTGACATCAATCAAGAGGAGCGGGGCGGGCAGAACAGAGGACCTGGGCGGGATAAAGGGTGAGTAGACGGAGGCTCTGGGTGCTGATTTTACACCCACATAGCACCTAGAGGCTCATTAGCATATTATAAAAGTGTATTTTATCAGAACGGCTGCAGGGAGAAATGTAAAAAACATACTGTTATGTACTGCTGACATTAGCACATCGCTAATGTCAGTCAGCTACATAACAGAAATTCTGATAGTAGAAACCCTTTAAGAGCAGCATGGATTCCCTGTTGTCTCATTTTCTCCTGTTTCTAATATTGTTTGGGCAGTTGCCATGCCTTACACCTGATCTGGGTCAGATGAGTAGATGTTGATTAGTTTGCCTTCCTTTAAATGTCCTAGCTCTTTACTTACTTCTTATAAAGTGAGCTTTGTCCACTTGAATACAGAGGCCCAGATTCAGGTAGATTTGCCCATTACTTACACCTGAGCCGCTCAGCTGAATTTCTCTGCGCTGGAGCAATTTTGCCAAATTGCCACCTGATTCAGGAATCGTTTGTTCATTTAATTTGCTCCTGTTTAAGGCAAAGCTGAGGGCGCAAGGCCGTGCAAGTCAAAGTGGGTGTGCCCCTATGTAAATGAGGAATTTTCGGCTCAGCAGAGGTTTGCTAGCATAATTTCAGGGCAAATCCTGCTCAGCTGCTTGCACTGAGCAAATAAATAGGAGCAGACTTGCGCAGGTTCTTTGCTGAATTTCATCCTGCTTTTTCCTACCCCCCCCTGAGCAAGGAAATTCAGCCCTTTTGCAAGACATGGCACCTCCCAAAGGGACCAAAATAAGGAAGGCCAACTTTGTGGCTGCAGAGATGGACATCCTGATTGCTGCACTCCAGCAGCATAAGGAAGTCCTATATGGTGCCCAGCGGGCAAACACCACCATTGCCCAAAGGAGGGCTATATATGAAGCCATTGCCCTGGACATCAATGCCCTGGGTAATGAAGTGCGTACCTGGGATGACATCCAGAAGAAATTAAATGATATGAGACATTTGGCCATCTTTTGCTAACTTGCCCCTGCTTTTAACAGGAGCAAGTTTGCCCAGGGAAAAAAGCTTGCACGCTTCCAGCGCAAGATGCACATCACACGCGCATGTTTCTGAATCATCGGCAGTACCTAATTTGCATATTCGCTGAGGGAATTCCATGAAGGCGCAACTTACACCCCGTGCAAAATTGCACGAAAATTGCGCAGGAACAGCTAGGCTGCGTGCGCGGGAAAATGGCCGCTTTTCAGGCTTAACTGGTTTACAGAATCAGCCGCAAATTTGCATAGGAGCAAATCAGTACTTGCGCGGCGCAAATCACACTTGTTCCCGCGCAAGTGCTTCTTGAATCTGGGCCAGAGTCTTTAGTATTCCCAGTATTCTGCTCCTAGCCCATTTGTGTTGCGTCAGTTTAGCTTGGGACTTGTAGTCCTTCTTCTCTTCATTGCTGCCAGCATTGAGGTTTGTTGATTCGCTTTAGTGTCTGTTCGCCAAATTTGTTTTTTTATTTGTTTCTGGGTCCTGGATTCTTCTTGTTGTCTTACTGGTTAGAATTTCAGATTAAAGTCAATTTCAGTAATTTATTTTTGTTCATCGTCATTCATCTGTTCTCAGTCTGTATACCATTACCCTTTTCCATCTGCTCTATTGCCTGACTGCCATCTCCTCCCTCCATTTGCCACCATCATCTATTTGTGACTTTATTTCTGTAGATTTACTGCATGAAACACTTTATTTCTGTATATTTACGGCCTGGGCCCTCCTCCTACTTTATTCTTCTCAGCAGGCAACACCACAGGGCTTTCTCTGTCCCTCCACACAGGCTGCAGTCTTCTTGCCGGCTAGGCTTTTCCTCTTCTGCTCGTAGGATGAGGGCACCCCCTGGGACCAGTGCACATCCAGCCTAACCTTTTCCAGCCAATGTCTAGCAACGTCAGTGTACTTAAGGCACCTTCCCCTGAGCAATAGTTTTCATTGCTTGCTAAGTTCCTGTGAAAGTGTCCTGTCTGTTATCTGTCCGTGTACCAACCTCTGCCTGTTTACTCGATTCTTGCCCTCTGCTGCCTGACCTCACATGTGCCTGACCTCCATATTGAAACTCCACTGCCTGCCTTGACCTCGAAACCATTTATCGTTAAGCACATACTCTGTCTGTCCTGACCTCAGCCTGTCCCTGGCTACGATTTTGCCTGACCCATTGGTGCCCTGCACTAGTGTCTCTGACCCCCATAGGTCAGCTGTCAATCACACAGAGACTACTCTAGCAGGTAGCGACCTGGTGGTTCCTCTGCAGTAAACTCCAGATCCCTGTACCGGGTTTACAGGGTGATTGCCAGGAAAATGCTCTTAGTAGCCCAAAGTCAAATCTGATGTTTGACTAAGTGGTTTGATACCCACTGCCGTAACACAGGCTTTATAATATATTTCTTGCAACTGTCTGGCTGTTATTCAATATGGCCCTCTGGGCGTGTCTGAGTACCGGGAGACTACATTAGACCAGTTCTACCATCTCATGAACAACCAGCATCATTACAGAAACAGAGCTTTTTGTGACCTGTTATAATCAATGTAGAATAAGAACAGTATATTATATTTTTTTATATATATATATATACACAGTATATACACAGTATATGATGATAGCTAAGGCAAACTGATCTCCGATATGATAGAATAAAATAACGCAAATGTGGTTTTACTGAAAAGATTTTCCCAAAAATCAGATACATTGTAGCAGAAGTCCTTCAGAATGAAGGAACACAACATCATCATCATCTATTTAGGCAGGAGCTTGATTTTCTGAGTGAAGGATAGTGGAAGCATTTAATGTACAGTACATATGGATTTCCAGACTGAGCTCGGGTATAGTCTCTAACACGCAGTGCGCAGGTAGAGCTCCAAGTAATTAAGGGAATAGCAGGCTTTTAGCCTGGAAACATGTTCCAACAGTTTTGCAGGTTGGGCATATTTATTTCTGCTTCATTCAGGCTGGTCTTGCACCTGCCACAGGCTGTCTCTGTCAGTGAAATACCTTTATGCTAGTACAGGCCTGAGCCTGCCTAACATCCTGCCTTACCTGAATGATTTTATCTGCTTTACCTCAACAGAAAAGGCTTCACTGCAGTATCTCGTAGTCCAGAGTGATGGTGTATGCAAAAAGTGCAGGTAAAAAAACCTCTTGATTTAGCAAATCTTCATACGTCCATCTTTGAGCGCCGCTTACCATACAGATCTAGTCTACATTATTAGTTAAGCAACTAAAGCCCTTTAATGGTGTTCACTATTTTGCAAGCGTTACATCAGCGTTGTATGGTAATCTGAGGGAGGAAAGACTAACTACGACGTGCATGTTGTATAAAGCCATAATATGGCACCCACAGTCTATGTGACTATTCTGTACTCCATATGCATCCGATTTCAGAAGCATTTTGGATCAAATCAGCAGAGAGAAATGTGAAGTGTTCCATTGAAGGTTATAAAACAGAAATATTTTTGGGGTCATTTATCAAACTGGTGTAAAGTAGAACTAGCTTAGTTGTCCATAGCAACCAATCAGATTCCACCTTTCATTTTTCACAGCTCCTTTGGAAAATGAAAGATGTAATCTGATTGGTTGCTATGGGCAGCTAAACCAGTTCTACATTGCACCAGTTTGATAAATGACCCCATTTCTCTGAAAGCATTGCTTCTAGGGGAGAATATCACTGTAGAGATGTACCATACGGAATGAGCATACAATGCCCCCAAATGGAACAGTGCTGCATGGGAAGGCACCATGCGCATAGCTATACTGCATGCATGGACTGTTAAAGGAGGTATCTCAAAAGCAGATCCTCTATCAGTATGCCCAGTTAGAGTATTATGATGTCATGAGGGGTCCAACCACTTAGGACCGGTCAATATGACCAAATACTGTACTGACGGCTCTGGTGGATCCCATGCATCGGTGCTTCATATTGGAAACCACTGATTTAAATCGCTTGCATGTAATGTTACAATTCATCTGGTGTGGTAGTCATCTTCAAGGGTAAAATGCCATCTATAGTTTGCTGACAGACTTGAAGGCAATGGAAGGAAAGATAAATTCCTTGCATCTAAGGCTAGTTTCACATCTGCATTTTTTTATTCCAGCAAGCTGCTTCACCAGAGAACAGCCTGGCGGTATTCTACAGATCTGTCACTGTCGGATCCGGCTTCATTAAAGGGGTTTTCCGGGAACTAAGAAAATGAAAATACTTAAATATTACTTTATTATAAATATATTCCCAAATACCTTTCCTTAGTTTTAATGGTTCGTATTGTCTAGGGAGCAATCATCAGGGGAAATAAAATGGCCACCGTACTATTAGTACACATAAAACCTGTCCTAATCACACAGCAGAACAGGTTACTTTAAGACATTATGCTAAAGAGCTGCCTCATCCTCCACTCTGCTTCTATTGTCAGGGTTTATGATCCTGAATTCAGTTTAATATGATTTTCAGCTGAATCTCTGTAGGAATGGAGCTGATGAGGAGACATGAAGTACAGAGAGGAGGTGGGGATGTGGATAATGAGCAGCAGCACTTGTATGCAGTCGACATTACCACAGCCTGTCCTGTCCATCCTCTCTGTACCTCACGTCTCCTCATGAGCTCCCTTCCTACAGAGATTCAGCTGGAGATTTTATCATCTGTATTCAGGATCATAATCCCTGACAAGTGGAGCAGAGAGGAGGATGTGTGATTAGGACAGGTTTTGTGTGCAGTGGCCATTTTATTTCTCCTAATGAGTGCTCCCTAGACAAAACGAGCAATTATAACTAATGAAAAGTATTTGGGAATATATTTATTATAAAGTAATATTTTAATATTTTAATTTTCTAAATTCCCGGAGAAACCCTTTAAGTATAATGGGTAGAGGTGAGCAAATCAAAGTTGAAGAAGTGGAATTCGATCCAAAGTTCAGGAAAAATTCGATTCGCACCAGATTTTTTTATAAAATGCCTGCTGAATGTGTTAGGACATGGAGCAAGAAGCTCTGGAAACGAGGGATCAAACACAATGCCATGTATGCAGCCAATCAGCAGCCAGCCAGCCCTGTGATGTCACTGCCCTATAAATAGCCTGAGCCATCTTGGATTCTGCCATTTTCCAGTGTACTTAGTGCAGGGAGAGACATCAGCAGGCGCTATTGACAGTGGTAGAAAAGACTTTAAAGGGATTCTGTCACCTCCCCTAAGGCAAAAAACGATTTAAAAGCAGCCATGCAGCACAGCTTACCTGGATTAGGCTGTGCTGTTCTATCTTGAAATCCGTCCAGCAGTTACTTCAAAAAACGAGTTTGATCAATAAGGAAATGCGTCCTGAAGGTGCCCAGAGGGGCGTTTTTTTCTTCTGAGAGAGCCCAGTACCGCCCCTCTTTCAGTGCCCAGCCCGCCTTCCTAGTACTTTCTAACCGCCGCCCCCAGCCTGCCACAGCCTCCCCTCCCTCTCCTCCCCCTCCCTCACGCCGAACGAAGTCTCGCACAGGCGCAGTAACCACTGAGGGCTGCGCCTGTGCGATCATCAGGAGACTGAGGGCGGCAGCTTCATCTTCGTCACTGGGCATGCGCCGAGCCCAGTGACGTCCGATATTAGCTCTTTCCCTCAGTCAGCCTGGTAGGAAGCGCAGAGGATTGCCGATCGGCTGCTGCACCCTGCGCTTTCTCCAGTCTGCCTGCCTTTACTTAATATAATAAGACCTAATTCGCCCCAACAAATACTTATTTCTTTCCTGAAGGGAGGGTGGGGAAAGAAATCGCTGGCCGTCTTCACTGTGGCAGGCAGACTGGAGAAAGCGCAGGGTGCAGCAGCGATCGGCAATCCTCTGCGCTTCCTACAAGACTGACTGAGGGAAAGAGCTAATATCGGACGTCACTGGGCTCGGCGCATGCCCAGTGACGAAGATGAAGCTGCCGCCCTCAGTCTCCTGATGATCGCACAGGCGCAGCCCTCAGTGGTTACTGCGCCTGTGCGAGACTTCGTTCGGCGTGAGGGAGGGGGAGGAGAGGGAGGAGAGGCTGTGGCAGGCTGGGGGCGGCGGTTAGAAAGTACTAGGAAGGCGGGCTGGGCACTGAAAGAGGGGCGGTACTGGGCTCTCTCAGAAGAAAAAAACGCCCCTCTGGGCACCTTCAGGACGCATTTCCTTATTGATCAAACTCGTTTTTTGAAGTAACTGCTGGACGGATTTCAAGATAGAACAGCACAGCCTAATCCAGGTAAGCTGTGCTGCATGGCTGCTTTTAAATCGTTTTTTGCCTTAGGGGAGGTGACAGAATCCCTTTAAAACTTTTATTTAGTGTATAGAAGTTCAGGGAAAGGATAGGGAGGAATCATTTCACAGTATTGAAGCAGAACATGGTTCAGTAAAGGAGTTTACAGCCTGGGTAATAGGAACAATCCTATTGCACCTTGCTGCACTGACTGCAGATCCAAATTGCCATTATATAGCTCTGTAATTCCAGCAAACCGTTCTTGTTATTGGGGTGCAAGTGCTGTTTGATACAGCCATTAACAGGGTTCATTACAAGGAAATATTTATACGTTGTATTTGCTCTTGTGCGGTGCAGTTATATGTTCTAAAGCATTTTGTATTAGTGGGGAAAAAAGGGCTTATTAGCCGTTGTGTGGTGAAGTGAGAAAATTACAACCCTTTTTGGCATGTATTAGTGGCAAAAAAATATATATTATTTGCAGTTCAGCGGTGTAGTTATATGTTCTAAAGCCTTTTGTGGCCTGTATAAGTGGAAAAAAATAAGGGCCTATTTGCCGTTCAGCGGTGCAGTTATATGTTCTAAAGCCCTTTTTTGCGTGTATTAGTGGCAAAAAAATATATATATTTGTCGCTCAGTAGTGCAGTTATATGTTGTAAAGCCCTTTTTGGCGTGTATAAGTGGAAAAAAATAAGGGCCTATATGCCATTCAGCGTTGCAGTTATATGTTCTAAAGCCCTTTTTGGCATGTATTAGTGAGGAAAAAAAGGGCTTATTAGCCGTTGTGTGGTGAAATTAGAAAATTACAGACTTTTTTGGGGTGTTTTAATTTCCAATTTTTTGGGGTATTTGTTCCAACAGTATGTCAGGCAAAGAAGTGCCAGGCTCTGCAATGGGGAGTGGCAAGGGGACAAAATGTTTTTGGCGCAGGCACAGGTTGCAGCAGAGTAATGGAGCGCAGTGAGAGGCCTGAGCTCCCAGTGTCTTCTAGTGGTCGTGTCTTGACCAGCAACCCAGCGGTTCTTAAATGGTTGACTCGGTCATCCACCTCGTCCTAAGTGACATCAGACACCCCCAGCCTAGAGTCGGTGGGTTTGTCAGACACAACACTTAGTTGGCATGGCCCAGGAGCAGGCCCTGTGCCCTTACCTGTCCTCAACCTGCCTCTGTCCTTTTGTGTTCTCTCAGCCAGAGAAGTATTATAAGTTTGTGGGCTCAGCTCCACTATACAGCGAGGATGAGCTACTAGAGGACCGTCAGCAGCTCCTGGCCAGCCAATATGTGGAGCAGACATCCGCTGCTTCCTCCGGTAGGCAGGCAAGTAACGATGAAGAGAGTGGCGTGGGAGATGGTGTCTTGCGAGCGGTCAGGCTCCTGACCCAGAGACCATTGAGGAGGACATCAGTGGCGTGCAGACAGTACTCGATGATGATGATGTAGATAATTGCACTTGGGAGCCGGGTGAATTAGGGGCTTCATCATCATCATCGGGAGAAGAGGGTGGCAGCTTGCCCATGAGGCAGTGGCGGAGCCAGCAAGTCGCTAGTGTGGCCGGGAGTCAGCAGGGTGGCAGCAGTGGGAGGTTGGGAGCCAAATGTGCCCGGGGTAGACCACCCACTTCACAGAAGCCTACCTGCCTAGAAAGTAGTGGTGCAGGGGTTGACGGAAGCAGCGGCAGTAGCAGTCAGTGGCCATTGTAGAACATGGCCATTTGTAGAATCTGTGGGTAGAAGGTGAAGCGTGGCCAGGGTGCCAATTTTGGCACCACGGCCCTGCTTCAACATATGCAGCGTCACCATAAAGTGGCCTGGGAGAACCATGGTGGTCCAGCTTGCCGCAGCAACCGCTGCATCACCCAGTGGCATGCACCCGATTTCAGGCAGTCAAGGCTCCACCACCTCAGCCAAAGGGAGCTGTCTGTCCTTCCCATCATCTCCTGCTCCTCCTCCTACTCCTCGTCAGTCATTCCGTCAGCAATCGATCACCCAAGTGATTGCCAAGAGACAACAGTATGCATGCACTCATCCAACGGCGCATTAGCTGAATGTGCTCCTGGCGAAGTTGCTGGTGCTACAGTCCCTCCCTTTCCAAGGGGTGGACTCTGCACCTTTCAGAGAACTGATGGCATTTGCTGAGGTGGAGAGTCCCAAGCCATCATTTCTTTGCCAAAAAGGCAGTACCACCCCTGCACACGTATGTGGAACAATAGGTGGGCCAGTACTGTCGGTATCTGCCAAAGTGCACGGCTGCACCGATATGTGGAGCTGCAACTACGGTCATGGACAATACATGTCCTTTACGGCCCACTGGGTGAATGTAGTTCCTGCACAGCCGCACTAGCAACTTGGCCAGATGACGCCGCTTCCACCTCCACGTTCTCACGCCATTGGTCTTGTAACAATGTCCACCTCTGCCTCCTCATCCTCCACCGTGTCCTCAGCCTCCACTGCAGGGACAATTCACAGTGCCCCACCAGCATACCACATGTGCAGGGCACCTCATTTGCCTGGGCGAACAGAGTCACACAGGGGAGGAACTGCTCCGTCTCCTTCATGAAGAAATCGAATTCTGGCTTTCTACGCGACAACTCAAAATCGGAACCATGGTGACCGACAACGGGAATAACATGGTGTCGGCGCTGCATCAAGTAGGGCTGAGCCATGCGCCCTGCATGGCACACGTATTAAATCTGGTTGTCAAGCGGTTCCTAACGTCTTCAACTCATCTGCAAGACATCCTAAAAATGGCCAGGAAACTTTGTATGCACTTTATCCACTCGTACACCGCAAAGCACACCCTCCTTGAGCTGCAGCGGCAGAACAGCATCCTCCAACAAAGGCTGATATGCAACGTTTCCACCTGTTTGAATTCCGCCCTCCATATGTTGGACCGACGATGCAAACAGAGAAATTCCATAAACAATTTTTTGATAATCCAAGCGGACAGGAGTACTGTGTTACTTCGATGTCAGCCAGTGGCAGCTCATGCGTGACACTTGCCGTTTGTTCAGGCTCTTTGAGGAGGCCACGTTATTTGTAAGTCGCCAGGACTGCGGGATGAACAACGTCATTCCACTGCTTCATGTCCTGGAACAGATGCTGGTAAATCGTGCTGGTCAGGGGACTGGAGACGTGGCACCTAGATCTCACAGCCACATGAGCCCTGTGGGGGCTGAACTGGAGGAGGAGGTGGACATTGGAGCACAAGCAATGTGTAGCGAAAGGGGTGTTTTTTATGCACAGGTGACCGGAGAGGAGGAGCAGGAGCAGCCAGAGGAGCTACAGAGCGATGAGGAAGACGAGGCAGAGGACCCAGACACACCATGGCAGTATGCAGTGGAGATGGAGGCAGTGAGTCTCTCCGAAACACTTGCACAAATAGCCTGATGCATGCTCACTTGCTTGCGTAGTGACAGATGAATTGTCACCATTTGGCAGAGGGATGACTTCTGGCTCTCCACCTTGTTGGACCCTTGCTACCGGTCCTAAATGGGGGCCTATTTGTACAGCCACTGATAGGGAGGATAAACTGAACTACTATAGAGACATCCTAAGTAGTCAGTTGGCCGCTGCCTATCTGAGCCATCGTCCATCCGGGTAAGAGCAGTTCCATCTTCATCAGCAGCAACTTGAGTCTAGAGTCGCTAAAGAGTAGCTTTCTTTACCCGCCTAATGAAGAAACTACTTACCAACAGCAGCAGCAGCTAGACCTGGAGCAGGACATGAACCAGCAGGTGGTGGCATACTTGGACAGCACCCTGCCACCCCACATTGAAGATCCGCTGGACCACTGGGCAGCCAAACTGGATTTGTGGCAACAACTGGCAAAGTTTGCCCTATAAAAAAATTGTCCTGCCCAGCCAGTCATGTGGCATCATAGCAAGTGTTATTGTGCCACCCTGAGGCCTCCTACTGATGCTGCTGCTGCTTCCTCCACACTGTCATTGAGCCAATCTGTGGTCTCCTCATGCTGCTGCTGCTGCAACCTCCACTGTCATTGTGCCACCCTGTGGCCTCCTTTTGATGCTGCTGCCGCCACCTCCACACTCTGTCATTGTGCCACTCTGTGGCCTCCTCATGCTGCTGTTGCCATGTCCACACTGTCATTGTGGCACCCTGTGGCCTTCTCCTGATGCTGCTTCTGCCTCCACCTCCACACTCTGTCATTGTGCCACTCTGTGGCCTCCTGTTGCTTCTGCCACCTCCAAACTGTCATTGTGCTATTTGGCCTCCTACTGATGCTGCTGCTGCCGCCACCTCCAAACTCTGTCATTGTGCCACTCTGTGGCCTCCTGTTGCTTCTGCCACCTCCAAACTGTCATTGTGCCATTTGGCCTCCTACTGATGCTGCTGCTGCCACCACCTCCACACTCTTTCATTGGGCCACTCTGTGGTCTCCTCATGCTGATTCCAACTCACCACTGTCATAGGGCCACTTTGTGGACTTCTCATGCTGTTCCCATCCTCCCCACTTCATGACTGGGCCACTATTTTGCCTTTCGGTCTGGCTGAGATCATAATTTATTTGACCCTTCTGATCTGTCAGAAGGTAGGAAAAATGAGACGCACAACGGATCCTGTCTATGTAACAGCTGTAAGGCCTGCATGACATGGTCCCTATTTTTCATCAGAATTGGCTTATAATTTGGAAGTCAAAAGCAGGAGTGGGTACAAAACACAGTAAACATGCAAATATTCCATTCACATGTCATTTCTGTTTTGGATCCACTCCAGTTTTTTTTGGCTTTAGCAATTCTGATGGATTACTGACCAAATGCTGACCGAGTGAAGGTGGATGCTCGACCGACAGGATCTTTTTTTTTAGGGTTATTGTTCTGACGGATCAGAGGTAGGGCAAAATAATTAGTGATGTCAACACAAACTTAGTGATGACACCCTCTCCACTCTGTCGGGGGGGGGGGGGTGGCTCTACTTGTATAAGCGTTTAATAGAACAGGTTCTGTAGACATCTATGTGGTATCAGCTGCCGGTGGTGTAAAAGGAGTGTGCTTCTTCTTGATGCTAACATTGACCTGTAAGGCTGAGTACACACTTGAGTTATTTGGTCAGTTTTGGCCCCGTGACTGCCCAAATAAGTAAAGTGTGCAGTGATTCTAAGAGCGACGCCTGTCATCTGCATGTCATGCTAACTCACAGTATTCTTTCACTATCACAGCAGATTCCCTATGCTTGTTACTGCAAGGCACAGTGTTTTACACCACTATAAAGGCTCTCTGCAGCCAGGAAATGTCAATTTTTTAACATAATTCACCGCAAATAAATTTGTATCGAAGCAAATTATTTGAAAAATTCGGCAAACCGGCCGAATCGAAATTTAAAAAAATTATCTCATCTTTAAAAATTGGGTCTGGTGGAGATCCAGCTGCATTCCAGCAAAAATGCCCAAAATGTTACTAAACAGAAATCACTGCACGCTGCGGTTTGTTTCATTGTTTATTCCCGATATTGTCTGCCGGATCAGGCTGCCAGATCTATGTGCTGCAGATGTGAAACTAGCCTTAGTACAGTGCCCCCTCATGATGCATCGACCCTCAGGATATAATTAGAGATGAGCGAAGTTCTAAAAAATTAGATTTGGTCGGTTCGCCGAATTTTCCAAAAAGATTCAATTCAATATAAATTTATTTGTGGTGAATCATATTAAAAAACTGCTTTTTCCTGGCTGCAGAGAGCCTGTATAGTGGTGTAAAACACTGTGCCTTGCAGTAACACGTATAGGGTTAGATAAAATATTTAAATTAAAAGGAAATTAATACACCCCTAAAAAGGCTGTAGTACAAAGTAACTGCACCGCAGAATGGCAAATAAGATGTACTTTTTGTTACACTTATACACCCCAAAAAAGGCTGAAGCACAAGGTAACTGCACCACAGAACGACAAAAAAGATGTCTTTTTATTTACACTTATACACCCCAAAAAAGCCTGTAGTACAAAGTAACTGCACCGCAGAATGGCAAATAAGATGTTTTTTTTTACACTTATACACCCCAAAAAAAGCTGTAGTACAATGTAACTGCACCGCAGAATGCCAAATAAGATGTTCTTTTTTTACACTTATACACCCCAAAAAAAGCTGTAGTACAATGAAACTGCACCGCAGAACGGTAAATAAGATGTACCGTATTTTTCGCCGTATAAGACGCACTTTTTCTTCCCCCAAAATGGGGGAGAAATGCCCCTGCGTCTTATACGGCGAATGCAGTCAGTTTTACATCGCTGCGCAGTCAGTTTTACATCGCTGGCAGCGATGTAAAGAGAGCGAGGACTCGGGGAGGGACTGGGAGGAGGAGCTGGGGCCGGCAATAGCGGCGGGGCGGTGCAGTCACTGTACTAAAGGCCCGCCCCGCCGCTCCGGTGTACTAATAAAATATGTCATATTCAATGAATGGTTATTAAATATGCCCCTTTATGCCTAATAGTACCTTAAATCCTAAGCTCATCCGTACAATGCAGGCCGGGCGGGCGGCAGCGTAACTCCCTGATGTCACGTGCCTGCGCCGCCTACTTTATGAATGAAGCAGGCGGCGCAGGCAAGTGACGTCAGTGAGTGACGCGCCGGCTGCCCGGCCTGCCGGCATTGTACTGAAGCGCTTAGGATTTAAGGTACTTTTAGGAATAAAGAGGCATATTTAATAACTATTAATTGAATAAGACATATTATATTAGTATACAGGAGCGGCGGGGGATCTGTGGATGGCACAGTTATGGGCTGGGAGGGTCTGTGGATGACACATGTATAACAGTGCCATCCACAGATCCCCCCCCTGTAACAGTGCCAGCCACAGATCCCCCTGTAACAGTGAAAGCCACAGATCCCCCCATAACAGTGTCTGTCATCCACAGTTCCCCCATAACAGTGTCCGTCATCCACAGATCCCCCCATAACAGTGTCAGTCATCCACAGATCCCCCCATAACAGTGTCAGTCATCCACAGATCCCCCCATAACAGTGTCCGTCATCTACAGATCCCCCCATAACAGTGTCCATCATCCACAGATCCCCCCATAACAGTGTCCGTCATCCACAGATCCCCCCATAACAGTGTCCGTCATCCACAGATCCCCAGTAATAGTGCCATCCACAGACCACCTAGTACCAAACCCACAGCACACCTTTTGGTTAAAAATATTTTTTTTCTTATTTTCCTCCCCAAAAACCTAGGTGCGTCTTATACGCCGGTGCGTCTTATACGGCGAAAAATACGGTACTTTTTAGACTATTAAAACACCCTAAAAACTGTGTGTAGTACAATGTAACTGCATCGCAGAATGGCAAATAAGACGTCCTTTTTTTTTTACACTATACACCCAAAAAGAAACTGTAGAACAATTTAAATGCACTGCAGAATGGTTAATATGATGTACGTATATTTCCTAGAAATACACCCTGCAATACAGCACTTGCACCCCAATAACAAGCAAGGTTTGCTGGAATTACAGAGGTATCATCTAGTGCAAACCTAAAAGCAGCAGTATAACAGCAATTTGGATCCCCGATAAGTGCAGCAAGGTGTAACAGAATTGCTCCTATTACCCAGGCTGTACACTCTCCTATTGCACCCTGTTCTCCTTTTATAGTGTAGATGATGCCTCCCTATCCTTTCCCTACAGCTGGAATAATCTTTCCCTTAACTTGTAAATAATTTTTTCAGCACAATAAAGTCTTTTCTACCACTGTCCCCAGCGCCTGCTGATTTCTCTCCCTGCACTAAATACACTGGGAAAATAGCAGCATCCAAGATGGTTGAGGCTATTTATAGGGCTGTGACATCACAGGAGCTGGCTGGCTGCTGATTTGCTGCATGCATGGCATTGTGGGTGATCCCTCATTCCCAGAGTTCTTTGCTCCATGTTCTAACATGTGCGGCAGCCATTTTAGGAGAAAATGTGATTCGTTATCATGAAGCGTGAGGAAATTCGGAGCAAATCATATTTTTCCGGAAATTTGGATCGAATTACACTTTGTTAACTTTGATTCGCTTATCTCTAGATATATTATTCTCAGCTTACAATGGTCTTTCCTGGGCCATTGTAAGTTGCAACTAGACTCAACATTCAATGTCTCAGACCCATGTCCAACCAATCAGCATGGCCATTTCTTTGGTTAAACACCTGTACTGGTTGCCTCGTAACTCCTCCTTACACTACAGTGCGGTACTACATGTCCTGTACTGCCTTCTGTCTGTGCCAAGATTAGCTGCTTTTTGGATGTCAGGCGAGGGCGGCTTCATTTTATTTTTCTGGTAGCTGTGTGCTATAGAGAACCCTGAAGAAGCTCCTGTTCTCAACATAGAAAGTGATTTACAGCTTCCAGCATCTATTCCTGACTGCTATATGTAAGAGCTTGCTTTATCCTTCTTACTTATCTGATTATGTTTCTTAAATCTTTATTTTCTCTTATTTTGGGATGACATGTTGGGGCTTTGGAACCAAATACTAGTTTTCCATAGAGTTATGGACTACATTTACAATGGTTTTAACATATAATGGTTGTCCCGGAACCAAATAATACTATAACTTTAGGGACCAATGTTGAAGCAATATTGTAAAATGATATTAATGAATTGTTACTTCACTAGTATGATCATGAAACTTCAGTAAAGAGCTGCATAATCCATCCTACAAGAAACAACTTTAATGAGTGATGTTTATGAGCCATGTTCATCAGGATATTTATCAAAAGAGGGAAAAGAGGAAATTTTTTCCAAGGCAAATCATCAGATGAACTTTTTGGGTTACTGTAAGTAACTGCACTGATTGAATTAATTTTCAAATCTCCCTCAGTTTATCTATTCCGTTTCCCTCAAATGATTTATTCTGTTTCTCATTCAATTTACAGAGGTTATCCCATGACTAATGTAAAAAATGAAAATCAGAGATCATATAGAACACGACAATCTCTTTCTAACAAAGCTAGAACCAGCCCTGTACCTCACATGGATCCAGAGATCTCCTCATTCATTGCTCTGCTAGACTTATATCAAGCTGGCAGCTTAAGGGGAGTGTATTTTCTGCTTCAGCTCAGGGGGCGTGTCTCAGCTCTCCCTATCACAGCTTAGGAGGCAGATGAAGGATGAAACTGAGCATGTGCGACCTTCTCAGAGAGCAGGTCAAAGAAATAAGAAAATAAAAAACTGCAGGTGGCGCTATACAGATACATTTTATTGAATAACGTATTGGCTATGCAAAATTTTTAATTACATGCAATTACAATATTCTTCAGATGCAGGTGCTGGTTTGAAAACTGTAGAATATTTTTTCGTAGGACAACCCCTTTAAGAGGTTGTGATGAGTTATTAATAAAACCCCATTGTCACCAACCTTTGATATACACATTTTGCAATCGGATATCTTTTTCTAAAATGCACCATTCACAAGTTCTTACTATTGCCAATGGACATATCCTGCAGGACTTCAATTCTTATTAAGTCGAGCCTACGCACTTCTCCAACTCCAGTGCATTTCTCCAGTGGTCATTCAAAGCAGCTCAAATCTCTTCTTCAGAATGCAGAGGAGGCTGAACAGTGCAAGCACCCATTGTCTGTATTCCAATGTAAGAGGCTCAACTGAGCTGTAGGTCAACTCCTTCCAGAAACAGAACAGCCCAGAAAAAAAACTTTTTAAACAGCCAGTGGTACAGGAGCAGGGGGGACAGGTTGAAGCTATGGAAGTCGGTGAATGCATAACTAAAATCTTGATGCATTTACCATTCTTGGCCCAGCCCCTTTATCCTTAGTTCCAATTATGTGCTAAGAAGGTCGAAGTCCACAGGTACCAATTTCTGTCTCTCAGACACGGCACCATGCAAGCGCAGCTATGGTATTTGCTGATTTGAGTAATGTCGTATGGGTTAAAAGCGGTGATCATGTTAGTACATAGTAGGAACACAGTAATTTTACTTCACGATGATTGACATGAAGGGTCTTTAAGCAGATATACCATTAATCCTACATTAACATGGACTTGACAACTACCTTTAAGTTCATGTTCTGGTTCCTTGTAGCATATAAAATTGTAGGAATATGTTGAGTAGAAGTGAAACATATGACAATGATTATTGTAACATGTCACAGACTGTGCTGCTTCGTGTATGACAGTTGTTTCCGTTATAATGTCGAGCCCATGTAGCAAATACTGTCCTTCTCTGGTTTGATGTTTATGAAAGGAATACACCTGAGTCACCTGTGCTCACCTGTCACATCAGGTGCAATATCAGAAGTTACCACAGAGTGTCTTCTTGAGTCATTTTGCACATAAGGAATGCAATAAATCAACTCTGCCGTCATGTTTTCAAAGAAAGATCAATATTTTACTGTAAGTTGAAAAGTTATGAAAGGCTAAATATGACTGAGTGTACCTTGGTAGAAAAATTAAATGTAACTTTTACTTTATCTTATCATTAAAATGAATTGAGGCATTCTAAAATCTAAATAACAGTTCCTTATTTTGGAGGAGAAGAACTACTGGTACTTATCAGACCTAGTTGCCTTATCTTATTGTTTGCGGGGGAAGAGGGGGGGGGGTCACATGGAGTGCTAGGCTCACTATTTTGCAAGTCCTGCGTTTTAGTGACCGTCTAAAAAACGCAACGGAGACCAAACGCAGCCAGATTGATGCATTCTGAAGGGATCCTTATCCATTCAGAATGCATTGGGGCTGAACTGATCCGTCAGTTTGTCAGAATCGGATACTCAGTCCATGATAATGGCAGGACTGATGTCGGTTGCTATGGGTTACTATAGCAAACCTAAACATAGGTACACTCATGTCATGTGATAAAAGCAGATCAGCAATGAATCCTTCTGAGGATGTTATGTCTGAATCGGACATTCAGTCCATGATAATGGCAGGACTGATGTTGGTTGCTATGAGTTACTACAACTAACCAACATACAATGGCACCTCTGTCATCTGATCAAAACAGATCAGCATTGAATCCTTTTGAGAATTGAATCATTGTGGATCAATGTCTGAATGGGTTATTCCATCCATGGGATTGGTAGGGCTGATGCCAAACTGTGTTGATGAAACACTATAAATCACTTTGGTATATAGAGATTACCTGCCTGGGGACGCGGCTATTGATCCCCATGACAACAAGCACTCCCACAGTGCGTAACCTGGACTTGGAGATAAGCAAGGGGCGGCCTGGGGCGGTAAGCATCCGTACCATGTGACCTCCCCTGCTATCATGTGATGTATGACGCCCCTGGTGGGTGTGATCTTCTTAGGTGCACACCCCCTCGCTCATTGGGCAATGGGCTGTGCGGGGGTGGTGCTAGAGGAATAAAAAGAAGGCATTAGTCAAGATACGCTGTCACTGCCTCTAACAAACAAATGTAGCACTGCTACTGCACTGAGCGCTGCAAAGCACTAAGAATTTCTTTCCCTGATTAGCCATGAAATCTGGCGAAACGCGTCGGGTGACTCCTTAAATGCTTGTTTAGTTTGGTAGGAGAAGCAGAGTATTTTAGATCAGACCCGAGGTTCCAGCGGCTGGGGGTCGCCCTTGCAAGGGTTAGTGCTCCGACTACAGCCTGTCAGCAATTCCACTATCTAGATTAGTATAGTAGGGACAGACAGGACTTGCAAGATAGTGAGCCTAGCACTCCATGTGACAAACCCCCCCGCAAACAATAAGACAAGGCAACTAGGTGTGATAAGTACCAGTAGTTCTTCTCCTCCAAAATAAGGAACTGTTATTTAGATTTTAGAATGCCTCAATTCATTTTAATGATAAGATAAAGTAAGTTATGTTTTATTTTTTCTACCAAGGTACACTCAGTCATATTTAGCCTTTCATACAAGAAACTACCGAGGCGAATTTTAGGTCAAAAATCTGTCCAAAATCGAATGATTTAGTGTGGGAAGTCAGAAGATATAGGAGGCATGCAGCAAAGTCCTATGAAATGTCCTTGTAAGGTGCTATATGCAGTCCTTAGGGCAGGGGCTGATTTAGGGAGGGGACCAGGGGGGCAGACCATTTAGCTGCACAGGGGCAAACCAGGCAGTTCCACTAGGCACCCATCCTCAAAGCGGCCTCATATCTTCAGCAGTGCCAATGCTGTTCAGCTGCCCACCAATGGAAGACAGTAGGCGGGCAACACCACAGCTGAACAGCAGAATACAGAAGGAGAACTTACAAAGTGATCAGGAATGAGTCAGACTACATGAGGTCCTCTGCTGCAGCCAGGCTGGCTGCCTTATTCAACACAATACAGAGATTTCTGACCTACCTGACCAGCAGCGCAGTGGCCTGCACAGATCCTGATGTCAGGATTCTCAGGACACAGTATAGCAGTTCAAGAAGCCATACCCTGGGTCTGACCCCATACGAGCTGCATGTGACTGTGGTAAGTTAATATGAGCTGCAGGACAGCCACAGCCAGGCTGGTCTGGGGTTACTTTTTCATGTACTGTGGTCTGGTGGTGTCACGGCTGTAAGTGAGCAACACACAGTAAATAGCAACTGACCGGACCCAAACTAGGGAGGATAAAGGGTGACCCCTGTCAGACCCTAAAAGCTCTCCCTAAGCTGCTATGCACATGTCCGGATCCATATGGTGGATTGAGACATGCCCGCGTACCTCAGGCTGATGACCACTGAGACCCCTACAATAGTGGAAGGGTCACGGCCACCGGTGCCCTGCTCAGTATATGGATGGAACCGGGGTCGCCTCGGATCCAGTCAGCAAAGAAACAGAAACACACAATGTCTGAACACTTATCTGACGGAGCTGCGGCTGCAGTGAAAACAGATCCAAAGTCAGCAGACAATATCCGAAGTACTTGATTCAGCAGAACACAGATCCAGTGAAAAAATATCACACAGGTGAAGCTACTCAAGCGGGAGATACAGCTCAAATGAAAAGTATAATCCGCACCTCTACAGTCATGTGAAAAAATTAGGACACCCTTTGAAAGCATGTGGTTTTTTGTAACATTTTTAATAAAAGGTTATTTCATCTCCATTTCAACAATACAGAGAGATTAAAGTAATCCGACTAAACAAAGAAAACTGAAGAAAAGTCTTTTCAAGATCTTCTGTAAATGTCATTCTACAAAAATGCCTATTCTAACTGAGGAAAAAGATAGGACACCCTTGCCCCTAATAGCGAGTGTTACCTCCTTTGGCTGAAATAACTTCAGTGAGACGGTTCTTGTAGCCATCTACCAGTCTTCGACATCGGTCTGAGGAAATTTTACCCCACTCCTCAATGCAGAACTTTTTCAGCTGTGAGATGTTTGAGGGGTTTCTTGCACGTACAGCCCTTTTCAAGTCACCCCACAGCATCTCAATGGGATTCAAATCTGGACTTTGACTTGGCCATTCCAGGACTCTCCATTTCTTCTTTTTCAGCCAATCTTTGGTTGATTTACTAGTATGTTTTGGGTCATTGTCATGTTGCATGGTCCAGTTCCGCTTCAGCTTTAATTTTCTAACTGATGGTCTCACATTTTCTTCAAGCACCTTCTGATACACAGTAGAATTCATCGTGGATTCTATGATGGTGAGCTGACCAGGTCCTGCTGCAGCAAAGCAGCCCCAAACCATGACACTTCCACCTCCATGCTTCACAGTTGGTATGAGGTTCTTTTCTTGGAATGCTGTGTTTGGTTTACGCCAAACATGTCCTCTGCTGTTGTGTCCAAATAATTCAATTTTGGACTCATCTGTCCAAAGAACATTATTCCAGAAGTCCTGGTCTTTGTCAACTTTATCTCTGGCAAATGTCAGTCTGGCCTCGATGTTTCTCTTGGAAAGCAAAGGTTTCCTCCTTGCACACCTCCCATGCAAGTTAAACTTGTACAGTCTCTTTCTGATTGTAGAGGCATGTACTTCTACATCAACAGTAGCCAGAGCCTGCTGTAGTTCTCGAGATGACACTTTAGGGTTTTTGGAGACCTCTTTTAGCATCTTGCGGTCTGCTCTTGGGGTGAACTTGCTGGGGCGACCAGTCCTGGGCATGTTGGCAGTTGTTTTAAAAGCCCTCCACTTGTAGACTATCTTCCGGACAGTGGAATGGCTGATTTCAAAATCTTTTGAGATCTTTTTAAATCCCTTCCCAGACTCATAGGCTGCTACAATCTTTTTTCTGAAGTCCTCTGACAGCTCTTTTGCTCTCACCATGGTGCTCACTCTCACTTCAACAGTCAGGAGCACACCAAACTAAATGTCTGAGGTTTAAATAGGGCAAGCCTCATTCAACATGCAGAGTAACGATCTACTAATTATGTGCACCTGGTGTGATATACCTGTGTGAGATCTGAGCCAATTTAAGAGGGAATACATGTGAGGGTGTCCTATCTTTTTCCTCAGTTAGAATAGGCATTTTTGTAGAATGACATTTACAGAAGATCTTGAAAAGACTTTTCTTCAGTTTTCTTTGTTTAGTTGGATTACTTTAATCTCTCTGTATTGTTGAAACGGAGATGAAATAACCTTTTATTAAAAATGTTACAAAAAACCACATGCTTTCAAAGGGTGTCCTAATTTTTTCACATGACTGTACATACAAAGGAGGAGGGGTGATTTAAAGGCAGCGAAATCAAACACAGGAGAGACAGCTGGGAGGAAGGAAACCAAAAGTAAAGACCTCATCACAGGGGCGGAGAAACAGGGCAGAGGGAACTCCTCCAAGCTCTAGTAGTGACATCATCACAGGGGTGGAGAAACAGAGCTGTGAGAGTGTCTCAAAGCTCTGGTAGTGACAGTACCCCCCCCCCCCCTCTACAGGTGGACTCCGGACACCCAGGACCCACCTTCTCAGGATGAGCCCTGTGAAATGCCCTGATGAGGCGAGTGGCTTTAATGTCCGACACCGGAACCCACATCCTCTCCTCAGGACCATAACCCTTCCAATGAACGAGGTACTGAAGAGAACCGCGGACAGTGCAAGAGTCCACAATTCTGGAAACCTCAAACTCCAGATTGCCATCAACCAAAATCGGAGGAGGAGGCAAAGAGGAGGGCACCGTGGGCTGGACATATGGTTTTAAAAGAGCCCTGTGAAATACATTAAGTATCTTCCAAACCAGTGGAAGATCAAGACAGAAGGCAACAGGATTGATGACTGACAAGATTTTATAAGGCCCGATAAACTTGGGACCCAATTTCCAGGAGGGAACCTTCAGTTTAATATTTCTTGTAGACAACCACACCAGATCACCCACATTCAGGTCCGGACCAGGCACACGTCTCTTATCAGCCACACGCTTATATTTCTCACTCATCTTTCTAAGATTACTCTGAATCTTTTGCCAAATGGTAGACAAAGATGAGGAAAATCTCTCCTCCTCAGGCAAACCAGAGGGAGCCCCTCCCGAGAATGTCCCAAACTGCGGATTGAACCCATATGCACCAAAGAATGGTGACTTATCAGAAGATTCCTGACGACGGTTGTTCAGAGCAAACTCAGCAAGAGGGAGAAATGAACACCAATCCTCCTGGTTCTCTGCCACAAAACAACGCAAATATGTCTCCAGATTCTGGTTGACGCGTTCAGTCTGACCATTCGACTGCGGGTGAAAAGCAGAAGAGAAGGACAGCCGAAACCCCAGGCGAGAACAGAAGGCCTTCCAGAATCTGGACACAAACTGCATGCCTCTATCGGAAACAATATCCGAGGGAATGCCATGCAATTTAACAATATGGTCGACAAAAGCTTGCGCCAACGTTTTAGCACTGGGTAAACCAGGGAAGGGTACGAAATGAGCCATCTTGCTAAAACGGTCCACCACCACCAGGATCACCGACTTCCCTGAGGAACGAGGAAGATCCGTGATAAAGGCCATGGAGAGGTGTGTACAAGGACGGGAAGGTATGGGTAACGGGAGAAGGGGACCTGAAGGCCGTGAACGAGGGACCTTAGGGCGAGCGCACGTCTCACAAGCAGCCACAAAACCCTCCACCGACTTACAAAGAGCCGGCCACCAAAATCCCTGAGCAATGAGATCTACCGTGGCTCTACTCCCGGGGTGACCAGCAAGAACAGTATCATGATGCTCCTTGAAGAGTTTGTGACGTAACTCAGGAGGCACAAACAACTTCCCAGGAGGACAACGGGCAGGTACCTCAGTCTGGGCAGCCTGGACCTCGGCCTCCAAATCAGAATACAGAGCAGAAACAACCACTCCCTCTGCCAAAATGGGACCCGGGTCCTCGGAGTTTCCTCCTCCCGGAAAACAGCGAGAGAGAGCATCAGCCTTCACATTTTTGATCCCAGGGCGGAATGTAACAACAAAATTGAATCTGGAGAAGAACAGAGACCATCTGGCCTGTCTCGGATTCATACGCCTGGCCGACTCCAAGTACGCCAGATTCTTATGGTCGGTAAAAACAGTGACAGGGTGCCTGGCCCCCTCCAACCAATGGCGCCATTCCTCGAAAGCCAACTTGATGGCCAACAACTCTCCATCTCCCACATCATAGTTTCTCTCTGCCGGGGAGAGTTTTTTAGAGAAAAAGGCATAGGGTCGCCACTTGGCAGGAGAAGGGCCCTGGGACAAAACCGCACCCACACCCACCTCGGAAGCATCCACCTCAACGATGAAAGGTAAGGAAACATCGGGATGTACCAAGACGGGAGCAGACGCAAAACTCTCTTTAATCTTAGAAAAAGCTGCAAGCGCCTCCTCCGACCAAGAGGAAAAATCCACCCCCTTTTTTGTCAGGTCAGTGAGGGGTTTGACAACAGAGGAATAATTCCAAATGAACTTTCTGTAATAGTTCGCAAAACCCAGAAAGCGCATCAATGCCTTCTGATTCTCAGGAAGCTCCCACTCCAGCACAGCACGGACCTGCTCCGGATCCATGCGAAAACCAGAAGCAGAGAGGAGAAAACCCAGAAATTGAATCTCCGATACCATAAAAACACATTTCTCCAGCTTGGCGTACAATTTATTCTCTCGCAGAATCCGCAGAACCTGAAAAAGATGATCCTGATGGGTCTGAACATCAGGGGAAAAAAAATCTAAATATCATCAAGATACACCAATACAAATTTCCCCATTAAATGGTAGAAAATACTGTTAACAAAATGCTGAAAGACGGCCGGAGCATTCATTAGGCCGAAAGGCATAACGAGATTCTCAAAATGCCCGTTAGGGGTATTAAAGGCCGTTTTCCATTCATCCCCCTCTCTGACCCTGACCAGGTTGTACGCGCCTCTCAAATCCAATTTGGAAAAAACCTTGGCTCCAACAATTTGGTTGAAGAGGTCCGGGATCAGAGGAAGGGGATAGGGATCGCGAATCATGATACGGTTCAGCTCCCTAAAATCTAGGCAAGGTCTCAGAGAGCCATCTTTCTTTTTAACAAAAAAAAAAACAGCGGCAACAGGTGATTTTGAGGGACGAATATGCCCCTTATCGAGACTCTCAGAGATATAAGTTCTCATTGTGATTCTTTCCGGTTGTGAGAGGTTGTAGAGGCGTGCTTTTGGCAGCTTGGCGCCGGGAATGAGGTTAATGGGACAGTCAAACTCCCGGTGAGGAGGTAGCTCCTGAACACCGCTCTCGGAAAACACGTCCGAGAAATCAGAGAGAAATTATGGCACCGTTTTAGTAGACACCTCTGCAAAAATCGCTGTGAGACAATTCTCTCTACGAAACTCACTCCACTCATTTATTTGCCTTCCTAGCCAATCAATAGTGGGGTTATGTCTAGTAAGCCAGGGTAACCCCAAAACTAGAGGAGAAGGCAATCCGTTAAGGACAAAACAAGATATATCCTCCACATGAGTGTCACCTACCGCTACCCGGATATTGTGAACAATGCCCTTCAGGGATCTCTGTGAGAGTGGAGCAGAGTCAATAGCAAAAACAGGTATATCCTTTTCTAATGTGCAAACCTGAAAACCATGCATGGCTACAAATTGAGTATCAATAAGATTGACGGCCGCTCCACTATCGATAAAAATTTCTCAAGAAATGACTTAGCTCCCTAGCGCTACCCTGGCAGAAAGGAGAAAACGGAAACTGCAGGTCAGAGGAAAAGCATCAATTCCTACATCAACTTTGCCCAAAGTAGCCGATGAAGCAGAGTTTGATGATTTACCTTTTGAGGTTTTTCTCTTATTATAACTCAAGAATTTCTTAGACGGACAAACATTTGCCAAATGACCTATGCCCCCACAACAAAAACACACCATTCTCTGAGGACTAAATCCTCTTTTATCAGGGGCAAGTCGACCTAGCTGCATGGGCTCCTCCACAGAGGGAACCGAGCAGGGGCGTAACTAGAAGTGACTGGGCCCCACAGCAAATTTTTGTAAGGGCCCCCCTCAGCGCGCTTCGACCATAAGGGGATATGGTCGTGTGCATGGGCCCTTATTCATTTTTTTTTTGTTTGGTGTGTGCGTGTGAGTGTTGGGGAGGAGTGGGGGGGGTTTATGGTCACCAAAACCATGTTTTTAGTATTTTTTATATTTTAAAAGGGAAGACTTTTTTGTTTTGTTTATTTATTTATCTTTATATAAAACATTGGCAAGGGGGGTGATAATGTCTTTAGCTTGCAGTACATGGCAGCCTCCCCTTTCTGCCCGCAGTTCTGCCATGTACTAGTGGTTATTATGGCACATATAAGCGCACACCCTCTGCATATATAAGAGCAATAAAATAAGCAGTAGTAGATGGCAGAACAGCAAGCAGGGGGGCACAGGTCAGGGCGGCACAGACAAGGGCCGGAGGGAGGGGGGCACAGACAAGGGCCGGAGGGAGGGGGGCACAGACAAGGGCCGGGGGGGGGGCGCAGATAAGGGCCAGGGGCTGCACTGAAAGGGCCAGGGAGGTGCACACAGGGGCCAGTACGCAGACAAAGGCAGGGGGCACAGATAAGGGCCAGGGGGGCGCAGACAATGGCTAGAAATGTATGGGCCCCAGCCCCAGCCAGAGCAAATTTATGAATGCCCAGAGCAACTTCCCCATAACCCCTCCCTCAGCAGCGGCTTGTAAGACTCCTACACTCTCCACACAACGTCGGATGTCCCACTCACTCAGTATGTATGCCCCTTAGTACCCCCAAACAGTAGTTATGCTCCATTATTTCCCCTTTACAGTAGTTATGCTCCCAGGCCCAGCATCCCTTATTGCCCCCACGCCACACAGTAAAATGTTATTATTATTCCCCATTAGTGTCCACACACTAGTTATGCCAATCAATGAATGCCCATTGCCCCTTTATTGCCCCAGCCCCCACAGAGTAGCCATATTCCATTAGTACCCAACCTCAGTCAGTCACAAAGACAAAGTAGTTACAAGTTCAACTTACTAGCTACCACACTCTGGCTCTGGGCTGGCTGGGCGCTGGACTGCTGGTGCCGGACCTGACGTGGACGTGGTGCTGCTCTCAGTGCTCTGCCTCTTCTTCTCTACTGCTGCCGCCTGCGCAGCTCCTCCTGTCCTCCTGGCTGCTTCGGGGCCGCAGACTTCGCTGCGCAGACAAGGGGCCCGGCGCCCAGCGTGTGTGTGAAAGTTTATTTTCAACTTGATTAATGATTCGATTCTCATTCTTCACAGCAGGCGCAGCGGCGGCCGCCCCCCCCCCCCCAATGTGATCGGATCGGATCATGATCTTTCAATCATCTTTCTATTCTTACTGTCTCCAGTCTCCTGAAGTCTGCGCAGCGCGCAGACTGTATTAAGCCTGCCCACATACTGATGGTTAAGAGCAGAGCAGGGAGCGGCAGGCGGCAGCAGTAAGTGACAGGAGGCGCAGACTTCAGGAGACTGGAGACAGTAAGAATAGAAAGATGAAAGATCATGATCCGATCCGATCCGATCACATGGGGGGGGGGGCCCGGCCGCTGCCGCTGCGCCTGCTGTGCCTGCTGTGAAGAATGAGAATCGAATCATTAATCAAGTTGAAAATAAACTTTCACACACACGCTGGGCGCCGGGCCCCTTGGCAGCCCGGGCCCCGAAGCAGCCGCTTCCCCTGCTTCCCTGGTAGTTACGCCACTGGAACCGAGAGAGGATGAGGCCCCTGCACACTGAATGAGTCCGCACCACTGCCCCTAGACTGAAAATGACTGGACAGAGAGGTCTCGTTTCTTTCTCTTAGACGCCTGTCAAGGCGTACCGCCAATGACATGGCAGACTCTAAGGACGTTGGTCTCTCATGGAAAGCAAACGCATCTTTCAATCTCTCTGAGAGACCATGAGAGAACTGACTCCGGAGTGCAGCATCATTCCAACCTGAATCAGCTGCCCATCTCCGAAATTCAGAACAATAAAGCTCCGCAGACAGTTTGTTCTGGCATAAAAAACGTAAGTTAGATTCGGCCAGAGCAACACGATCCGGGTCATCATATATCTGCCCCAGGGCCACAAAAAATCTTTCCACGGATCGAAGGGAGGGATCCCCCGATGGCAACGAAAAAGCCCAAGTCTGAGCATTACCCCTGAGCAGGGAGATGACAATCCTCACCCTCTGTTCCTCATTACCAGAGGAATGGGGACACAAGCAAAAATGGAGTTTGCATGCCTCTCTGAAACGAACAAAATTCTCACTGATCCCGGAGAACGTTTCCGGAAGTGAGACCTTTGGCTCGCAACAGACTCCATGGGCCGGAGCAAAGCCCAATGCTTGAAGCTGAGTCATAGATTGACGGAGATCCGCTACCTCCAAAGAAAGACCCTGCGTGCGGTCAACCAGGTCAGAAAGCGGATCCATGTCAAAAAAGGACGGTTTGGCGGATTATAATGTCACGGCTGTAAGTGAGCAACACACAGTAAATAGCAACTGACCGGACCCAAACTAGGGAGGATAAAGGGTGACCCCTGTCAGACCCTAAAAGCTCTCCCTTAGCTGCTATGCACATGTCCGGATCCATATGGTGGATCGAGACATGCCCGCGTACCTTAGGCTAATGACCACTGAAACCCCTACAATAGTGGAAGGGGCACGGCCACCGGTGCCCTGCTCAGTATATGGACGGAACCGGGGTCACCTCGGATCCAGTCAGCAAAGAAACAGAAACACACAATGTCTGAACACTTATCTGACGGAGCTGCGGCTGCAGTGAAAACAGATCCAAAGTCAGCAGACAATATCCGAAGTACTTGCTTCAGCAGAACACAGATCCAGTGAAAAAATATCACACAGGTGAAGCTACTCAAGCGAGAGATACAGCTCAAATGAAAAGTATAATCCGCACCTCTACAAAGGAGGAGGGGTGATTTAAAGGCAGCAAAATCAAACACAGGAGAGACAGCTGGGAGGAAGGAAACCGAAAGTAAAGACCTCATCACAGGGGCGGAGAAACAGGGCAGAGGGAACTCCTCCAAGCTCTAGTAGTGACATCATCACGGGGTGGAGAAACAGAGCTGTGAGAACGTCTCAAAGCTCTGGTAGTGACAGGTGGTCTGAGATGAGGAATGCTCCCTAACAAACTAATAAAAGTAAATAGTCAAACCCGAAAAATGTATAGTATGAGTAGAGATTCTCATCAGGCTGTGTCCGCATCAGCTACAAGATGTGTGACACTGGGCACAGATCCTGGCAGAACTACATGTTGGGAGGTCTTCTGGGTTGGAGATCAGTGATCATCCCTGTTCCAGAATGGGATACAGGTGCAGTACTGGGGCAGAAAGATGCACATCCACCAATCAGGTATCTTCATCATAGAGACCATTGGCAAGAAAGAGACATTAAGTGAGACCTCTATATTACACACATCATTGTACATACAGTATACAGTATATGTAGTTATGTCCTTACTGTGTATTATAAGACCTTTATATTATACACATGTGTTTCTGTACATATATTAAGTGGGTAGTGATGTTATGAAATTTTAGGATAGCAAACGGATCCTCACATTGTAATGGATTGTGGCAGTGACTGTGTGTGATTAGTGCTGTATTCTTTTTAATAACCTGCAGCGTGATAATACTCTGCAGAGCAGCCTGTATGGACCTAGTATCTGACACATATAATATAATCCCTGTATGGCGGTATTATTTGTTAAATTGGTGCTTGCATAGTAGTAGTGTATATTTGTCCCTGGCAGGGACAAAAACAACATGTCCTTGACTGCATAATTAGGTGTTTCTATGTTCTACTTTTACGTTTCTTCTTGTGCTGATCGTAAGAGATACCTATTTTAAGGGTGTATTGAGGGGCATGGCCAAATTAATGTGTCAATATAAAAAGCAAGTGCATCATTAAAAATTCCTCAGATTCTCCATTACTACGGGACATTTGGAGAAATTGTAGTTTTATATTGCTGTTTATTTTTACTCGGGTAATAGCAGTACAAAAAGTATAAAACAAAACTTTGGCATGAGTTTGTGTGCTGTGAAAATAACTAAGATTCTCAAGGAGTCAGGAGAAGGCTTCTTTTTAATCTTAACTTTGAAGTTGAATCAGATGTTTATGTAGAGAGTATTCTATGGCAGCACTTTCAAGGTTGGCGGGTCAAGTGCTAGATTGTTTACACTGGCTATAGTCAAATGTTTGAGATGAACATTGATTTGACAATCACATCTAATCCTTAAAGGGCATTTCCACCCAATGTTTAAAAAGGTCTATATATTAGTAAACCCAAAGTAAGACTGATAGCCAAGGTTGTGTTATAGTTTTTTCAGCTTACAAGTTCAATTATTCAGTTATTATCAACACCATATTGCTTATAAAGATTTAAAAAATTCTAAAGTTCCCAAAACAGGAAGCATATTAATTTCTAGGTGCCAAGTTCGGAGTTGGGAAAGCTCCTTAGCTGCAAGAAGATCATCCACAAAGTGTCTTGGAGAATTTCGGTGACAACTGAAGATCACACAGGTTGATTGAGATCTGCTATTTTGTGTTGCTTTGTGATGGTCAAGGTAAATTCCAGCTGATATATTGCTGACGATATCTGGTTTTCACTGGAGCTTCCCTTTAACATGTTTGTTTAAACAAATATACAGTAGATTCTATAGCATTGTTTTTGTTATGTTGTTTGTCCATCGTTTTCGATGAGGACCTTGACATCTGATAGATAGCTCTTCGGCCATTAGCGATGTATCCTTAGATGGCTAATAAGGCCTATGTTAGCATTAAATGTTTTGTTACATACTGAACAGACAAATATGGATGTTTTTGTTTCAACATTTGCATTTGCAGCTTTATGTTTACGAAGTGTACGCTTCTCCTGTGCTAGGATTGTCCTTCTTGGTTCGTATGTCTAGCAAACCTGATAGATCAGGGAATGCCATATATAGCGATCATGCGCCAGAGATTCCCACAAGGTAATGTTGATATCCAGAGACTTAAGAGAGGCTTTCAGTATATCTTTGTATCGCTTCTTTTGCCCCCCAGGCGATCGCTTACCCTTGGACAGCTAACCATAGAAGATCTGTTTAGGGATGCGATGGTCTGGCATCCTTAAGACATGGCCTGCCCAGCGCATCTGGGCTTTCATAAATAAGGTGTAAACTGATGATAAGCCTGCTCTGGAAAGGACTTCTGTATCTGGCAACTTCCTGCCACTGGATCCTCATGATTCTATGGAGGAAAGTCATGTGAAAGTGGTTCAGCTGTCTAGCATGTCTTCTGTATACTGTCTAGGTCTCACTAGCATACATCAGGGTAGTTAACACTACAGTCTGATAGACTTTGAACTTTGTAACAAGGTTTATTCCACGACGGTCCCATGGAATGGTCCGCAGTCTGCCGCATGAAGAACTTGCCTTTGCAATTCTGCAGTTGACCTCAATGTCAATTGTCACTGCACGGGAGAGGGTACTGCCAAGATACGTATATTGGTCCTCTGCATGCAACTTCTGTCCTTTCAGTGTGATGGTAGGTTCTTGATATTGGGCTTTCGGAGCTGGCTGGTATACCACTTCGGTTTTCTTCTTGTTAATGATGAGGCCAAAGTTGTCACATGCTGCTGTGAATTTGTTTATATACTGGCTTGCATTTCCTGCTTTGATTCTGCATTAAGGGCATAATCGTCAGCAAAAAGAATCTCACGAAGCACAGTCTCTTTTACCTTGGTGACTGGAGTCTTGAGTTGGTTGAACAGTTTCCCATTGGTTCTATACTTTAGATTGATTCCCAGTGAACTGTTCTGAAAGGCATCTGGCAGCATGACTGAAAACATTATGGTGAACAGGGCTGGTGCGAGCACGCACCTTTTGTTTCACGCCATTTGTGACAGGGAAGGCCTCTGAAGATTTGCCATTGCTCAGAACCCGAGCCGCCATACCATCATGGAATAGCCATCAGGATTAATCTGTCTGGGTATCCAAACTTTGACATAATGCACCATAAGCCTTCGCAATTAACTGTGTCAAAAGCCTTGTTAAGATCTATACAGGTGGTGTATAGTTCACGATTTTGCTATATATAATGCAGACGATGGAAGTCTGAAAGTTAGTCAGATGGATCCGTCCAGACTTTACATTGAAAGTCAATAGGGGACGGATCCGTTTGAAATTGAGCCATAATGTGTCAACTTCAAACGGATCGGTCCCCATTGACTTACATTGTAAGTCTGGACGGATCCGTTTGCATCCGCACGACCAGGCGGACACCCGAACGCTGCAAACTGCGTTCGGGTGTCCGCCTGCTGAGCGGAACGGAGGCCAAACGGTGCCAGACTGAGGCATTCTGAGCGGATCCGCATCCACTCAGAATGCATTGGGGCCGTACGGATGCGTTCGGGGCCGCTTGTGAGAGCCTTCAAATGGAACTCACAAGCGGAGCCCCGAACGCAAGTGTGAAAGTAGCCTTAGCTCCATTGGAGTTATTGGGGCAGAGCTGCAATTCCATACACACCCAGTGGACAGGGGTGGTGCTGTTTTTGGAGCCAGGTTATTCTAATCATGGACAACCCCTTTTAAAAGTGTCTAGAAAGTGATGAAGGGAAGATGTGCACAAGGCACCATAGCAAACCCTGCTTGCACACATTGGTCCACAAGGCTTTGCAGAATTGGTATGGTTTTTGTCCAAAACAGGTGCCAAAAACTGTCAAAGATAGAGATAAAACAAGCCACAAAGTAAGTGCAGAAAAAAATCTGGTACTAAAGTTGTCTAAACCTTATGTCTAGCATGTCATAAATGTAAGAAAATTGTGAAGAGTGCACTTCCGCAAATTCTTCCCCAAATTAAGACAAAATCCAGCTGCAGTGAGACCGATATTATCTGCACCATTGTGGGAGATTTGGTAAGTAAAATGCAAAAAAATTGGCACATTGTGTGTGTAGGGGGGTCAGACCCTCCGTGAGGATGTTATTGGCCCATGAGTGGTATGCGTGGTTCACCACTCAACGGTGGCGGGAAGAAACCGGCAGACAGAGTTGTGACAGAAACAATGGCTTTTACTGTTCACACTTGAGGCATCAAGCTTGGCTGTTACAAAGGTCTTACAAGAGGCGACAGGTTTAATTAGTTACAGTCTCATGTGGGGCATCATTACAAAGGCCTCTCAATGAAGGCAGAATCTTAGTCAGAGGCAACAGATTTAATACAGATGCTGTCTCTTTAAGAGGTAATAGCCTTTAATCACTTGCCTGGGCATCGCTATTCTGAATGGAGTATCCTCTAACTTGGCAGCAATAAAGATGGTTGTAAATACAATGCATTTCTCACAGTAAACAGTGCAGTACAAAACATACCGTATTTAAGTGCTGCAATATATAAATGTCTCTGCCAGGGCCAGGAATTTGCCTGCAGAAGAAAGTTTCAAATGTGCTTACCATCTCAAAGTTGCATGGATCTGCTGCTCTGGAACCCGGTCATTTGATGCACCTCTCTTCAGGAACCCTACATCTGATGTCACCATGTCCATCAGTCAGAGTACCAGGCTTCCATTTTTGTCTATGGATGAGCTGGTGACTTCTGCAGGCCAGGACAGGGGAGATGCTGTGGATGTGACTAGAACTATTCATCTACCTAGTGCATTTGCCAATTCCTGAATCCACCTAATCTGTGCAATATAATGTGTCCATGCCAATGTCCTGCAGCTCATCCCTGATTGGGAGCTGAGCTACAGTATGCCAGCATGGCCATTACACAGTGGATGGAGTCTTCTGCTTCTGGCTTCATCCACTGTTTTGTTTCCAGGCTGGCAGCTGCAGAAAGAAACAGGTTTGGGTGGCAGACCCTCACCAATGGGACATCTATGACCTATCCTGAGTATAAGTCATCAAAATTGAGAGACTTGAAATCCCCCTTCAAGGGATTACATAGAAAGAAAAAAAAGGTCTATTTTCTCTAGAAACAACACTATTCTTGTCCACAGGCTGTGTCTGGTACTGAAGCTTTGCCCCATTCAAAGAGCAGACTGAGAACTTAAAATGGCCCTGAAAAAAAAAACTAAAATTAGCCCCATGTTGTAGGTGGGTCCAAATTGAACGAAGGTGGTGCAACACAAGTATACAGAGACAACAGAAGTATGCAAATACAGCAATACCACGCTTCTGCTGCAGTATTCAACTGTGTCACCATCCTGAGGACTTGAATTCATGAGGAGACCTGATGCTCCTACCAGGCCAACAGTGTGAGAAGAGCTTGGGTGGCCCCGTGGGCATTGGCTCACCGAGAAATGTCCCTGTAGGGTCTACGGCCCTGGATAGTGGCGTAGCATGAGTTGCCAGCATCTGGGGCAAGCCAAGTATTGTACCCCCCCAACCTGTGGCCACGCCCCCTTTTTACAGATAATGTAGTAGATGTCACCTACAATCCTATGTAACACCACAGATAACACAGTGATAAATCTCTGTGTACAGATAATGTAGTAGATGGGTGTGAGCCCCCAGAATTCAGAACAAGCACAGTGTGACCTGAAGTCTGGGGCCAGGCTGCTACAGTGTGGGCCAAATTCTCTATCCACCCTCCCATCACTACAGAACATACAGGGTAATACAGCGCCACATACCTCTTAAATCCAGTGATGTCTCCTTTGATGTCGATGTTCTCTTTCCTCATCTTCTTCTTTCAGACCTTCAGACCTTCAGACCAGACCACCATTTTTCAGCCATTTCTCGTTTCTGCAGTTTGACAAAAAAAATCTTAGTTTCCTACTTTTCCATCATCTTCCCATCTTCTGGACAAATCATCCTACCATCCCCAATACTCTGCCTGCCGTGCTCCCCTATATTATACTGCAGAAACAGATAAACCCCCTGATAATAGTAGTACCATGCAGATAGTGCCCTTTAATAATTATTGGCACACAGTGCCCTAAAATAACTGCACCCAGCAAATAGTGTCCCTGACACTATTAGTGTAAACATAACGTCCCCCAAAATCAATTGTGGTAAGCTGATACTGTGCCAAGGTGCCCCCACAGTAATAGTGCTACCAAAAGTCCCACCAATAGGAATAATTCTCTGCTAGAGCACACATGGTAGCTCCTACAGTGCCCCCAACATGTCCCCACTGTGCCCCAGAAGTAATAATGCTCCCATAGTGCCCATACTAGTAATCATGTTTACCCTAGACCCCCAGTATTATTAAAGCCCACCATAATGCCCCCAGTAGTAATAATTCTCCTTATAATGTGACAGTGCAAAAAAATACCCCCTTTTAATGTGCCTAGTTGAGCTAATGTCCCCATAGTGCCCCCATAATGTGCCAGTATAAAATACCCCCATAGTGCTCCTCTTCCCCCTTCCTCCTGGTGCCCCCCATAATGTACCAGTATAAAATGCCCCATATATAGTGCCCATGTAGATGCCCTCAGTTTCCCCCATAATTTGCAAGTATAAAATACCCCTTCTTAGCGTCTCCGTAGATGACCCTATAGTACTCCTCTCTCCCCTTTCCCATAGTACCCACCATAATGTGCCCCAGTATAAAATGTCCCTATACAGAGCCCCCCATACAAAATACTCCTTCTTTGTGGCCTCAGTAGAGCCCCCAAATAATGTGCCAGTAAAAAGTGCCCCCATAAAAAGTGCCCCCATATTGCAACCCAATAATGTGCCAGTAAGAAGTGCCCCATAGATTCCCCCACAGTGCACCCCAATAATGTGCCAGTAACATGTGCCCCCATAAATGCCCCTCAATCATGTGCCAGTAAGAAGTACCCCCATAGATCCCCCCCAATCATGTGCCAGTACCAACTGCTCCCCATAGATGCCCCCCCCAATCATGTGCCAGTAGCCAGTATTGTATTATATAAAAAAATAAACACTTATACTTACCTCCATGGCAGTGATGCGATGCAGGCCTCTTCCGGCCTGTGTCCCGTTCTGTACAGCTCAGGTGGCGCGATGACGTCATCACGCCAGCTGCACCGACCTCTGATAGGCTGCAGGCACTAAGCAAGACGCCTCTCCCTCCCATGATCCGCAGCATATCCATCTGTATCGCTGTCCTGATAGCGGCGATACAGATGATTATGGGGATGAGCGTTTCCACAATGGAAGCGCTCATCTCCCTGTGACCTGCCTCCACCCCCCACTTGTAAGCAGGGCCGCGCCGCCTGGGGCGATCGTCTCACTTTGCCTAATTGGCGGTACGGCCATGCTGGCGCCCCTAAAATTTTGCGCCTGGGACAACGCCCCCGTTCCAGTCCCCCACACACACTACGCCACTGCCCCTGGCACCTTTTACTTGGATGGCAGAAATAAAAAAAATGAAGCAACCTTTCTAGAGATATTGTAGAGACATTACAATTGTTATTAATAGCAACTATAATAATATCTACAATATTGCATTCTGAACCAGAGTCAGCTGAAAGTTATGTGTCCCAAAACCTTATTCTAAGTGAATACCATCATTATATTTAGAGAATAGCAGAGGATATGAGAGGAACAATATGTGACACAATCATCACAGCGTTAAAAAGCACCAGGAGGCAAGTTCACATTTAGTCATTTGAGCGAAAAAGACAAAAAAATCTATTGGCAACGACAATCCTTTGAAAGCTATGTAAGCTATAGTCAGACAACACAATAGGGGCAATGTACGAGCTGAACCACCATGAGGGAGGTAAAAATAAACACCACTATGCGTGTCTTCAGGGAAGGCATATTTTGTGGAAGAGCCAAGAGGACAGAGCTGTTAAGAGATCAAAGGAAAGTCCTGCCGAACAGGTATGTAATAAGTGGTGACACACTGATGGCGAAGAGAGTAAACCTATAATGATGGGAGATATTCCATTTCCCTTTACAAAACTACTGGCTCTTTTCAAAAGGAGGAGGTTGTACCAGTGACACCAAGAATACCCAGAAAGTGACATGTCTGCTATGTGTACCACACCAATTCTTTGTGCATACCACATTCATTGACAGATCGGAAAAGATTCCTATACTTTACATAGATTTCTTTTAAACGGTGGTATCTGAAAAGCAAAGGCAGCCCACAATGTTGGCTTCCCTGCAAAGGCTCCTAAGAGGATTGTCTCATGACAACTTATTCCCTTTTCACAGGACATCTCTTCCTAGAGACCTTAAGGCCTGTTAGTAGTTCTCTGGAGCAGAGTTTTTTGTCTAGCTGAATACCAGCATATTTGGCAGGTGGCGGCCGGATCACCTCTGGACTAGTCATGATCGAGAATGCTCGGCCTAACACCGGTTTGGCTCGAGCATCTCGATGCTCAGCACAGGGTGGTACTTGGCCGAGTACCGAATGTGCTCGAGCAAAATGCTCGAGTCTCCTCCCCGCACGTTTCTTGGCTGCTACGCAGCCAATAAATGCGCGGGGAGGTACTGGCACGCATTGTAATGCCATAGCCATTTTGGCAACTGGCATTACAGTGATTGGCTGGCCGGAACGCATCATCGGGTGCTATGAAGCACCCGATGATACATGTTCGGCTCAGTCTTACTCGGGGAGAGCTGAGCATAGGAAAGAAATAGACAGCGTAGGGAGTGTTATTGGAAGATTTTTATTACAAAAACTTTTCAGAGACCCAAAAGTCCTTTTAAGGACTATTGTGTGTGACTGCAGCAATATATGTTTGTAGCGCAAGCTCCAGTAAATTGCTCAGTCTTAGGGAGAGCTGTGCATAGGAAGGGACAGAGTGTAGGGAGTGTTATTGAAAGATTTTTATTAGAAAAACTTTTTAGAGACCCAAAAGTCCTTTTAAGGACTATTGTGTGTGACAGCACCAATATATATTTTTAGCGTATCCTGCGCTAAATAGCATCTAATAAGCCTCTGCGTACGGTTAAATTATCTGCGCCACATCTCCTATGTAAAGTGTGCGCCTCCCTAAAATATCAGGGACATCCAGTATACTTTTTCCGTAGACGGTGTTTGCTGCAGACAGTTAAATTATCCACGCCACATCTCCAGTGTAAAGTGTGTGCATCCAAAAAGTATCTGTGACATCCAGTGTACTTTTTCAATAGACAGTGTTCGCTGCGGACAGTGACATCAGCTGCGCCACATCTCCAGTGTAATGGTGCACGCAAAGGCCATGGCCCTGGGTGCGTTGAAACTGTGCCTGCTGCCAGAGCACAAGAAAAACAGTCATCCACGATACCTAGCTTAATGTCCCAGTTTGCAGGGCGGGGCAGGACACCACTCTTGAAGTTAGACCAGAGGGACCAGCTGGTCGGTTGAATTGCAGCATATAATGCTTCCAGTCGGTTAAGCACCACCCTGTCTTCCACCAAGTCCAGTCTTGATACTCCTTCCTCCCACCATCGAGAGTCTGGCCAAACAAGTGATCCCACACTTGGATATTTTGAGGAACTCTTTTCCTCCCCATTCCTTGATTTGGCCCTCTCGCCAAGCACGCTTAAAGAGGGACATATCTTGTGCCCTGATTCCCAAACTCTTGAGCATCCACTGTTCCACGGTGGGGAACGGCAATTAGTGTTTAATGAGGTGGATGATGATGAGACACAGTTGCCAATATATCAACAGCAATTACTGTCTCAAGAGATTGAGGAAGAGGATGAGACTCAGTTGTCAATCACTAAGGTTGTGGTTAGGTCAACAAGTCAGGAGAATGAGCAGAGTGAGGATATGGAAGAGGAGGTGGTGGCCGATGAAGTCACTGACCCAACCTGGGAAGGTGGATAGCTGAGCGAGGACAGCAGTACAGAGTAGGAGAGATCTGCAGCACTGAAACAGGCTGGAAGAGGCAGTTGGGTGGCAAAAGGGAGAAGGCATGCCACACCAAACAGGCCCGCAAAAGTTCCACGGAGCACCCCCTTGCAGAAATCTCCCTTGCCAAGGGGTAGGTGTTTTGCAGTCTGGCGCTTTTTTAAGGAAAGTGCGGACGACAAAAGAATTGTAATTTTCAACCTGTGCCTCACAAAAAAGAGCAGGAGCGTGAACACTAGCAACCTCAGCACCCCCAGCATGATCCTCCACATGACATCAAAGCACCATAATAGGTGGGCCTAACTCCTGGGTCCACAATCTGTGTCTGCGGGTCACACCACTGCCTCCTCTTCCCCTGTGTTACGTGCTGGCCAATCCCCTGTCTAAGATGCAGGCACAGATGCCTCCCGCCCTGCATCTGGACCTTCACAAGCACCATCAGCGACCACATCCACTTCTGTGTCCCAACGCAGCGTACAAATATCCTTACCCCAGGCATTTAAACACAGGCGCAAATACCCAGCCACCCACCCACAGGCCATAGCGCTAAATGCCCAGCTTTCCAAATTACTGGCCCTGGAAATGTTGCCATTTAGGCTTGCGGACACTAAGGCCTTCCGCAGCCTCATGTCGGTGGCCGTCCCGCGTTACGCAGTCCCCAGCTGCCACTATTTTTCGAGGTGTGCTATGTCTGCCTTACACCAACATGTGTACCGTAACATCACACATGCCCTGACAAATGCAGGGGAAGGTCCACTTAACTATGGACACATGGACACTACAAGTGCATTTGGTCAGGGACACTACATTTCCCTGACGGCACCCTGGGTGTACTTTGTGGAGGCTGGGAGCGAGTCATACCCTGGGATGGCACAGGTGCTACCGACGCCAAGGATTGCGGGCCCTTATTCTATCAGGGTTTCCGCCACCACCTATGTTAGTGGCTCCAACCCCCACTTCTCCTCCTCTGCATCCTCCTCCACTTCCACCTCAGAATTATCCTCTTGCAGCACCAGACAGCCATCAGTCGGTAGCTTAAAGCAGTGTAGCACTGCAGTGGGGAAGCTGCAACAGGCTGTGCTGAAGCTGATATGATTAGGGGACAAACAGCACACCGCCGCAGAGCTGTGGCAGGGGATAAGAGACCAGACTGAGCTGTGGCTCTCGCCACTCAACCTAGAACCAGGCATGGTTGTGTATGATAATGGCCGTAACTTGGTGGCGGTTTCTCAAAACCTACCTCAATTTGCCTGAGCTACTGGTGAAGGTGCGCCACGTGTGTGCACATTTCCACAAGTCATCGACAGCTTCAGACGGTCTGTCAACACTGCAGCAGCGCATGAAATTGCCAGCTTGACTGTTGTGCGATGTGAGCACGCGCTGGAACTCAACGTTCCACATGTTGGCCAGGCTTTGTGAGCAGCAAAGGACAGTAGTGGAATACCAGTTGCAACAGTCAGCTTCCGCTATTCACAAGCGAGGAGTGGGCAATGGATGTCTGACCTCTGTGAGGTTTTAAGAAACTTTGAGGAATCAACACAGATGGTGAGATAACACTCAGCTCATCAGCAGGCCCTCGCATATAATCTTTTACAGGGTCAGCTCACCAGCAGGCCCTCACCTACAATCTTTACAGGGTCAGTTTACCAGCAGGCCCGCACCTAAAATATTTTACAAGGTCAGCTCACCTGCAGGCCTGCAGCTAAAAATCTTTTATAGGGTAATCTCACCTGCAGGCCCTGACCCAATTATACCTAATAGGCAATTTGCACGCATGCTGCCTTGCTTGGATGTGGTAGCCATGGAGTTTCTCAGGCTCCCTCTCTGGAATCAAACACTGATTCCCCCTTACCCATGGTTATCATGGTTGGCACTAAAAATAACCTCGAAAGTTGATAGGGCAGGCATCCGAAAGGATCGTCTCAGTCACGGGGACATGCGATCGGGCCTAGGTTATCTAGAGTCACCAAAGCGACAGCAAGCCCTCGCCCATAATGTTTTAGATAGTCAGATCAGCAGGCGCTTGCTCCAAATATTTTTAGGGTCACCAGCAGGCCATCAATCATAATTTTCCAAGGCTGTGTATGATGCCCTCCTTTATGTGTAACAAATTTTCATCTAAAATCGATTTTATCTTTGGTTTTCTGCGTATTATTGTCAGTCTGTAAAAGTAGCATACTACTCGGACAATATCGTTCCCAGCAGTGACCTGGGAGTCCAAGATGCATCCAGACATCCTCCCCATGCTGTTCTCGAACCATTTCGGTGGTGTTTCCATAAATTTCTGACCTTTTCCTATAAACCAGGCACCCTCCCCTCTTCAGAACAGGGGGTGCCTGGTTTAATGCTCAGGTTCTCCCACTTGACTTCCATTGTGCTCGGGTGCTCAATAGAGTCTGTACTTATCCATAGTGTTGAGCGCAAATATTCGAATAGTGAATTTTTATCTCGAATATCGCAACTTCGAGAATTCGTTAATATTTCAAATATAGTGCTATATATTAGTTATAGCGAATATTCGTAATTTTTCCCATCTGAACACATGATTTCTCCCTGCTTCTTGCTTGTGTGCCAATGAGTCATTGGCCCACAAGCAACTTAAGCAGGGAGGAATCATGAATTTAGATGGGAAAATTACGAATATTCTAAAAAACGAATATATAGCACTATATCGACTATATTAGTTTTTCTAAATATTCGTCAAATTTTTTTTTTCAATCTGTACAGTTGTTCCACTTCGGCATACTCCTGCCCGACAAGCGTCCCCGTCACCATGGCAACGCCTGGGGGTTAGAATATACCATCAGATCTGAGTTTTCACGATCTAAGTGAGATTGTGAAAACTCAGTTCTGATGGTATATTCTAACCCCCAGGCAATCCTATGGTGACGGGATGCATGTCTGGGGGTTAGAATATACCATTGGATCTGAGTTTTCATGATCTCACTTAGATCGTGAAAACTCAGATCCGATGTTATATTCTAACCCCCAGGCGTTCCAATGGTGACGGGGACGCTTGTCGGGGAGGAGTATGCCGAAGTGGAAAAACTGTACAGATTGGAAAAAAAAGACAAATATTCTAAAAAACTAATATATTCAATATAGTGCTATATAATTGTTTTATAGAATATTCGTAATATTCTAAAACAAGAATATATAGCAATATAGCGAATATTCGGAAAAACAAATGTAGAGCAATGTAGCTAATATAGTGCTATAATCTCCTTTGTCTAAGAAATTGTTAGGGGGTCTATTCTGTTGTCTATATTTATTTGGGGAGCATGTAGTCATATTCTGGGTCTAATCTGGGGCATAAATTAGTTTACAATTCTGTTTTCTGGGGTCTAGCTTGATAAACATATTTGCTCTGGGGTCTGTATTTAATCAGGGGGTCTGGTCTAAGTCTGTATTAATTTAGGCGGTTTGGGGGTCTGCATTTATTCTGGTGTTTACATTTACACTGTGGTCTGGCCTGAGGTCTGTATTTATGTCAAGATTTGGTTTGGGTCTGTGTTTTAGTGTGCATTCTGGAGGCTTTTGGAGGCTGTACTTATTTTGGAGTCTGTATATAATGATTGTTGGGGGTCTTTTTTAATTTTGAGCCACGATGAAGGATATATGCATTTACCATGTGCTGGGTATGATTTACTGTGCAACAGACAAAAATACAGGTACACAGTGTCAAATGGCACAGCCAACCAGGAGGTAAATCACCTTGTGATTTTGTGCAACAGCAGGGACAACTCTGAAGTAAGCATGAGGTTGCTTCAAGGTAAGCTGTAGTTTTTCAAACAGGCAGAGGATGCCCAGTCCGCCACTGGAGAGACACTGGCAAGGAAAATTACAACTCCCAGTATGCCCATGCTCTTCTTATGTGATATCAAAGGAAGAAGGAATAAGAGGAAATAACTATAATTTCCAGCATCTGCAGATTGTTATTATGTGATATCAGATGACATTACAGAAGGAGAAATGAGGAGGGAACTACAACTCCCAGCATGCCCAGGCCATTATTATGTGGTATCAAAGGACATTAAAGGGAGGAGGCATAAGAGGAGGCAACTACAACTCCCAGCATTTACCTAGCTCCTATATTGAATCCATTCTTCTTCACTTTCTTCTCCTCCACACTTGATCCTTTCATGTAACATGATATCATCACAGGTCCTTTATCACCTCTTTGCTTCTCTACTGCTAGGCTCCGCCTCCTCTGCACTAATCACATGATGGTGATGTAATCACAGGTGCTTCATGACCACATTTCTCTGCCCATCCTGCACTGATCACATGGTGGCAGAGCACTCTCACTGTGTGTGTGTGTGTGTGTGTGTGTGTGTGTATATACAGTCCCTGACAAAAGTCTTGTCGCTTGTGTACAACTAAAGTGCCTCTAAAATATATTTATAATGAAGATTTTGCTACAAGAAATGGATCATTTTAATCCCAACAGCTTTTGTAATAATGTTTCAGTGCAAAACGAAAAAGACAAAAAGTATTGTAATATTCACAGCTTGGTAAAGCCCATTGAGTCAATTTTTGCCAAGACATGAGTGTTGTCGCCTTGTCATATGAGCTTCACCTGTGACTAATAATTGATCAATTAGGTCTCAGGTGTGTATCAAAAGAACCCCAGTACACTAGACCTTCACATCAACTGCAACTAGACCTATGCAAACATGCCTAAGATTCACCCGGAGACTAAAGTGTTGATTATCAAGAGGCTGAAGACCAGATCCACTGCTGATGTGGCAGACACCTTCAATGTGTCTCAGCGTCAAGTTCAGAGGATAAAAAAAAGATTTGAAGAGACATTTTGGACAAGGCCAGGTCAGGCCGACCTCGCAAGACAACTGCTCGAGAGGACCGTTTGTTGGCTCGAAAATCCAAGGCCAGCCCATTTTTACACTGCAGCAGAGCTCCACGAGACCTGGTCACCTGAAGTCCCTGTGTCAACCAGAACAGTTTGTCGGATTCTGTCTCGCCATGGTCGAATCAGTGCCCATAGGCTAGCACTAAACAAAAGACAATTGAAAAACCGTGTGGCATTTGCCAAGGCCCACAGCCTGCTAAAAGGATGTACGCTGGAAAAGTGGCAGAAGGTGGATTTTTCAGATGAATCTTCTGTTGAATTACACCACAGTCGCCGCAAATATTGCAGGAGACCTACTGGAACCACCATGGAGCTGAGATTTACCCAGAAAACAGTGAAGTTTGGTGGAGGCAAAATCATGGTCTGGAGTTACATCCAGTATGGGGGTGTGCAAGGGATCTGCAGGGTGGAAGGCAACATCAATAGTCTTAAATACCAAGAAATCTTAGCTACCTCTTATATTCCCAACCATAAAAAAGGCCAAATTCTGCAGCAGGATGGTGCTCCATTGCATACTTCCATCTCCACATCAAAGTTCCTTAAGGCGAAGAAGATCAAGATGCTCCAGGATTGGCCAGCCCAGTCTCCAGACATGAACATCATTGAGCATATGTGGTGTAGGATGAAAGAGGAAGCATGGAAGACGAAACCAAAGAATATTGATGAACTCTGGGAGGCATGCAAGACTGTTTTCTTTGCTATTCCTGATGACTCCATCAATAAATTGTATGAATCCTTGCCAAACCGCATGAATGCTGTCCTTCAAGCTCATGGAAGTCATACAAGATATTAAATTTGGATCTCACAGCACCACTACTTAATTTGCTGACATATATTTTTGGATTTGTAGTAAAGATGTTCAATTTCTGTATAGGTGACAAAACCTTTGTCTTGCCAAAATTTGACCTTTCTGTCTTGATTAAATGATAAATCTTTTTTCAGTGAAAATAATTTATTTCAGTGCATTAAACATCATTTGGGAGGGCTTTAGCTTTTCATATGAGCTATTTCTAACACCAATTGATTAATTAAAAGTCAGGTTAATAGCAGGAGTTTATACAAAATAGAGAAGCGACAAGACTTTTGTCAGGGACAATATATATATATATATATATATATATATATATATATATATTTATATATACAGTTGAAACCAGAAGTTTACATACACTATATAAAAAGACACATATTTTTAGATTTACCATAATAATTATTATTTGCCAAATGCCAGAAAAATGTGAAAGTATGTTTTAAGGCATTTTTATTTCTTTTTGCAAAGTCAAAAGTTTACATACATTTCATTAATATTTGTTACCATTGCCGTTAAACTGTATGACTTGGGTGAAACATTTTGGATATCCTTTACAATATCACAATAGTTGGTCAGAATTTGGGCCCATTTCTCCTGACGAAACTGGTGTAACTGAGCCATGTTTGTTGGTCGCCTTGCTTGCACCTGCCTTTTCAGCTTTGCCCATACATTTTTAATAGGATTGAGATCAGGGCTTTGTGATGGCTACTCCAAAACATTGACTTTGTTATCCTTAAGCCATTTTTTAACCAGTTTGGCTTCGGGTCATTGTTCATAGGCAAGCACAAGCGCAATAGTCTAATTTAATCCCAGTGCCTTTATAAGTCCCATGACAAGCGCAGAAAAGATAGAAGTACGGACCTGCGTTCAAGTCGCAGCGCATGAGCAAGGACAAGAAAGGATGATTGGAGCATAAGGAGAAACGAGTGGCCGAGGTGCACAGCTAGCGATGTAACTGTTTTCCGATTGGACAATAGTATTAACATTGTGACAAAGTAGTTACTAACAAGCTTAAAAAGATAGTGACATCACAACAGGGGAGGTTTTAAAATCCGGTTACCACCCCCTCCCTCACTAGCAGACTGCCCGCAACCCCTGAAGACACCAATAAGTTGGCGAAAAATGTCGGGGGGCAGCATGTGAAATGTTTTTAAACAGTGTACGCACCTTAGATTTGGCTGCATTGGAACAGTTGTATTATCTAGAAGGTTCTAGTTAAAAGTGTATGGACATTACTGTTCCGCACCGTTATTGATTATATTGCACCACAAACAAATAGCACCAGTACATTCTATAGGGCAACTAGCTGTCACTAGGGTGGCACAGCTGATAGTTTTAAACCACATGAAAATTAGAGGAATGGTTTTATGATAAGAGATAAACGTTACGTTTTAGGATGTGAAACTAGTAGCACGTGTAGCTAAGAGACAATCATTGGTCCTCCGGACCATCTGTAAATAATCACTGTTAAAGTGTCTCAACATGTGTGAATGGGTCAGTTTTGTCAATTCAAATTGTCAATTTGGAAGACCTATTTCATTCCAAGCTTTAACTTCCTGGCTGATGTCTTGAGATGCTGCTTTAGTATTTCCACATAATCTTCTTTCCTCGTGATGCCATCTATTTTGTGAAGTGCACCAGTCCCTCCTGCCGCAAAACAACCCCACAACATGATGCTGCCACCCCCTTGTTTCACAGTTGGGCTGGTGCTCTAAGGCTTCCAAGCTTCTCCCTTTTTCCTCCAAAACGTAATGATTGTCATTATGGCCAAAAAGTTCAATTTTAGTTTCGTTAGACCACAGGACATGTCTCCAAAAATGTAGGTCTTTGTTCCTGTGTGCATTTGAAAACATTAATCTGGCTTTTTTATGTTTCTTTTGGAGTAAGGGCTTCTTCTTGGCAGAGTGGCCTTACAGCCCATGTTGATGAAGTACTCGTTTCACTGTGGATATTGACACAATCTTACCAGCTTCCGCCATCATCTTCACAAGGTCTTTTGCTTTGGTTCTTGGGTTGATATGCACATGTCGGACCAAAGCTCTGGTACACAGAACCCGTCTCCTTCCTGAGCGGTATGATGGCTGGACATTCCCATCTTGTTTGTACTTCCATATAATTGTTTGTACAGATAAACGAGGCACCTTCGGGTATCTTGAAATTGCACCCAAGGTTGAGCCAGACTTGTGCAAGTCCGCAATTCTCTTCCTGATATCCTGGCTGATTTCTTTAGACTTTCCCATGATGCCACACAAAGAAGCAGTGTGTTTCAGGTGTGCATTTAAATACATCAACAAGTGTGTCTCTAATTAACTCAGATGTTGCCAACAAACCTAACAGAAGCTTCCAAACACATGACATCATCATATGGGCAGTACAGAATTATTTAAAGGCATAGTAATCTTAGTGTATGTAAACTTTTGACATTGCAGAAAGTAATAAAAACTGACTTAAAACATTATCTCTCTCATTATTCTGGCATTTGGCAAATAATAATAATGGTAATCCTAATTGACCAAAAACAGGAAAGATTTATTTTGATTATTTCATGTCAGATATTGAGAAAAACATGCATATGTGTCTTTTTATATAGTGTATGTAAACTTCTGGTTTCAACTGTATGTAAATAATATATATATATATATATATATATATATATATATATATATAAAAATATTATATACATACACCAGAAAACGAACAGCACATCCAGTAGAAAAAACAGTAGTTTATTTGCCCATGTGGTACAGTTAGGCAACTTTTCTTCAGCTCAAACACAGAGCATTTCTCAAGCATAAAACACAAGTGAAGTCCAAAGTATAAATAGCCCATACAAAGTGATTTACATGGTTAGGGGGTGGAGCAATCAATTTACATAATAATATTAAAAAAGATTCATAATAAATAATAAAAACAAGTGAAAAGTAACATGATGTGAGACATGATAATAGTTGCAAAGACATGATTGTATATAAATTAGATCAAAAGTGAATATAGTACATAAATCACTGAAATCAATAAGTGAGACCAATTAAACGCAAGTGCTGTGCATCATAATGATAATATTAAAATATTAACAGGTGGGACATAGGATTAGAACATAAACATACCCATATATATATAATTTGGAAGGGGAAACCTGGGACTAAAGGGCCGGATTCCCCTGCTTCTGTGGACCCCAAAGCAGTTGATACCACTATGGCCTATACATGATATACCAGTCCAAATATACAAAAATAGTAAACGCAGGATATAAGGACCACCATGAAAAATTTTATTGATACATATAATAATCAAAATATCCTTCCTAATAAGAAGGTTATAAATGGTTACAAAAAAAACAAAACAGAAGGTCAGCAGCTATGGATGCCCCAAAATAGTTTATCAGGGATATTCCCACTTAATTACCATGTCCCAGGGAATGTACAATGGACCTTATTCAGGGGTCAGGTATATTTTGTTAGTTCCATGCTGTATACAGTTTATGCACAGTGCAATACATATGTTATAATAATCAATAGATATGGGTGGTTACATACAATAAAATAATACAATACTGAAACTTTGTGTATACATTTCATGACATTATTAATGAAGCACATATGTCAAATCAAGGACCTAGATTAAAAAAAAAGGAGAACCCATCATCTGTAGAATGATTGAGAAGACCACTTGTTTGTGACTGTATCTTTCTGTATGGTCCAGTTACACTGCTGAGCCAATGCTTTGTTACACTAGTTGTACCTCAAGGCACATTGACAATGGCCTTTGTCTCAAAAATGATTGGACAAAGTCCACACTGAAGTACTCTTTTCAGCCAGCTTGTCCCCCCACGGTGCGCCTATGGCAAAAATGGAAATTGAATAGAATGTCAAGACATATACACGGTTCAATATTTCAGAACATTGATTAGCCTAAAAGACTTCTGTACATCCAATTAACCGAGTAGCAATATATTACTCCCATGCTGTGCATTAAAGGCATGTGTGAAGAGGACAGTGTTTTCTGTTAATGAGGCTGATCAGGCTCTGGACAGATACCCTATTTACAACAAAAAGCTCTCTGTATGAAGAGAATGACGAGAACATGTAATGTAATCCAGTCATACGGACAAGGGTCTACTTTTTAAAGACTGGACAACTTTTCACAATATTTTACTAGTTTCCATGATAACCAGTTGATTTTCTGCATACATTACTAGAAATACAATACTTTTTTCTCTATACTTCTCTGCAAAAAGTATATTTCGGAGCCTCTCAGTCTTCCTAGAGGTAAATACTAGGATTTTAGGATTCGGGTTTCAGAAGTATTTATGGTATATTACACTTTATTATTACACACTACAGGGGTTATTTATCATGACACCTCTATGCCAGTTTTGGCAGGCTAAGGTGGGGTCGTGGCAGAGCCCAGAGCCCCAGAAAATTCTGAGGCTGAAGTAGATTTCAATCTAGGTGCACAGACTGGTGGACAAGGCTTCATCATAAATGAAGTCCATTCTCCGGCAGCGTGGGGGTTTCAAAGACTGTAAAATGCATTTTTTTTTGTTAAATGATCCCCTAAATGTTATTATTTTTAATGTACTTAATATGATGCATTGTATGTATGTGGCAGGGCTCTATAGGAACATTATGAATCTCCCTTATACTGCAATGGTAATTCATTGTAATTTATGGGAAAAGCATAATAAAGTCCCCTTGGGGGACTTAAAAAAAAAACTGAAAACAAAAGTAAAAAGGTTTTTATAAAAATAGAAAAAAATAAAAAAATAAAATCATCTCCCTTTCCTTGCAAAAATAAAAATAAACGATAAAAATAAACATCACTAGCATTGCCATGTCCCAAAATGCCAGAATTATTAAATTATAAACTTATTTATCCCAGACTGTGAACACTGATTCACCTCATGGCAAATAAATTAAATTAGAAGCAATCAAAAAGTCATGTACACCTCAAAATGGTATCAATACTAACAATATAGACCGCCTCATAAAAAATGAGTTCTAAACACAACGCCAAAGGCATAGTGTACATATAAAAAGGTTATAGTGATGTAAAGAAAAAAGTTATTTTTCCAAAGTTTAAATTTTTTTGAAACACTATATATGTGGTATCCCTGAAATTGTAATGACCTAGAGAATGATGGTTATAGATCACTTTTACTGCATAGGGAACGCCGTAGGAATGAAATCCATAAAGTAGAATTGCAATTTTTTTCCAAAACCACCCTTTTTGGATTTTTTTTTCCAGCTTCCCACTACATCGTATGCAATATTAAATGGTGCTTTTAGAAAGTACAACTCATCCCGCAAAAAACCCAAGCCCTTATACAACTATGTGAATGGAAAAATTAAAATGTTATGGCCCTGTGAAGGCAAAGTAAAAAATCTAAATGCAGAAACGGAAAATCGCAGGATCTTAATCGACTTAAAGAATGACTTGTTTGCCTTCATTTGCACTACCAATAAATGAAAATTCCACCCTTGGTCCAGATTCTGCTCGTACAGAGCAGTGCAAGGAGATGGACTTCCCTGCAGCTGTCCGAGCCCCTTTTGCAATTGTTTTATTTTCAATAAAGGGCAATGAACTCTAGGAAAAGGTGATAATCTGTCTTTTAGGTGCTGATCTATTAATAAAGTGGAATTTCCTAATTTCATATAATGGAACATCTGTGTTAAATATTGTGAATACAGAAAGTGCTATGTCTTATTTGTAAGAATGGAAGCATGTGTTGTAACCTGCAGTGAGGTAGTGGGAAATGTCTTCACCTGGCCTCAGAATCAGTAGCCCTACCTCCTCTACACTCCTAGTTTTTTAATCTTGGCATCCATGTTATTTTAATCTCCTTTCAGTATTCAGGATGTCAATTTTACCTTGTTGTCTTGACTTGTATAGTTAATGGAACGGGATATGCTTGCTGGCGTGTGCAGGCAGAGAGGTGATTTTGTGGCACATCTTAATAAGTTTATATAATAGTCATTTCTTAATAATATGGTATTCTGAGGAAATGTTCTGCTTCAGTCCATGATACTATTATTACTATCATATGTTCACATGCTATAATGCCCCATTCTGCCGTTCATGTGTTGGTTTTATGTATTCGTTATGATCTTATTGGGTAGTTGTTGCCAAATTGCAGAATTGCAGTTGTTGGATTGTAGGAGTTGTGTCCTGGAGACAACCTCTTGTCTACATGTCCTTTCCCAGCTCGGGTTCCCCACTATGAGACATGTAATCTAATTGGCTGCCATGTAATACTCTATTAGCCCTGCCGAGGTGGCTGCAGGAGACAAGTATGGCTGATTGCTGCTTTTCCCAGCTCTTTGCTGTGGCAATCTACTGCTATGGTTAAAAAAAACTGTTTTATGAAAGGTATATGCTTACAGTATATTTTAAATCCATATGGACAGATAGATGTCTTATACATGATGGCTTGTAATAACTTTCTATACATGATAAATGCCACTTTCTGAAACGAGACAACCCCTTTAAGGCCCCCATACATATTAGTGTATTGTCAGCCAAACCCACAGATAATGACGGGTTTGGTCAACAGCCTAATGTGTGTGTGGGGAGCTCCTGACTGTCCCTGAGAAATGATATCAGGAGTGAAAAGGATCAGGAGAAATCAACATTTCTGTCAAATTCCTATTGTTCTCCCAGGAGATAAAACACTTCTGGCAGCAGCTTTTTCCCCTCTCCCCACTGAATACACATATAAATTCGTCTATGGCAGAGCCTGGAGGTAGTTAAGAAAGATAACTGGCTGATGAATGTGTATGTCCACCCTTGTCCATAGTATGTCCATACTTCTTCTTGCTGAATCAAAGGTCAGCTTTGTCCAAAAGTACTGTATCAAAAACTGCATGTGTGTTTCCAGCCTTAGGCCTTCTTCAGAAGTCTGTATTCTAAATCATCCTCGGCTTGTGCAGAATAAGGAAGGCATTAATAGATTCTATGGGTCCATGTGCAGTCACTGGTACACAGGGACAGGACATGGACATACTGTAAGTTGTCGTTGTGAACAGTGGCGTACATAGAGAAGTAAGGGCCCCATAGCAAAGATTAACCCAGGCCCCCACACAGGATAGAAGGGTTTACACCTAAACCCTTTTCAATGACCCTTGGGCTATTTTTTCCACTGCTTCATTTGCTAAAATTGTTCCTTTAGAGCAGGCATGCTCAACCTGCGGCCCTCCAGCTGTTGCGAAACTACAACTCCCAGCATGCCCAAACAGCCTACAGGTATCAGCCTACAGCAGGGCATTGTGGGAATTGTAGTTTTACAACAGCTGGAGGGACGCAGGTTGAGCATGTCTGCTTTAGAGGGTAGAGTCCTGACCAAGTTTTCACCTCCAGTAGGAGATAATCCCAACTAAGACTGGGCTCCCTCTTGCCCTGCGCCCCATAGCAGTCGCATGGTCTGCCGCTATGGTAGTTACGCCCCTGGTTGGGAATAAAGCCTTACAATTAGGGAAACTCTAAGCATTGTTAAGCCCCACTCATAATAATATAAGTACAAATGATGGGTTGGATTGTTCTGAACTAAACATTTTTTAGAATTATCCGACTGATGCTACATTAAAGGGGTTGTCCAGGACTAGGGACATTAGTGTATGTGTACAACAGTCCCCTAAATATTGAATTCATGCCTGTCCTACCTTTACCAGTCTTTTCTGATCCCCCTATTAAATGTGAGTTAACAGTTTTTTTGTTTTTTTTTATTGATCCTGGACTGGACAACTACTTTCATCTTATTATACAGAAAAGCCAAATTTCATCCACATCAATTTGTTTTACAACTTTTAAATTTGATTTTCCTCTTTGGCATTTTCAGTCTCCTCATACAGCTGATCGGTGGGGGTGCCGGGTGTCGGACCCCTCGTCGATCTGATATTGGTGATATCTATACTGAAATTTGTAAATCATTGTTCATACTGAATTGTCTGCAATTTTCTCACATTTACTACTTTTGACTGCAACATGTCACCTATCTTGTACTTGTATTTCAATTGTATTAAATAGTATTTTATTGATCATTGGTGGCAGTGTGTGTTTTTTGTATTGGAGTCAGCATATGTAATATATTTCCATTGAAAACCATATAATTTGATAGAAACAGAAAATATTATAAATACTGTATATGAGCAATCAGTAAAGATATATACAGCATCTGCATGCAGCTAGAAGATGGTAAGCCCTTGTGAGCAGCGATGTCTCAGCCTGTTACTCTGCAGGCTGACATTTATTGTTTTATGTCATAGTTTTGCATTGCTTTGTATTACAATTTCTCTGTCTGGCTGATTTGTTGGAGACATTTCTGTGAACGTTTCATTCATCTGAATGGACCTTGCAGAAATCCATGCACATGCTGTAGGAGCAATGGAATGGAATGGATTTTCCATCGTGGAATTCTGAAACAAACTTGCTGTCTATATAGTTACCAGGGGGGTAACTACCATATCGGAAGACCATGCGACTGCTATGGGGCCCAGGGCAAGAGGGGGCCCAGTTGTGATTATCCCCTCTTCTACTGGGGGGGTGAAAACTTGGTCAAGATTCTACTCTCTAAAGCAGGGATGCCCAACCTGTGGCCCCCCAAAACTACAACTCCCAGCATGCCTGGAGAGCCTACAGCTTTTTTTTAGCAAATAAGGCAGTGGAAAAAATAGCCCTAGGGTCATTGAAAGGGGTTTAGACGGAAACCCTTCTGTCCCGTGTGGGAGGTCTGGTTTGATCCTTGCTATGGGGCCCTTTCTTCTCTATGTATGCCACTGGAAGTTACCCTTGGTTTATCCTACCTCAGTAAATGTCTCGCTCTTCAATATTACGAGTATTAGAAACTGAAACAGATTTCGCTGCCATTGTTTTATACATGACAATCTAAAAGATGAGGACACCTGTTCATTGTCATTTTCACCGGTCAATAGATTTACTTCTCGTACCAATGACAGTTACTTGCTCTTTAACAAAGACAGCAGCTTCTTCTGTTCTGAACATGGCCTGAATCCATGAATTATATGAATATCATAATAAGGCAATTCATCATTTTCCAAGGTCCAATAAAACTTCTGTAACGGTTCCATCTGGTGATTTCCATGTCATCATTTCTATTTTTATGGGTTCCTACCTAGACTGAAATTCAGCCTGTGATTAAAAAGAAGACAGTAGAAAACTAAAGAAGGAATGTACCTTCACTTGACGCCTACACCCAGAAGCTTACAAAACAGAAGGTTCTTACACCTGTGGGGATAGAACAAGTGTATCAGTGTCCCAGGATTTGCCTCAGCCCGTCTCTTTGTTGCTTGGAATGTGCCGATGAGACAATCAGGTGCATTAGGCGCGTGGCAGCCTGCTTGAAGATGAGTACTCGAGACAGGGAGGGGGCTGTGACTCACTCCACCTAATAATCTGATAATAGTCATTGTAAGTGCAACAAACTGTACTGTGCAATTCATCTGTGGGGATTCCACCGGCACGACCGTTCATCTTCTGAGGATCAGATTTTCCATAAGGAAGCCTGTCCTGCGCTGTAGTCAGGTCTATCTCATATATCTATGGTATGACTATAAACTGGGCATATAGGGGTCATAACAGAAGGGTGATGAAAACCTGCAACTTAAAGAATTGTTGGATCCTGGAGGCGGTCCAGAAATTGAGAAAAAAACTGAATTGTAGGAAGAGTAATTGTTATCAATTAGCTTTTTTGACAAAATAACTGATGTTAGAAAATATGATCCTCAGGATGTTTTTTCTTATTTATTAACCTATTGTACTGTCCTTCCCCAAAACATTGCCAGCTCAGTTTTCCTATGCAGTCATTTGTATTATTACCAATTGCATGACATAGGAAAGCTACGTTTGTCATTTGATTCAACGCATTGTAATATTCATGCATGAGGCCTCATGCACACGACCGTTGTTGTGTCCCGTGTCCGTTGTTCCGTTTGCCGCGATTTTCTGCGGACCCATTGACTTTCAATGGGTACGTGGAAGACTCGGCTAATGCACCGTTTCTCATCCGCGTCCGTGATCCATGTTTCCAGTCCGTGAAAAAAATAGGACCTGTCCTATTTTTTTCACGGACAACGGTTCGCGGACCTATTCAAGTTAATGGGTCCGTGAAAAAACACGGAGGCACACAAGATTGTCATCCGCATCCGCGTCCATTTTTTTCCTATCATTTGCATGGCAAACTTGACTTAGATTTTCTTTTACTTTCCTTCATGTCTGGAGATCCTCCAAAAATAAAGGAAGACACACGGAAACAAAAACGGACACGGATCACGGAACAACGAAACCCCTTTTTTGCAGACAGCAAAAAAATACTGTCGTGTGCATGAGGCCTTACTTTGAATGTTCCATTAGATTGCATCTACTATTAACCCAATTCACTGCAAAAATGTGCTACTTCTGTATTTATGCCAAAAAAAAGGTGATATATTAAAAGGCTTCTCTGAGTGTTTTATACTGATATCCACCGGATAGGTCATCAGTATCTGGTTGGTGGGGGTCAGACTCCTGGCACCCCTGTTTAAGGAGGCCTCTGTGCTGTAGTGAGCACCACAGCCTCTTCCTAGGCCAGTGACATTACGTTTATCGGTCACATGGCATGGTAGCAGCTCAGTCCCAATTAAGTGAATGGGGCAGAGCTGTGACACCAAGGACAGCTGCTTTCCAATGGATGGTGCTGTGCTTGTTAAGCTGCGAGAAGGCTGTGTCGCTCACCAGAGCACCGCGGTCTCTTCAAACAACTGATTGGCAGGAGTGCTTGGTGTTGGACTCCCACCGATGAGATACTGATAAGCTACCCTGAAGATAGGTCATCAGAATAAAACAATCAGAAAAGCCCTTTAAGACAGGTTTACACCTACCATAGAGGCCAGGTATGTCACTACTATGTGGCAGAAGGGGGCTAAGTATTAAACTATCCCTCCTACAATGGATGTAATCACCAATCTGGTCAAATACTTTTCAGCTTTGCTCTTGTCTGGGAATAAATAACTTTTCACTGATGCCCGCAGCCTGCCTCCTCCAAGGAAAAAAATAATAATACTTACCTGCCTCCCGCTGTTCGGCTCCACCTTCTGGTCTCCACCTTGTTTATTTCCTTCAAGGCATGGGCATGATCACCGACTCAACAAGAGACCTGGCGGGTGTTAATTTCAAACCCATCTATTCTAAGATTTGTCTAAAGGAAAGCAAGGCCCTTAACTCCCTGGAAATAGATGGGTCCATAAATATGTGGATATGTGCATGACCATCTTGGTGGATCTTCAAACTGCAGACCTCGAGTCCCTATGGACTAAATGAACCATTGAATTATGGTTGTTTCTTATAAATATACTTCTTCTAATATTTTTAATACTGGGTACACTCTCTTGCAACTATGAAACTATCGGAGTCTCAAAGCCTCACTTTGGATGCTTGTTAAATTTTTTTCTCCCATTCTGTTTTCTATGATTTATTTCTCCCACCTTCGCTAAATCCCCCCCTTAATGTAGAGCATAATAGACCCGACAGGGCCACATAGGGACAGGACACACACAGTCTGTATCATACTCCCTTCCCCCTCCGCTTTGACTGCGTTAAAAGCAGGACACATATCAACGCTGTCGCAACTACAAGGTTACATGGAAAAATAACTGCATCTTCACCATACCGGTAAGATATTTCCTTTTTATACATATATTTTTGATTGACCCTACTTTTAGACCACTATATTAAAAGTTAGGCTTTATTTATATACCCCCTTTAGTTCTATTGAAATTTTCTTACCAAGGGAGTTATAGGAGTGACTATTCCACTTTTTCACTCACATGTACAGTATATGTACAGCTCGGTTCATGATCAGCGGCTCCACTGCAGCCAACCACTGGCTTCAGTGGTGAGGGAGATGTACAACTATTGGCTTAAGCAGTGATGAGTCTCTCGTGGAGAGAGACAAAAGGTTGTGTTTGTCCTTCTGCCCCCAGCTTCTACTTAGTACTGTGAACTGCCAACAGACTCCCTTGTATGACCATGGTCATACATATAAGATAAAAGTTGTCTGAAATGGTGGATTTTGACTATTTTGAAAAACCATTGTTTAAAAATAACATGCGAAGATTTGTGATGGCTGAAAGGACACCGGGCGAAAAAATGTGATAAGTCAGGTTGGAGTTTTAAGACCCATGTATGGTATGATCGGCTGGTCCTTTACCACATTGCTCAAACCCAATCTGTTGGTTTACATTTTTATTAACCTGTCATCTTGATTTGCCAGTATAGTCTGACATGTGATGGTTGATCATTTATACGAGCGATGTATGCTCCGGATCTCTCTGCCCCAACATATCAGACTCTCACCTACAGTGGACACCTTCAAGAGAAACCTGAAAACTCATCTCTTCAGACAAGCCTACCACAAGTGACCCTACTTCTGCTATTCCCCTATGACCAGCTTTACTCTCACCTACTGTGTCCTGCCCCATACCTTGTAGATTGCAAGCCCTTGTGGGCAGGGCCCTCTCTCCTTCTGTACTAGTTTGTAACTTGTCTTGTTCATGCTTATTACATTTATCTGTATTATGTATGTATACGCTTTTCATATGTACAGCGCCATTGTAAGAATGGCGCATTAATAATGATAATAATAATATAATGGACTGTATATATTGCTGCCAATCTCATGTGTATGGCCAGCTTTATCTGAATCCAGGCTCTAATGCTTATAGAGGTGCTTAGAGAGAGGGTTTATAGAGGGAATCGGCACAGGTGGCCTCATCTCATACATGGTACCTGCACAGGGGATCTTCATCTGACTAATTATGAGATTTTTAAAACTAAAATTGCATGTTTCAGTGACAATTAGTGTATGTTCGCACGGGACATAATATATAGCGGAAAAATCCGCTGTAGAATGTGTCGCAGAGCCGCAGCAAAATCCATGGTAAAAACTGCAGCAAAAACAGCATGAATAGAATCCTAGTTTTATAGCAGAAATGGTTGGGAATGTTATCCTCTGCATTACATTTGTATAAATTGACATGCTGCAGATTTCAAGTGCGTACCGCAGGTCAATTTACACTGCAGATGATTTTTTTTCACTGTGGATCAGATTTCTTAAAATCTCCTCCACTTTGTTCAATGCTGTGGATTTGCTATATGAAAATCTGTAATGCCAAATGAGCAATGGCAATGGAACTTTGAAGCTCCAGGACCTAGTTTCAGAACTACAGCTGATTGGTAGGGGTGCCGGGAGTGGCACCCTGATGATCTGATCAATCATTAATAAGTTGGTTCTAAAGAATCCCTTCAAGAAGCCCTTAAAAAGGTAAAAAAGAAAAAGAATCTTTAATTCAGTAGTATATGTATATATAGAATATATAGGTCATTTACGGCCAAGTCTCTGGGATGTATAATACTATTGTAATTTGCGTTATTTGGGTCATCTAGTGATTCCAATGGAAGTGGTGTGTCTAGGAATCAGTTCTTCGTAGTGATCTATAAACATTGCATAATAAGACATATATAAGTAAAAAAGAAAGAAAGAAAGGCACAAAACAATCCTTATAATCCCAGATATTCACGTTTTTGTTTACATTGTGTAGTAATATTACCGAATAATCCTTCATGGTAAAACTGCTAAAACAAAGGCCTCAAGACACCTTTTAAATTTGATTTTATTGCCTTGGTTTCAATTCTGGGAAGAATAATCATTTCATGCCAAAATGCTACAGTTCCAGCTCAAAAATCCCCTGCTTTCTGGAACTGACTTCAGGTTGGTCTTTGGAGAACAACATGGCTGCCAGATCCAATGAGTCAAAATAAAAGTTCAAACCTTTTGGGACAAAGTATTGCAGCTCCCAGAGATGTTGCCATGTAATCTAGAAGTCCCAGAGCTTTTCCCAGAGTCAGAATGCTGAAATTTAAGAGAAAAAAAAAAAGAAGATAAATGTCAGCTGTTTGCATAAGGTAAGGATTTTAAAACGAGGAGAGGGAGGCCGGGAGGTAACAAGCCTTTGCATGTGGCTACTTCCAGTGTTCCAGCATTTTGTATTATTAGCACCCCCCACCATTCAGTGCATGCCATTTACGACCATTGGGAGCTCTGCATGCCTGTACTGGTGGGGAGCACGGTTATGATGAGTGTCAACAGTTCTCTGTAAACATTTGATGTAGGTAGCTTCTATCAGAAGTTCATAAAGGAAGATTAACCATGATGTAATCAACTCCTTTATGAACAAGTATGGGTTTAGTCTGCCATATCTTAATGGAAAATATGATACTGGGATGATATTAGGGGAAAGCTTTGCCTATTCAGCAGCATCAGTTTTAACTGAAAAGATAGCTTCCTTTTTCCTCACCTTGTGGATAAAGCTATACTTACATACACATCACTGATGAAAAGTAAAGAGCACTTCCACTGAGAAAAACAACAACATTAAAGGGGTTATCCTGTGAGTTAGGCCTCATGCACACGACCGTTGTGTGCATCCGTGGCCGTTGTGCCGTTTTCCATTTTTTTTTCGCGGACCCATTGACTTTCAATGGGTCCGTGGAAAAATCGGAAAATGCACCGTTTTGCAGCCGAGGCCGTGATCCGTGTATCCTGTCCGTCAAAAAAATATGACCTGTCCTATTTTTTTGACGGACAACGGTTCACGGACCCATTCAAGTCAATGGGTCCGTGAAAGAACACGGATGCACACAAGATTGGCATCCGTGTCCGTGATCCGTGGCCGTAGGTTGCTTTCATACAGACGGATCCGAAGATCCGTCTGCATAAAAGCTTTTTCTGATCTAAGTTTTCACTTCGTGAAAACTCATTTCCGACAGTATATTCTAACACAGAAGCGTTCCCATGGTGATGGGGACGCTTCTAGTTAGAATACACTGCAAACTTTGTACAAGACTGCCCCCTGCTGCCTGGCAGCACCCGATCTCTTACAGGGGGATATGATAGCACAATTAACCCCTTCAGGTGCGGCACCTAAAAGGGGTTAATTGTACTATCATATTCCCCTGTAAGAGATCAGGGCTGCCAGCAGCAGGGGGCAGACCCCCCCCCTCCCCAGTTTGAATATCGTTGGTGGCACAGTGTGCCAACCACCATCGGCCCCCCTCCCTCCCTCTATTGTATTAAATCGTTGGTGGCACAGTGTGCCAACCACCATCGGCCCCCCTCCCTCCCTCTATTGTATTAAATCGTTGGTGGCACAGTGTGCCAACCACCATCGCCCCCCCCCCCCCCCTCCCTCTATAGCAGTAACATTGGTGGCAGTGTGCGGTCTCAACAGTAGAAGATTCATACTTACCTGCTTGCTGCTGCGATGTCTGTGAACGGCCGGGAGCTCCTCCTACTGGTAAGTGACAGTTCTTTAGCAATGCGCCGCACAGACCTTTCACTTACCAGTAGGAGGAGCTCCCGGCCGGACACAGACATCGCAGCAGCAAGCAGGTAAGTATGAATCTTCTACTGTTGAGACCGCACACTGCCACCAATGTTACTGCTATAGAGGGAGGGGGGGGGCGATGGTGGTTGGCACACTGTGCCACCAACGATTTAATACAATGGAGGGAGGGGGGCCGATGGTGGTTGGCACACTGTGCCACCAACGATTTAATACAATAGAGGGAGGGAGGGGGGGCGATGGTGGGGGCACACTGTGCCACCAACGATATTCAAACTGGGGAGGGGGGGGCTGCCCCCTGCTGCCTGGCAGCCCTGATCTCTTACAGGGGAATATGATAGTACAATTAACCCCTTTAGGTGCCGCACCTAAAGGGGTTAATTGTGCTATCATATCCCCCAGTAAGAGATCGGGTGCTGCCAGGCAGCAGGGGGCAGTCTTGTACAAAGTTTGTAGTGTATTCTAACCTGAAGCGTCCCCATCACCATGGGAACGCCTCTGTGTTAGAATATACTGTCGGATCTGAGGTTCACGAAGTAGCTCATATCCGACAGTATATTCTAACATAGAGGCGTTCCCATGGTGATGGGGACGCTTCAAGTTAAAATATACCATCGGATTGGAGAAAACTCCAATCCGATGGTATAAAAGAACTCCAGACTTTACATTGAAAGTCAATGGGGACGGATCCGTTTGAAATGGCACCATATTGTGTCAACATCAAACGGATCCGTCCCCATTGACGTGCATTGTAATTCAGGACGGATCCGTTTGGCTCCACACGGCCAGGCGGACACCAAAACGACTTTTTTTTCATGTCCGTGGATCCTCCAAAAATCAAGGAAGACCCACGGACGAAAAAACGGTCACGGATCACGGACCCCGTTTTTGCGGACCGTGAAAAAAAACTGTCGTGTGCATGAGGCCTAATGGAAATAAAATTAAATCAGACATCATATAGTACTTACCAGGCTCTCCCTAACAAAGCTAGAACCAGCCCTGCACCAAATATGGACCCAGAGCTCTACTCATTCATTGCTCCACTTGTTCAAGCTGTCAGCAGGGCGCTCTCTCCCTGTCAGAGCTCAGGAGGGGCCCTTCCTGCTGCAGCTCACTCCCTGTAACCGTCACAGCTTCTAACAGTAGCAGTTGAAAGATGGAACTGAGCATGTGCGACCACCTCAGCAACGTTACTGAGGTGGACATAGAAATAAGGAAAATAACACACAGCAGGTGGTGTAGAGATACATATTATTGAATAACTCAGTGGCTATATCTATGTGCAATTACACACTCTTTACGGGCACGATTCCTGCGCCTGCAACTACACATGAAGGACATTTACCTGAAAACTAGTTGTACAATGAGACTGGATTTGTGGAAACCCCTTCCTTTTATTTATGGCACAATTTTGGCGTTTGTCAGCCACAGACCATGCATGCAAACAAAAGGAAAAAGCTAAACGTGGATGATTGCAACTTCATGGGCACGTAGTGGCATATGTCTGGGCATAGGGAGAATATTTGGAATGGCCAAACTGTAGTTGAACTATGTGTAGGTCTAGCCTTCAGAGTTGCCAACCAGACTTTCTTTTTTTGACAACTTATCCCAAAATTACAGACATTTTTTTATGGACAAATTCGAAAACCATAATGATTAATAAAGATTACAAGTAATACATGTCATTACCAGCATTCACTATGAGCTATAAAATAAGGATAATTACCACCAAAATAATCTAGTCATGTACCACCAGCCTCAAAAAAAATCACAGGAAAAAAGTTTTTTTTAAGTATACAGCTATGTATGTCGTAAGATGGGATAGATGTGTAATTGATTGGATGAAAACTAATCTGATGAATAATTAATTACCTTTGCTTTTGACTCTATCTATCTAACTACTATCTATCTAAAACAAGAAAAGATGGCAGCACTGGGTTAACGTAGCTGAAAAATGATGGCAGAGGTGCAAGCCTATTTGACTGGGATTATAGTCCTGGTAAGTAAAACAAAAAATAATATCTATCTATCTACCTATCTCATATCTATCTATCTATCTATCTATCTATCATCTATCTATATACTTATCATCTATCTATCTAAGACTACTTTGAAAATGTAGCGTTTTTGGCGAATCCATCATGGATCTGCCAAAACGCTTCTGTTACAATAATACAACCTCATGCATCCGTCATGAACGGATCCGGTTGTATTATGTCTTCTATAGCCATGACGGATCTGTCTTGAACACCATTGAAAGTCAATAGGGGACGGATCCGTTTTCTATTGTGACAGAGAAAATGGATCCGTCACCATTGACTTACATTGTGTGTCAGGACGGAACCGTCTTGCTCCACTCCACATCATGGACAGAAAATTGTTGCTTGCAACCAAACGGAACAGAATGCATTTTGACAATATAAGGGGACAAAACTGAAGAGTTTTCTTCCGCTATTGAGATCCTATGACGGATGTCAATAGCGGAATTGAAAACGCTAATGTTAAAGTAGCCTTAGGCAATGATGAACATGCCTCAGGTAAAGTACATTATAAGTAGGCTAAGGCCTCTTTCACACGAGCGTGTCCGGATAAGGTCCAGATGCGTTGCAGCTAACTCGCGCGAGTAGGTACCCAATTGCAGTTAGTTTTGACTGTGATTGCATTCCGTTGTTCAGTTTTTATCGCGCGGGTGCAATGCGTTTTGCAAGCGCGTGATAGAAAAAAACTGAATGTGGTACCCAGACCCGAACCCGGACTTCTTCACAAAATAGAGCTTGCTGCGATTTTCACGCAAAGCACAAGTGATGCGTAAAAATCCCCGTTTATGTGCACAGTCCCATAGAAATGAATAGGTCCAGATTCAGTGCGGGTGCAAAGAGTTCACTTCACGCATTGCACCCACGTGGAAAACTTGCCCGTGTGAAAGGGGCCTAAGAGTTTTTCCCCTAGCAAAGGAATCATCGAGCAATCACTATCAAGTTCTGAGTCGATGGAGTGAAATTTATCGATAAACATCGCCTTTCATTTGTCCAGTATTACTGTTCTGGAAGATGCTTTCGGAAGAGCAGGCCATTTACTTCCCCATATGTAGAGTGAGTTTGGCGGTTCAGACGATGTCTTGATGATAACATTACAATATAATCTGCTGATGCTGCTTGAATCAGTCTAGTCTGAGCCATCTGGGTATTATATTTCTACATATGGACCGTATCTATCTTCTGAAATATTGGATTCTTTCTACACATGCGTAAGTTCTCATTAAAACACTTGCCTAGAAGATGAATGAGCATATCACCTTTTCCTGGCGAGAAGGAATGTTTGTTCTCCGCATGCACGCATGATTATGTTTTCTTCTGCTATTTACATACTGTAATTCGAGCGTCCAAGGTCTACAGCAACATGCATCCCCCTTTGCTCGTAGAGGAGATTTTTTTTTCTTTCTTGGCAGAAGATATAAATTTGATTCTTATTTCAGTCAGCTGGGGAGATGTACAGTGAGAAATTGGAAGCAATAAGCTACCTAGTTGATGATCTTTTTCCATTTCCAACAGTGGGAAATATATAGAGTCAGTCAATGGCCAAGCATCACCATCTTGCCCATTTATGAGCAAGACTTTCCCTGGTATAAATTCCACTTCTAGACTTATAGGAGACAGACACCCCTTTTATCATTAAACAGAGGGTTTGGATGTCACTGATGATATATTCAAGTGCATTCTCAAAAGCACAAAGAGTAAAAAAAAAAATATATATATATATACTGTGACTGCGATGCGAAATGAAGGAAATTCTGCTGGGACCAAGTGAACAGATTTATTTCCTTTGACTAACGCATGGGGAGTTGGGAAATCCATCCTCGATATGAAGTGCGTTTCTCCTGATCTTTATCATGCAAGTGGTTGTATTCAATTTGTAATATAACCACATTATGAAGAAAGATGTACCGTACCAGCTTTCTCCATTAACGCATTCATAGCAACCATATATGTTTGGGGTAACTGCATGTGTAATGAGGTAAAGAAAGCCTCCAGCTATTCCAGACTCTTAGGCCCCTGTCACGGATTAGTTCTGGATGTGTTGCGGGAAACCCGCGCGAGTGCGCACACAATTTCAGTCAGTTTTGTCTGCGATTGCATTGCGTTGTTCAGTTTTTTCCGCGTGAGTGCAAAGCGTTTTAATGCGTTTTGCATGCGCATGATAAAAAACTGAATGTGGTACACAGACCCGAAACTCACTGAAGTTCGGGTTTGGGTTGGGTGTTCTGTAGATTTTATTATTTTGCATTATAACATGGTTATAATGGAAAATAATAGCATTCTTTAATACAGAATGCTAAGTAAAATGTCCATTGAGGGTTAAAAAATAATTTGAAAAAATTACTCACCTCATCCACTTGATTGCTCAGCCGTTATCATCTTCTTTCTTCTTCTTGCAGGACCTGCAAAAGGACCTGCGCTGACGTCATCAGCGCAGGTCCTGCTGAATGAAGATAGAAGATCCCTGCGCTGGCGGTGGATCTATATAACTTTGGTGCATCCAGCGCTGGTCTAAATGTAAAACAGCTTGCGAGCTGTCTTACATTTAGACCATTTTCTACACTTAAACAGGTGTAGAAAGTGATGACTGAGATGGGCCTGCTGGACGATCACCTTCCCCATCCACGCCACACCAACATTTTTAGACCTGACATGGGAAGGGAAATATTGCAGATTGTGGCGCAAATAACCTTTATGCTGCAATCTGTGCCAAAAATACACCTGATATAGGCATATTTCTGATCATAACTGACCCCCATAGGCTTTACAGGATATTTTTAAGATAGGATTTTTTTAAAAAAAAGACCAGAAATGGTTACCAATAAAAAGCATAAGTGACCATAATGATCCCCTGCTATCATTATAAATTATGGCAAATAAATTGAAGTGTTGGGGGAAGACATAAAGGGAAATATGGTCCAGAGGCAACTTGATGACAAAGGAAAACAAAATAAAAAATCTTAAACAGCACAAAATATGCATTTATGTCCTATTTTTAGGTAAAATAATTTTCCACCATAAGAACTATTCTCTTTGAATTACATAGGATATTAATTCCAATGGTTTAAAGGGCACCAATCATCACTGAAGCCGGTCTTCACTGGCAGGGTTGGCTAAATTATCAGTTCACCCATAGCCACCTTAAATTACATGTCTACAAGCATTCCTGTACCTTGTGGTCCACATTCAAGCCCCAAGTGCCTTTTACACAAGGCGATGATTGATAGAACGTTAGATTAGATTGTTTTCAGGATCTTATTGAGAGGGACCTTATGAGGACGTTCACTCAGGCCGGGACGATTTGACCCACCGTAATGAAGCTACCTGATGCAATAATACGGCAGACAGACAAAGGGGGCTGTAGTTGTTCTTGTTAATAAATAACAAAATATGATAATGTTATTAGATCAGAATTATTAAAGGGGTTATCCTGAGATTCATGTAAAGAATGAAAATTGGAGATCATATTGTACACTACAGTCTCTTTCTAACAAATTTAGAACCAGCCCTGAACCTCACATGGATCTCAAAATCTCCACATCCATTGCTACAATTGCTTTGCTAGACATTTCAAGCTTGCAGCTTAGGAGGAGTGCACCTTCTTGGGGGGGTGTCCTTTCTACTGCAACTTGTAGCAGTTGAAGGATAGAATTGAGCATGTGCTTTCCTCTCAGTGAGCAGGACAGATAAATTAGAATAAAGAGCAAACAGCAGGTGGCGCTATACAGATAGATTTCTGTGAATAACTCAGTGGCTATACAACATTTTTAAAAACATGTGATTACAAAAGTATTCAGATCGAGGTGCTGGATCAGTCAGTTTTATCCGTCATACCTTTTTTTTATTACAATGGAATTTTTTATGTTTAACAAAGAGTTTCTCTTTTGCAAGTTACTTGGGCGTCAATAGGCATAAATAAAATTCTCTCCCTCTTTGGACAGTATATTTATGGCCTGGTGGGAAAAGGTGTTTCTTATTTTCATCCATCAATCCCTTTGTTACAAATTTCATCTGGTATGTCCGCTAGATTGATGACTTGATCTTTGTTCTGGTTGGGTGGTGTGGTAGCCATATCAGATGTGCTTTACTGAACAATAATGTTAATCTCAGGTTTACAGTTTCATGTCATATTTACAGTACCCCCTTCCTAGATTTAAAGCGGTTGTGCCAGCAGTATTTATTAATTACCTGTCCTCAGGATAGATCGTCAATATCTGACCAGCTTGAAGAGGAGGCCCCGCTCCATGCAAGTGCTACTTCTGCTTCATTACACTGCCTGTCATCTCAGAAGTCTCAGCAGCGCAGTGTAATCCCGCTTTGCTTGCCAGTTCTTGCCATCCCAGGCACAAAACATGCAATATTCTGCTTGGCGAAATGATTTGCACCAGACCGAACTGTTCAGATGATGCAGAATTTGTCAGTAAAGGAAAAGACTGCTGAACCAAAAATATCCAAATTGGTGTCTCCAGGAGGCCAAATCTGTTACCAACAATATCACATGGCGCCTAAAAATGACCCAAAAAACAAATCTGTGACATTTGTAAGTAATTACAGCCCAGCGTTCCCTAAAATATGTCAGGTTATACGTAAACATCTTTCAGTTTTAAATTATTATAAAACTTGAAGCAGAGTAATTACTGATGGGGGTTAGATAGAGAGACTCTCTGTATGTTCTAACTTGTACTCGTATCCCTAGGGGGTATATATAAAAAAATACGATTCTCGACTATTAATATGTTCTTATTTTTTTTTACTTTGTGTTAAACTCATATCATGTGAATAGTTACATAGCTGATTCAGTGATTAACAAGTGCAATTGCTTAGTAACTAACTACATTGTCTTGTGACACAATCCGTTCTATGATAGAGCAGACAGCTCAACTGTTCAGCTATCAACTATTGCTACATGTGAACAGTGACATAGTTAGTTCTGTGATAGAGCAATCAGCTCAACAGGTCAGTAATCAGCTGTGAACAGTGACATGGTTAGCTCAATGAGTCATTAGTGTACCTGTGTATTGATCAATTGCTGCGCCATGTGAACAGTGACAAAGTTGGCCTAATGATTGAGTAATAAGTGCAACTCTCCAGCAACTAATTACTGGATCATGTGAATAGTGACATAGCTAGAGTAGATGGTTCAAAGATTGAGCAGCAAGTAAGATTGTTTAGTAACCACTGAGTCATGTGATTTGTTAAATGAACAGCCATTGGTCATTTGTCCATTTTAAATTGGTTCTCTGTTTATTTTGTATGATTTTATGCCAAGGGTCAGTAGTTGTCAGACCCCAAACCCATAAGCGTTCATGTGTCCATATCGTTCCCTGTTTGGTTTTAAAGAAGCGCAATAAAGTCTCTTCTTTCTTCTTTCTGCAGGACCTGCAAAAGGACCTGCGATGACGTCAGGTCCTGCTGAATGAAGATAGGAGGACCTGCAGTGACATCATCGCAGGTCCTTTTGCAGGTCCCGCAGAAAGAAGAGCATACCGGCTGCGTGATCAAGTGGATGAGGTGATTTATTTGAAATTTTTAGCCCCTTAATGGCCATTTTATTTAGCATTCTGTCTTAAGAACGCTATTATTTTCCATTATAACCATGTTATAACGGAAAATAATAAAGTGAAGTTCGGGTCCCCATTGACTTTAATGGGGTCCGGGTTCAGGGTCAAGTTCGGGTCCCGAACCCTAACTTTGACCTAAAGTTCGGCCGAACCCAGCCAACCCGAACTTCCACAGGTTCGCTCATCCCTAAAATTGATCCTCTGATGCCACCAGGTATGGGAACTGTGGCTACATGGAAAATATTTACAGTGAGGCCTCAAGATACAATGGCCTCAGGATACAATATTTTGGACATACAATGGTCTTTTCTGACACACCGTAAGTTGAAACTAGACTCAACATACAATGCCTCAGACTCAGATCCAACCAATCAAGGCCACTTTTCTGGTAAAATAGCTGGATTAGTTATAGTTAGTAGCTATTCCGACTGTCTTAGTTATCTGCGTATTTTTCATAAATCTTTATTTTCTTTTATCTTGGGTGACATTTTGGGGCTTAAGAACCGATTATTCAAGTTACAATGGTTTCAACATACAATGGTCGTCCTGGAACCAATTATTATTCTAACTTGAGGGACCACTGTATTGTTCACATTGGCTCCCTTCATAATCATAGATTCAGGCTACTCTATTAAAGGATGAATTTAGAGATAGTGTCCCATCTATAAAGTGCATTCTACAGCAAGTCACTAACCTATTTTACATTTTGATGTTCTTCTGCCATGCTCAGGGAAGTTCAGCAATGTAAATGTTGGACACCAAACCCACTTTGCTTTCCCCTATGGTTAACCTTACATGTCAACTGCCGAACCAGATGTGGCTCATCAGTTACTGGATGGAGACTAATGCCATCCACTGTACTATACATGAGGGACCATGCTGCACAGATATGGTCAAACAGAAATAAGCCAAAAGTAAGGAATGTAATTGCTACAAGACACCGTATTAGTATATAACTACATGTTGCACAATAGCTGCCTAATTGGGCAAAATCCAGTAAATAAATGGAAATGAGACCTATGCCAGTTGAATATTAGCAACATTTCTGTTCCTTTGTCTTCTCTTTTATAGTTACTGAAATAAGACTCAGCCCTTTTGCAGAAATTGGAAACAAAGGGCAGGATCCCTGGCTTCTCCCCAAACTTTACAACTGCAGCAAGAGAATTATGCGAAATATTAACCCAACAGATGAAGTTTTTATAAAAATAAATCCCTGATTGTAGAAGATACAGTACATATTACATACTACAGCATGGTGATAAATATGATGTGCTCACAAAGCAACATTGCCTTTCATAACTAGCTGATGCTTTTGGAGTGATGCAGAAGAAGGCCTAGCAGTTGCTAAGTAAGTAGCTGTCTTCACTGTGAAGGATTCTCTAAAGTAAGAAGTAGGTAGTGATACTGTAAGGTTTTAACTGAAATGAAGTCTAGGAAACCACAATCAACTTGGTGCTGACAAGGCTGAGGTGTAGTCTAAAGGTGGCAATACACATTAGTCTAGAACTGATCAAAATGGATGACTTCAACCAAAATGATCATTCATTGGGTGAGATTTAGCAATGGACAATTGGTTTAGCTGATCAATGACAGACCATTATCGTCTGAAAATATGTTTTGTCCATCCGCCAGTTTCATTAAACGTGTATGGCCAGTTTAAATAACTCTAATGGTAAATAAGGACTAAAATGTCTATGTCTGTGCAAAGATTTTTCACAAGATGTTTTGATTGTGCAACTGTTTTTCAACCATCAATCAACTTCTATCTTATATGCGTATGCTTTTAAGGTTCCCAGAATGGTTGCTGACTGGTGGTAGTTGACACTCATGCAGTTACCTGGATGGCCATGCAGATGAGTAATCTTGGGAGGAAACAAGAAGACTGAGACATGTGGATTTTGGTGTCAGAAGCACTGCATATGCCAGGCATAATGTTCAGGGAGGGGTTATCTCAGGAGTATAGTCATGAGTTTGTCAGGAGTCAAAATCAGAGGCACTTCTGATGCCAGGGGTCAGGTCAGGAGTGTGGTCATGAGTTTCCAGGAGTTAGAACCAGGAATTTCACAAGTGAAGCCCAGAAGAGAGGAGAGCGGTGAAGGGACAAAAAAGGTAAAAATATTTGAAACGTCCACAAGAAAAATGAAAGCAGGTTAGAAAAAAATACACCAATATCCAGCACTTTGGCCCGAACATTGAAAGGTGCTAGGGCTATGATTGGCTGGAGAGTAGGTATTCTGATTGGCCAAGCAGAAGCTTATTGTTTTGTCGCATGGCCAAGCTCTGAGATTGGTCAAGTGGCGTACATACAGTGCACACACCACCCGACCTCCCCATCAGTCCCACCATGACTCTGATAGCAGGGGACAATCCAGGGTGAGTATGTTACAGATACAAGGCCATAGTATTTGTAAAGTGAACTCAATTCCTGTTCAGGATGACACAAAAGTGTATAGTGTCCCATGCCTTTTAAAGCAACAAAGTAGCAACAACGTAGTGGTTTATTGTTAGAAGAACACAAAAAACTTCAGAAGAAGAATACAAAAAACTTCTGACTTCTGAGTTCTGACCTTAGTATCAGAAGTTTTTAACATTTAGCAAACAGTTGTATCATTTATGTTACTGTTGAACTACAACTCTCAGCATGTTCTGACAGCTGTATTTCAGAACTACAGTGCTTGAACAAGAAATACAAGTCTATAGCGGAAGCAGTTATAAGATAAATGACTGTAAATAAGGAATGCGTAGCCGGCTGTATGATCTCTGAGCTGAGCTCTTGAAAAACCTATTATATAAAGAAGGCATAACTGGATCTTCATTTCCTGACAGATAAATATTCTGTCACATGGCTCCTTCCCCTTTGCTCCAATGATCTGTGTAGTTTTGGCAACAGCACACAAATCATATTACACAAAACCAAATCTTGCTGGTTTATAAGGAATGTCTGACATTTTCTCTAATGGGAATGAGCTCAGATAATGTCACGACTGACCCTTTCACAAGCACAGAGCTGAAGAAAACTGGAGTCAAGGTAAATAATCTCTGCCCTGGTTGCATCCTGCATGTTAAATAAATGCAAAAGCATTGTCTCAAAAGTGAATGTGACATGGGTTATAAACAGTTCAGGAATGTGCACCACACAGAGGAATTTTCTATATTACTTTCTGCTGGTTTATTTATCTTGAGTCTTCTATTTCTTAGAAACATACAGTAAATATTCCCTCTGGATCCCTGGTCTTATATGTATCTATGCACCGCTTGAGAAGACGCTTTATTTGACCCATAAACTTATAGCAGTGTTCAAATGTTTTAGGCAGGTGTGGTAAAATCACTAGTGTTGATCGAGCATGCTCGGCCAAACACCAGTTCGGCTCGAGCATCTCGATGCTCAGCGCATGTGCTCGAGCGCAATGTTCGAGTCTCCTCCCCGCACGTGCAGGTAAGTACTACCCTTCACTCTAATGCCGTAGCCATGTTGGTTACTGGTCTTACAGTGGTTGGCTGGCTGGAAAGCGTCATCGGGTGCTATATAGGACCCGATGACACGTGTTCGGCTCAGTGTTAGTCAGGGAGAGCTGTGCTGAAGAAGGGAAATATTGTGTAGTGTGGGGTTTCGCTCTGGTAGACAGGATTAGCGGACACAGTATAGAGGCAACAACAAGTTATTTGGATCAAACAGTTCAGTGTTTTATTCACACTTTAGGCAAATGACAAAACAAGCAGTCATAATCAAACTAAAAGTCACCTTGCGGTGTTGGTGGTAATTCACACCATGGGGCCATTCTGCCTCAAAGAGTCCTTGACCATAGCAGAACCAACCTGATTTCACGTCAAACAGGTAGCCAGCCTTCATCCAGACACAAGGCTCCCAGATCCCAACACAGAGACCTCGCTTCTGAGCCCAGCTGCCTATTTAAGGACAGCCAGGTGCTGCCAAAACACGGATCAGCACTTAAAATCCAGTCCGGTATTTGACCTCACCTGGCCTCACCTGGTAAATTAGCCCAGCAGCACATGCTGGGAAGAAAACTCTCACTGTGTCACATACCCCCCTTTGTTCAACCTTGAGTGGGTGAACACACACCAGACAGTGTACCTGGGACAGGGCATCTACGTTTCCCTGTAACCAGCTTTCCCTGTGTTCCATCGAAAACGTAAAGTTTTGTAGGGAAAGAAACCATCGGGTGACCCGGGCATTTCTGTCCTTGGCATGGCTCATCCACTTGAGAGGGGAGTGGTCGGTCACCAGGCGGAATTTTCTCCACAATAAATAATAGCGGAGAGTTTCTAGTGCCCATTTGATAGCCAGGCACTCTCTCTCCACTATACTATACCGGGTCTCGGCTGGGGTGAGCTTACGGCTGAGGAAGACAACGGGATGCTCCTCCCCGTTGACTTCCTGAGACAGTACAGAACCGAGGCCTACTTCGGAGTCATCGGTCTGTACTATAAACTCCCTTTTGAAGTTGGGCGTTACCAAAACCTGGGACCCGCACAGGACCGACTTCAAGCGGAGAAAGCCTCTTCCGCCTGATAATCCCAGCGAACCATCATTTACTTGTTTCCCTTCAAGAGTCCTGTCATGGGCGCGGCTAGAGTAGCAAAGTGGGAAACAAACCTCATGTAATAGCCCACCATTCCCGGGAATTACTTTATTTTCCTAGTGGTGACAGGTCGGGGCCAATTCCGCATTGCCTCTATTTTGTTCACTTGGGGTTTGATCACTCTGCGCCCAATGACATACCACAGGCACTTAGTCTCTTCTAACCCTATCGCACATTTTTTGGGGTTAGCGGTTAGGCCAGCTTTCCGAAGGGAGTCCACTACAGCCTACAATTTGGGTAGGTAACTTTCCCAGTCGGTACTGTGGATGACAATATCGTCCAGGTAAGCCGAAGCGTTCCGGCGATGTGGACGAAGTGCAATGTGCATTAGTTGCTGAAAAGTGGCAGGGGCGCCATGCAGACTAAAGGGTAAGACCTTATATTGATACAGCCCCTCAGGCGTGATGAAGGCAGTTTTCTCTTTGGCAGCCTCCATTAAGGGCACCTGCCAGTACCCTTTCGTGAGGTCCAAAACAGAAAAATACCGGGCTTGTCCTAACCTCTCGATGAGCTCATCCACCCAGGGCATGGGATACGCATCGAATTTGGAAAACTCGTTAAGTTCCAACGTTCCTTCCGGTTTGGGTATCAATACTATAGGACTGGCCCACTCACTTTTTGACTCCTCAATGACGTCTAGCTGCAACATTACCTGCACCTCCTCCGATATGGCTTGTTGCCGAGCCTCAGGTACCCAGTATGGTTTTAATCGGACTTTTGCCTGAGGCTCAGTGACAATGTCATGCTGGATTATGGAAGTGCGTCCAGGGAGTTCCGAGAACACATCCATGTTCCGAATAATGAACTCCCTGGCCTCTCTGTTTAGAGGAGAGGCTGTCAGCAATTTTTACTGTGGCAGCAGCCTCTCTTGCATCAGACAGAGGGGCCGGTACCTCTTCTCCTAGAAAACCCGGCCGTGGGATGTCTTCTGTACAGCTTTCCCTATCTTTCCACGGTTTGAGTAAATTTACATGGTAAACCTGCTCAGGCTTTCATCGCCCTGGCTGGTGTACCTTGTAGTTTGCATCTCCAATTTTTTCGAGTACCTCGTAGGGCCCCTGCCACCTAGCCAGGAACTTACTGTCCACGGTCGGCACCAGAACCAAAACCCGATCACCCGGGTTAAAGATCCGGACCCGAGCCTGCCGATTATATATACCCGACTCTGGGCTCGCTGAGCTTCCTCCTAACAAGAGGCAACACTGTCTCTATCCGATCTTGCATCTGGGTAACATACTCAATGACACTTTTATGCGGAGTGGGTTGTTGCTCCCATGCCTTTTTGGCAATGTCCAGGAGACCGCGAGGGTGCCTGCCATATAGCAGTTCGAGGGGCGAGAACCCAGTAGAGGCCTGGGGTACCTCTCGCACTGTGAACATGAGATAGGACAGAAGGAGGTCCTAGTCCTTCCCATCTTTAGCCACCACCCTTTTCTACATATTTTTTAATGTTTGGTTAAACCTTTCTACCAGACCGTCCATTTTGCGGATGGTAAACAGACGTCTGTAGCTGTTTTATGTGCAGCAACTTACAGAGTTCTCTCATCACCTTTGGACATAAAAGGGGTCCCTTGGTCGGTCAGAACCTCTTTAGGTAGTCCTACTCAGGAAAACATCTCCATTAACTCCTTAGCTATGAGTTTGGCCGAGGTATGTCGCAGTGGCATCGCCTCCGGGTACCGAGTGGCGTAGTCTAGAATGACTAAGATGTGTTGATGCCCTCTAGCGGACTTACTGGTTCTATGAGGTCCATAGCTATTCGGTCAAACGGTACTTTCGATAATCGGGAGGGGTACTAGGGGACTACGGAAATGTGGTTGGGGGCTACTTATCTGGCAGGTCGGGCAAGACTTACAAAAATCTTCCACTTCTTTAAATATGTTGGGCCAGTAAAACCACTGTAGAATACGATCCTTAGTTTTCTGCAGCCCCAGGTGACACCCGAGAACATGTTGGTGGGCTACATCTAACACAAGCTTGCGATAAGCTTTGGGGACCACCTACTGTTCAATAGGCTCACTCTGTAGTTGGTTTACTTGATGCAACATATCGTGATAAACCACAGAACGGGGAAACACTGACTCTGCCCCAGGTTGTTGTGGTTCACCATCTACTATTAACACATTTTCTCAGGCACGGGATAGGGTTGGGTCTCGGTGCTGTGCAGTACCAAAATTATCCCCAGAGAAATAAAGGTCGGCCAGCACAGGCCCCGGCAGCAAGTCCTCTACATCTCCCACCATCACACTTAGTTGGGTTGTCTCCCCTTCTTCCATCTTCTACCGAAGTGGTGGTCACCCCTACCCAGGTTCCCAGGGTTCTGGTCTTCCCCCTGAGCCGGTCCACTTTGCTAGGGTTACCCTTGTCTCATGGGTATCAGTCACTCTCATAGGTAAGTCTCTCCCTATTATGAGTTCATAATGTAGATTTGTGGCGACAGCCACAAATCGTGGGTCCATCTACCGGCTACCGTAGTTAGAGACACCAGTGCGGTGGGGTAGTCTTTTAAGTCTCTGTGCACATCACCCTGACTTTCCGGCCAGTATGCTCAGGGGACCGCACCAGTTTAGCCCTTACTAGAGTCACCAGACTCCCTGAGTCCAGCAGAGCCTCCGCCCGAGCGTCTCCCACTTGATCTAGAGACTCTGGGGTACCTGTTGCACACAGCTTCCTGGCATATAGTGACTGACGGTAGCCATAGTTAGTGTTTCTGGGCACAACCCAATGGGGACAGTCAGCCCTTACATGGCCAGGCTCCTGACACTACCAGCAGACTGGGTCTGCCGTGGGTACATCCCGAGCGTGTTTTATGGACTCAAATCTCCGGGCCTGGGGTGGAGATTTCCAGGGTTTGCCAACCCCCCTCCCAACAGAACCCTCCTTTAGATTCCTGGTAGCTTCATAGCGTTCCACCAGCTCCACCATCTCAAGGGCATTGCCAGGAGACACCTGACCGATCCAGTGCTGAAGAGGGTATGTCAAAGCCCTCCAGAACATATCGGCTAACATACGATCCAGCATAGCAGTGGGACTCAGCACGTCAGGCTGTAGCCATTTTTGCAAGAGGTGAAGTAAGTTATAATACTGGGGTCTTGCAGGCTCAGGTGGGTTGAACCCCCACTGATGCACCCGCTGGGCCTGGACCAACACATTCACCCCCAGTCTTGCCAGAATCTCACCCTTGACTTTCTGGTAGTCGGCCGCTTGATCGTCCAGCAAGTCGAAATACACCCACTGGGAATCAGATGCCAGGAACGGAGCGACAACCTCAACCAACTGGTCACGGGGTAGCTTTTTCCTCATGGGCACTTTCTTGTACATCGCCAAGTAGGTTTCGATGTTGTCTGCGAGGGTCATCTTAGGAATCGCTGCATGGACTGCTTTCCGGGCATCGTGGTTGCTCAGGGTTGCTCCTGATGTCTGCAAAGCCATCACGTGTTGTAGTAGCAACTGGTTAGTCTCCTGCTGCTTATTAGCCTCGCTATGCTGCAGGTTTGTCTCTCGCTGCTGCAGATAAGCCTCCATGAGGGCCTTCACAACAGCCTCCATTTTGTAGTGGGGCACTTGTTGTAATACAGCTGGTTTAATGTATGACATACAACAGTGCCTGAAAAATGCAGAAACCCCAAAAAATTGGTGTTCACGCCAGCCTCACTGCTCCTGCACGCATTCTCCACCAATTGTGGGGTTTCGCTCTGGTAGACAGGATTAGCGGACGCAGTATAGAGGCAACAACAAGTTCTTTGGATCAAATAGTTAAGTGTTTTATTCACACTTTAGGCAAGTGACAAAACAAGCAGTCATAATTAAACAAAAACTCACCTTGCGAGTGTTGGTGGTAATTCACACCATGCGGCCATTCTGCCTCAAAGAGTCCTTGACCATAGCAGCACCAACCTGTTTTCACGCCAAACAGGTAGCCAGCCTTCATCCAGACACAAGGTTCCCAGATCCCAAGACAGAGACATCGCTTCTGAGCCCAGCTGGCTATTTAAGGACAGCCAGGTGCTGCCAAATCCCGGACCGGCACTTGAAATCCGGTCCGGTATTTGACCTCACCTGGCTGTAAATCAGCCCAGCAGCACATGCTGGGAGGAAAATACCTGCTTTCTCAGACAAAACCTCTCACTGTGTCACATTAGGGAGTGAAATTTTTTTTTCTAAGTTGGAAAACTTGTCAGAGACCCAAAAGTCCTTTTAAGGATTATTGTTGTGTGTGGCAGCAGCAAGATATATTTTTAACGCAACCTGCGCTAAATTGCTAAAACTTTACAGACCCAAAAGTCCTTTAAAGGGTACTTTCACACTTGCGACAGAGGATTCTGGCAGGCAAATCCTTCAAAATGCATGCAAACTGATGGCATTTGTCATAGGGATCAGGATCCTGATCCCGTATGACAAATGCATTGAAATGCCGGATCCGTCTCTCAGGTGTCATCTGGAAAAAACGGATCTGGCATTTATTTTTTTCACACTTTTTGCGGTCTGAGCATGCGTAGACTGCAATGCCAGATCCGTTTTACTGGGACACTCAGAGACAGATCCGGCATTAATGCATGTCAATGGGAAAAAATGCCATTCCAGCAAGTATTCCGGAATTTGGGACGGAGATAAAACCGCAGCATGCTGCGGTATTATCTCTGTCCTGAAAAGTCAAAAAGACTGAACTGAAGACATCCTGATGCATCCTGAACGGAATGCTCTCCATTCAGAATGCATTAGAATAAAACTGATCAGTTCTATTCCGGTATTGAGCCCCTAGGACGGAACTCAATGCCGGAAAAGAATAATACTAGTGTGAAAGTACCCTAAGGACTATTGCTGTGTGTGGCACTGGCAACATCAATATATGTTTTTAGTGCAACCTGCGCTAAATTACTAAAACTTTACAGACCAAAAGTCCTTTTAAGGACTATTGTGTGTGGCAGCAATATCTATTTTTAGTGCATCCTGCGCTAAATAGCGTGCAATAGTAAAGCTGCTGCAGACAGCGACATTATCTGTGCTAAATCTCCTGTGTAACGTGTGCACATCCCAAAAATATCTGTGACATACAGTGTACTTTTTCCATAGACGGTGTCTGCCTCGGACAGTGACATTACCTGGGGTACATCTCCTATGTAACGTTTCTACAGTCAGGTCCATAAATATTGGGACATCGACACAATTCTAACATTTTTGGCTCTATACACCACCACAATGGATTTGAAATTAAACAAACAAGATGTGCTTTAACTGCAGACTGTCAGCTGTAATTTGAGGGTATTTACATCCAAATCAGGTGAACAGTTTGCATCTGCACCTCCCACTTGTTAAGGAACCAAATGCAATGGGGCAATTGGCTTCTCAGCTGTTCCATGGTCAGGTGTGTGTTATTCCCTCATTATCCCAATTATAATGAGCAGATAGAAGGTCCAGAGTTCATTTCAAGTGTGCTATTTGCATTTGGAATTGCAGGAAGACAATGGAAAACAACTGTGGTGGATGACCGAAGAATTCTTTCCCTGGTGAAGAAAACACCCTTCACAACAGTTGGCCAGATCAAGAACACAACAACAGGAGGTAGGTGTATGCGTGTCAAAGTCAACAATCAAGAGAAGACTTCACCAGAGTGAAAACAGAGGGTTCACCACAAGATGCAAACCATTGTTGAGCCTCAAAAACAGGAAGGACAGATTAGAGTTTGCCAAATGACATCTAAAAAAGCCTTCACAGTTCTGGAACAACATCCTATGGACAGATGAGACCAAGATCAACTTGTACCAGAGTGATGGGAAGACAAGAATATGGAGAAGGAAAGGAACTGCTCATGATCCTAAACATAACACCTCATCAGTGAAGCATGGTGGTGGTATTGTCATGGCGTAGGCATGTATGGCTGCCAATGGAACTGGTTTTCTTGTATTTATTGATGATGTGACTGCTGACAAAAGCAGCAGGATGAATTCTGAAGTGTTTCGGGCAATATCATCTGCTCATATTTAGCCAGAACTCATTGGACGACACTTCACAGTGCAGATGAACAATGACCCAAAGTATACTGCAAAAGCAACCAGAGTTTTTGAAGGGAAATAAGTGGAATGTTATGCAATGGCCAAGTCAATCACCTGACCGGAATCCGATTGAGTATGCATTTCACTTGCTGAAGACAAAACTGAAGGGAAAATGCCCCAAGAACAAGCAGGAACTGAAGACAGCTGCAGTAGAGGCCTGGCAGAGCATCACCAGGGATGAAACCCAGCGACTGGTGATGTCTATGCGTTCCAGACTTCAGGCTGTAATTGACTGCAAAAGATTTGCAACCAGGTATTAAAAAGTGAAAGTTTGATTTATGATTATTATTCTGTCCCATTACTTTTGGTCTCTTAAGGGAGGCACATATGCAAACTGTTGTAATTCCTACACCGTTCACCTGATTTGGATGTAAATACCCTCAAATTAAAGCTGACAGTCTGCAGTTAAAGCACATCTTGTTTGTTTCATTTCAAATTCATTGTGGTGGTGTATAGAGCCAAAAATGTTAGAATTGTGTCGATGTGCCAGCGACATTATCTTTGGTATTTCTCCTGTGTAACATTTCCACATCCAAAATACCTTTGACATTCCCTGCAATTTTATATTAGCCGCTGCTGACATCAGCCATATTATCTGCGGTATTTCTCCTGAGTAACGTTTCTACATCCCAAATAACTGTGACATTCCCTGTAATTTTTTATTAACCGTTGGTGACATCAGCGACATTATCTGCTGTATTTCTCCTGTGTAACGTTTCCACATCCCAAATACCTGTGACATTCTCTGTAATTTTTTGATTAGCCGCTGGTGACATCAGCGACATTATCTGCTGTATATCTCCTGTGTAATGTTTCCACATCCCAAATACCTGTGACATTCTCTGTAATTTTTTGATTAGCCGCTGGTGACATCAGCGACATTATCTGCAGTATTTCTACTGTGTAATGTTTTCACATCCCAAATACCTGTGACATTCCCTGTAATTTTATATTAGCTGCTGCTGACATCAGCGACATTCTCTGCGGCATTTCTCCTATGTAATGTTTCCAAATCCAAAATACCTGTGACATTCCCTATAATTTTATATTAGCCTCTGCTTACATCAGAGACATTATCTGCGGTATATCTCTTGTGTGACGTTTCCACATCCAAAATACCTATGATATTCCCTGTAAATTAATATTTTTCCGCTGGTGACATCAGCGACATTGTCTGCTGTATTTCTCCTGAGTAACGTTTCCACATCCCAAATACCTGTCACATTCCCTGTAATTTTATTTGAGTCACTGCTGACATCAGCAACATTATCTGTGGCATTTCTCCTGTGTAACGTTTCCACATCCAAAATACCTGTGACATTCCCTGTAATTTTTTATTAGCCGCTGCTGACATCAGAGACATTATCTGTGGTATTTCTCCTGTGTAACGTTTCCACATCCCAAATACCTTTTCAAATTTTTTCACGCATACACTTACAAATCCTACACTACTATACGTGTGACATACTTTCAAGCATATATAACATTTAATATGAAGAAAGCGAGCAGTAAGGGATAGAAAAATGGCCATGATGCTAATGGAGCATGCAGAGGTCGTGGCCCTGGGAGCGGTGAAACTGGTGACATCAGCGACATTGTCTGCTGTATTTCTCCTGAGTAACGTTTCCACATCCCAAATACCTGTCACATTCCCTGTCATTTTTTATTAGCCGCTGGTGACATCAGCAACAATATCTGCAGTATTTCTCCTGTGTAACGTTTCCACATCCCAAATACCTGTGACATTCCTTGTAATTTTATATTAGCCGCTGCTGACATCAGCGACATTATCCGCGGTATTTCTCCTGTGTAATGTTTCCACATCCCAAACACCTGTGACATTCCCTGTAACTTTTTATTAGCCAATTCTAACACGAGGGACATTATCTGCGGTATATCTCCTGTGTGACATTTCCACATCCCAAATACCTTTTCAAATTTTTTCACGCATACACTTACAAATCCTACACTACTATACGTGTGACATACTTTCAAGCATATATAACATTTAATATGAAGAAAGCGAGCAGTAAGGGATAGAAAAATGGCCATGATGCTAATGGAGCATGCAGAGGCCGTGGCCCTGGGAGCGGTGAAACTGTGCATGCTGCCAGAGTACAAGAAAAACAATCATCCACGATACCTAGCTTCATTTCCAAGTTTGTAGGGCGGTGCAGGAAAACGCTCTCAAAGTCAGACCAGTGCGACCAGGTGGTCGGTTGGATTGCAGCAGATAATGCTTCCAGTCAGTTAAGCACCATCCTGTCTTTCACCAAGTCCATGCTCAGTAGCCAAGAGTCTGCTCAACACAATCCTCACTCTGATCCTTCTTCCTCCCACCATGGAGAGTCTTGCCAAACAAGTGATCCCACACTCAGATATTCCGAGGAGCTCTTTTCAGCTCCATTCCTTCATTTGGGCCTCTCGACAACCCTACTTGAAGAGGGACATGAGATCTTGTGCCTGATTCCCAAACTCTTGAGCATCCACAGTCACAAGAAGATGACAGTGGGGAACGGCAATTAGTGTTTCACGGGGTAGATGATGATGATGAGACACAGTTGCCAATAGGTCAACGGCAATTAGTGTCTCAAGAGGTTGATGATGAGGATGAGACACAGTTGTCAATAACTGAGGTTGTTGTTAGGTCAACATGTCAGGAATATGAGCAGAGTGAGGAAGTGGAAAAGGAGGTTGTGGACGATGAAGTCACAGATCCAACCTGGGAAGGTGGCAAGCCGAGCGAGGACAGCAGTACAGAGGGGGAGGAATCCGCAGCACCGCAACAGGCTGGAAGAGGCAGTGGGGTGGCAAAATGGAGAAGGCGGGCCACACCAAACAGGCCCGCAACTGTTCCCTGGAGCACACCCTTGCAAAAATCTCCCTTGCCATAGGTAGGTGTTTTGCAGTCTGGCGCTTTTTTGAGGAAAGTACGAACGACAAGAATTGTAATTTGCAACCTGTGCCATACAAAAATGAGCAGGGGCGTGAACACTAGCAACCTCACCACCACCAGCATGATCCGCCACATGGCATCAAAGCACCGTAATAGGTAGGCTGAACGCTTGGGTCCACAATCTGTGTCTCACACCACTGCCTTCTCTTCCCCTGTGTTAAGCACTGGCCAATCCCCTGTCGAAGCTGCAGGCCGGGATGCCTCCCACCCTGCACCTGGACTGTCACAAGCACCATCAGCGACCACATCCACTTCCGTGTGCCAGCGCAGCCTACAAATGTCCTTACCCCAGGCATTTGAACGCAAGCGCAAATACCCAGCCACCCACCCACAGGCCATAGCACTAAATGCGCAACTTTACAAATTACTGGCCATGGAAATGTTGCCATTTAGGACACTGAGGCCTTCCGCAGGCCTAATGTAGGCGGCCGTCCCTCGTTACTCAGTTCCCAGCCGCCACTATTTTTCACAGTGTGCCGTGCCAGCCTTACATCAGCATGTGTCCCGTAACATCACCCGTGCCCTGACCAATGCAGTTACTGGGTTGACTTAACCACTGACACCTGGACAAGTGCTTTCGGCCAGGGATGCTACATTTCCCTGACCTCACCCTGGGTGAACGTTGTGGAGGCTGGGAGCGAGTCGTACCCTGGGATGGCACAGGTGCTACCGACGCCAAGGATTGAGGGCAATAATTCCATCAGGGTTTCTGCCACCACCTACTTTAGTGGCTCCAACACCCACTTCTCCTCCTTCACATCCTCCTTCCCTTCCACCTCAGAATTATCCTCTTGCAGCACCAGTCAGCAATAAGTTGGTAGCTGGAAGCAGTGTAGCACTGCAGTGGGGAGTGTCAACAGGCCTTGCTTAAACTGATCTGCTTAGGTGACAAACAGCATACCAATGCAGAGCTGTGGCAAGGGATAAGAGACCAGACTGAGCTGTGGCTCTCTCCACTCAACCAAGAACCAGGCATGGTTGTGTCTGATAATGGCTGTAACTTGGGGGGGCGGCTTTGGAGCTCGGCAAGCTCACACACATTCCATGCCTAGTCCACGTCTTCAACTCAGTGGTTCAGTGGTTTCTCAAAACCTACCCCAATTTGCCTGAGCTACAGCTGGAGGGCCGCAGGTTGAGCATGCCTGTTGTAGAGGGTCAGCTCACCTGCAGGCCCTCGCATAGATTGTTTTAGAGGGTCAGCTCACCAGCAGGCCCTCACCTACAATCTTTTAGAGGGTCAGCTCACCTGCAGGACATCGCATATAATGTTTGATAGGGGCATCTCACCAGTAGGCCCTCACCTACAATCTTTTAGAGGGTCAGCTCACCTGCACATATAATGTTTTTGAAGGTCAGCTCACCAGCAGGCCTTCAACCATAATGTTTTACAGGGTCAGCTCACCAGCAGGCCCTCGCATATAATGTTTTTGAGGGTCAGCTCACCAGCAGGCCCTCAACCGTAATGTTTTACAGGGTCAGCTCACCAGCAGGCTCTCACCCATAATTTTTTCAATGGTTAGCTATGTAGCAGGCACTCGCCCATAATTCTTTCAACGGTCAGCTCAGCAGCAGGCACTCACCTATAATATTTTCGATGCTCAGATCAGCAGCAGGCACTCACCCCTAATGTTTTAGAGAGTCATCTCTGCAGCAGACCCTCACCCCTTATGTTTTAGATTGTCAGCTCAGCAGTAGGCCCTCGCCCATAATGTTAAATTTAGAGGGTCACAAGCAGGCCTTTGCTCCTAATGTTTTTGAGGGTCACCAGCAGGCCATCAATCATATTTTTTCAAGGATGTGTATGATGCCCTCCTTTATGTGTAATGAAGGGTGTATTGGAGTGCTGGTTCCTTGTAATTTTTGGAAGCCCTTTCACTTGGTGCATAGGCTTTATGAGTGTAGGAGTCCCACTACCTGAACAATTGTACCGCAATGTGAATGAGGCCCTCCATTATGTGATATACAGGTTGTATCGGAGTGCCTCTTCTATGTAATTTTTGGCAGCACTTGCACTTTATATACAAGTAAATATATAGGAAAGAATGTTTTCTAACAGTTTTTCCTCTAAAATAGATGTTATCTTTGGTTTTGTGCGTATTATTGTCTATAAAAGTAGCGTACTACTCAGTCTTGGACAACATCATTCCCAGCAGCAACCTGGGGGTCCAAGATGCATCCAGACATCCTCCCTATGCTGTTCCTGAACCATTTCGGAGGTGTTTCCATCAATTTCTGACCTTTTTCTATGAACCAGACACCCTTCCCTCTTCGGAGCAGGGGGTGCCTGGTTTAATGCTCGTGTTCTCCATTGACTTTCATTGTGCTCGGGTGCTCGGTAGAGCACCCGAGCATCCCGAGGTCTTCGACCCGAGCAAGCTAACACCCGAGCACTTTGGTGCTCGATCAACACTAAAAATCCCTCAACACCAAAACCACCAATAAGGGCACATAAGAAACCCACCGCATGAATATATATGCAGCTATAAACTACAAAGAATCAATAAAATCTTTATGATAGTGCAGCTGTTGCAGAGAGAGCAGAGCCTTTTGCTCCTAGCCTAGAGGCTCATTTTCACATATTAAAACATTATTTTTCTGAGCAATGCGGGCACATATGAACATGGGACCAACACAGATGCCTTCAGCTGCCAAGCGCACGTGCAACAGGTCAGCCAGTTTCAAATCTGCTGACAGAGATGGTAGTCGATAGTATGTTTACATATGTTCGTAGGGGTTTACTTGGAGTTGGCTTGCTAATATAATTACTTGGCTCTTTTTTGTGCAGATTTATTGGAGAGCACCCGACAGTATTAAGGAGGGTGATGAGGGACTGATGGTGATCCCTATCCCTTCCCAGGTGGTAATAACAGGCCCTGCCCCTTTCCCTCTGGCTTGTCTGGCCAATGTGGGGTTAAAGGAATGGGAGCGTGGGAAGGAAGGGTTAATCGGATGGTGGTGGGGGTGAGGAGCAGGAAGGGGAGGTGGCGATGGCAGAGGATATATATGCCCCCCCCTGCTCCTGCCTCTTCCTCTGTTCGGAGAAGGCGAAGCTGGTAGGTCTGCTGGCTGCCTGTCCCCCAAGAGTTATGGCCGCAAGAGATGCTCACCTTCGGGATGCGCTCTTGGCAAGGTTCGGCGAGGAAGGGGGGACACCGCAAGTGGCCGCTCCCCCCCTCCTCCCCCCTGTGCTGTGCCGACTGAGCGGCGTTCGGGGAGAACTCACCGGCCTTCGGTGCGGCTGGGGCACTCGCCTCTTTCCTCCCCGGGCGCTGCTCCGGTTTCTAGTACTGTGCGCAGGCGCGCTGTCTCTGTGCGGCGCTCGGCGGTTCGCGCCGCCGGGACTTGGCTCCGCCCCTTCCGCTTCCGCCTCATCGCCCGCCTCAGCCGCTGGGTAATTCAGCGTGGCAGGCGGCGGGAGTGTGTACTATGAGGTCCGGTAATAGTGTGGAATCTGCTGGGGAACAGCCATTAACCCCTTCGGCCTCTGATCCGGCGCTGCCTTCCCTCTCAGCCCCTCCTGTTCTGCCACTACAGGGGGTCATGTCGCCTCTTCAGTCTGGGGGATTGGGGAACAGTCACCCCCCTACTTCCTTGCAAGTGTCTCCTGCTGGGGGTGTTCCTGTCATCAGCACACCTCAGTTGGCCCCTCTTTCACAGCCTCCTCAGCCACTTGCGGTTCCGCCTCCCGTGATGCATTCACGCAGGCGCAGGGAGTCGTCATTGTCCCCCTCCTCGTCAGTGGACGGCAGGAGCAGGGGCCGGCGGGACCGCCGTAGGAGGCGCTCGCGGCGCAGTTCCCGTTCCTCTAGATACAGTAGGCGGTCCAGATCCTCTCGATGGGGCTCCCTGTCGTCTTCGGATGGGTCCTCGGGTGCATCAGGGGAGTCTGTTCGTACACCGCATGCCAGACGGGGCAGACCGGTTCCGGTTGAGGGTTCCAGGGCCTCTAGCCTGGCTTCTTTGGCGGCTCACAGGGATGTCGTGCCTGTACCTGCAATGGCGGGGCCGATGCCTTCTCCAGCTGGTGAGTACCAATATGCTGGGGCTTGGGGGGCGGGGGGGTCCAGTGCTGGGCTGGAGGTGTTGCTGAAATCCTTATTGGACAGATTGCCGTCCTTGTTGCCCTCTTCGGCTCCGGTTGCTGGAGCGTCCGAATCTGGTCCGGAACTGCGGGAGGTTTTGTCGCCCCCTGAGAGGGCCCCTCCGGTATTGGCAAGTGTACATAAGGATTCCTTTTTCTGTGGGGTTAGCCCCTTGGGGTCTCATTTAGAGGAGGCGGTAAAAGAAAAGATTTGGTCTAATCAATATGTGGATGTTTGGTCCTTGATATCGGTGGACCAACACACGGTAGATAAAGAGAAGCATTTCCTAGATAAGCCATATGATAGGAGGGTGAAGGTGTCTAGGACTATGAACAATTGGTTGCAAGTGTTCTCGGTGCTAGGTTGTGTTATGGGCCAGCGGCACCCCGAGCGTTGTGCTGAACTGTTCATATATTTGGACACGATATATAGTGCATATAAAGCTCACGGGGGCAGTGCGTGGTGGAGGTACGATGAGGAATTTAGGAGGCGGTTAGCGCTTCAGCCTGAATTGGGGTGGGGGGTGAAGGCCACGGATGTTTGGCTTCGCCTGATGGTGTCGCAGCGTCCTCCTTCCTTTCCAGGGGCGGCCGCTGGTTCGGGTGCCTCAACAGCTCCTGGACCAGTGGCCGTTCGACGACCAGGCGCGTGCTGGTTGTTCAATGAGGGTTTCTGCAAATATGCCGGTTTGTGCAAGTACAAGCACGAATGCTCGGCCTGTGGAGGTCCTCACGCAGCAGGTAGGTGTACAAGGTCCCAGGTTAGGCCCGGAAAGAACCCTGCCACCTTTGAGCAGAAGGACGCCGGTCAGCGTAGTAGAGATGGCGCCGTGGTTAGACAGGTATCCTAATAGGGAGGCTGCTTTAACTCTGCGTAACGGTTTTTCTGAGGGTTTTTTCATACCGTTTGTGCTCAATAGGTTCCCGGTTTACTCTGACAATCTTAAGTCAGTCAGGGAGAACCCGGAAGTACTGGAAGCTAAGTTGCGGAATGAGTTGTCAGCTGGGAGGATGGCCGGCCCTTTTGTATCACCTCCTTTTTCTAATTTGAGGGTTTCTCCGTGGGGCGTGGTTCCTAAAAAAGAGTCAGGAAAATTCTGTCTCATCCATCATTTGTCTCATCCCCGGGGTTCGTCTGTGAATGATGCTATCCTTCATGAGGAGGCTTCGGTTGCCTATGTCTCGTTTGATAGGGCAGTAGCGCTGGTGAGGACTGCGGGACAGGGTGCCCTTATGGCTAAATCAGATATAGAATCGGCGTTTAGACTCCTGCCCATTCACCCGGACTGTTTTCATTTGTTGGGTGGGTGTTTCCAGGGCCTTTTCTATTACGACATGTGCTTGCTTATGGGGTGCTCCATTTCGTGCCATTATTTCGAAATGTTCAGCTCATTTTTGGAATGGGTTGTGCGCGTTGAGGCGGGATTGTCGTCAGTGATTCATTATCTTGACGATTTTCTCTTTGTGGGTCCGCAGGGTGATGACAGCTGCCGATTCCTGCTGTCCACTTTTTTGGAGTTAATGGCACGTCTTGGAGTCCCTATCTCGGCTGAAAAGACGGAGGGTCCGGTGACTTGTCTTTCTTTCTTAGGAATTGAGATTGATTCGGCCGCTATGGTTTTTCGTCTCCCTTCAGACAAATTGAATAACCTCATGGGTTTGATTGCTGGTTTTTTGGTGGTACGGAAGGTTATCTTGCGACAACTCCAGTCCCTCTTGAGTTTGCTTTGCTTTGTGTGTCGGGTCATGCCTATGGGTCGGGTTTTTTCGCGCCGCCTATCTTTGGCTACGCGCGGAGGACGGTCCCCTCGGCATCGCATTCGACTTACGAAATTGCTGAAGGCGGACTTGAGGGTTTGGAGTTCTTTTTTGGGTTCCTATAATGGGCACACTTGCTTTATTGCTGAGGTGGTTTCGAACGCTGAGTTGGAGTTATGGTCTGATGCTGCGGGCTCTTGTGGTTTTGGCACGATACTAGGAACGGAGTGGTGTGCATCTGCCTGGCCGGAGGATTGGCATACCTCGGGGCTTGTTAAGAACCTTACTCTTTTGGAGCTGTTCCCTATAGTGGTAGCAGTGGAGATCTGGGGGGAGCGGTTGGCTAACCGGCATGTTTGTTTTTGGTCGGATAATCTAGGAACTGTTCAATGTTTTAATTGTTTGTCATCTTCGTCTCTCCCGGTGTTGGCGTTGCTACGGCATTTGGTCCTCCGTTGCCTGGAGCGCAACATCTACTTTAGGGCCCGGCACGTTCCTGGGGTCGACAATCGAATTGCCGATGCTCTGTCTCGCTTTAATTGGCAGGTGTTTCGGGAGCTTCTTCCGGAGGCGGAGTCGGATGGAATGGAGTGCCCACAGTTCCTGTGACGGCTAGTGGCCAGCAGTTGATGTCGCTTGTGAGTGCGTCGGTGTCACCGGCGACGTGGCAGGCACATGGTAAGGCCTGGGCAGACTGGTTGGCGGTGAAAGGGGTAAGAGAGGTTGGTTTGAGGGATGATATTCGCTTGGAGGTGACTGTGGAGTGGCTGTTGAGGATGAGGTCCATGGGGGCATCAGCTCCGGTTGCGCGGCGGCGTTTGGCAGGTGTGGCGTTTTACTTTAAATTGTGTGGTTGGACGGATGTGACAAAGGTTTTCGTGGTAAAACAGGCGATGAAGGGATGGCAGAGGGAGTATGTGGTAAGGGATAGCCTATTTCTTTTACATTGTTAGGCAGGTTGATTGAGTGTTGTGGCGCGGTGTGTTCGTCAGCTTTTGAGGGTGTTATGGTTGCGACTAGTTTCAGTCTTGCCTTTTTTGCGGCTCTGAGGGTGGGGGAGTTGGTGGCGCCTTCGGGGACTAGGCCTGGTGGTTTGTCAGACCTGGATGTTGTGTTGGGTAATAATGCTCTTAGAATTCGTATACAGAAGTCAAAGACGGACCAGTTGGGGAGTGGGGTGTGGTTGCCAATACTGCCGATACCGGGAATAGCCTGCCCGGTTCGGTTGGTGGCGGAATACAAGGCGTTTCGGACGGGAGGTGTGAATTTTTTCGCGCATGCTGATGGGTCACCATTTACGAAATTTCAGTTTTCTTCGGTGTTGCGCAATTGCTTGAGACGATCAGGGGTCGAGTCGGGTGAGTTCGGTACTCACTCTTTTCGTATAGGTGCGGCTACGGAAGCGGTAGGTAGGTGGCGGTCCTCCTGTTTTGCGCAATATATCCGGCCGGACTTGCTGGTTGAATAGTCTGTTTGCTGTCATGGCATCTGTGTATAAAAAACAAAAAAATAAATAAAATAACGTCTTATGTATTTATATTTATTGTATAAGTGATTAAGGATGCATAGCGGATCTGTTCTTCATTGTTTTTTTTTTTTAGGTGCTGTTAGTCCGGTGGTGTGGCTGTTGGGTCTCTCTTACATATTTTGGGCAGCGCAGAGGGCGGAACGGAGGCCTGGAGGTCGAAGCCTTGGGTTCAGGGAAGGTTTTTTGGAAGGGGATAAGGGGTCTTCGGTGGTCTCAGCTGTTGCCCGAGGTGGTGGATTTGGGTCTGCGATCATCTGGGCCGGTAATTCTGGTGATTCATGCGGGCGGAAATGATCTGTGTGCCCTACGGCTTACTGAGTTGATGGCGCTCATGCGCTCTGATTTGGAGAGGTTCCCGGCTTTCTTTAGGGAATTGGTCATCGTGTGGTCGGAAGTGGTTCCCCGAGTGGTGTGGCATGGTGCTCGGGATGGAGAAGCGCTGGAGAGGTGCAGAAAAACTTTGAATGCTCATATTTCACGCTTTGTGCGCTCTAGAGGTGGTGTAATGGTTCGTCACCGGCAATTGGAGGGTGACAATAGGGCGCTGATGAGACCAGATGGGGTACACCTGACGGAAATCGGTCTGGATATGTTTTTGTCTGCCCTGCAAGATGGCATCGAGCAGGGTTTCTTTTTGCTGGGTGGTGGTCGGAGTCCTGTATAAATTCGGCCTCCTCCGTGGCGGCAATGTAGAGAACAGGAGCATGATGGAACTGATTTGGCGCACGTGCCCTCTGGGGTCCAGGGGTTGGCACACGCAACGAAGGAGTGGTTGGAGGAGGAGTTTAAAGTTGCCTTTATAATGTTAGCTGTGGCCGATCATTACCCAGTAAAAGAGAGTTATAAAAGTAAAGGTGTCGTGTCTTTTGTTTAGGATAAGTTAATGATGAGGGGCCTGTTGGGATGTCCATTCCCCTAACCTGTCCTGAGTACCAACAGTCTGGAGAGCACCCGACAGTATTAAGGAGGGTGATGAGGGACTGATGGTGATCCCTATCCCTTCCCAGGTGGTAATAACAGGCCCTGCCCTTTTCCCTCTGGCTTGTCTGGCCAATGTGGGGTTAAAGGAATGGGAGCGTGGGAAGGAAGGGCTAATCAGATGGTGGTGGGGGTGAGGAGCAGGAAGGGGAGGTGGCGATGGCAGAGGATATATACGTCCCCCACCCTGCTCTTGCCTCTTCCTCTGTTCGGAGAAGGCGAAGCTGGTCCCGCCCTCCCTCCCTTGTTATGGTATTGTCTGTATTATGTTTGGATGGTTATTTTGTCTTTCCTTTTTCGAGGTTCCTGAGTTAGTGCGGTTTCGGAAGTCACAGCTGGCGGCAATGTAGAGAACAGGAGCATGATGGAACAGATTTGGCGCACGTGCCCTCTGGGGTCCAGGGGTTGGCACACGCAACGAAGGAGTGGTTGGAGGAGGAGTTTAAAGTTGCCTTTATAATGTTAGCTGTGGCCGATCATTACCCAGTAAAAGAGAGTTATAAAAGTTAAAGGTGTCGTGTCCTTTGTTTAGGATAAGTTAACGATGAGGGGCCTGTTGGGATGTCCCTTCCCCTAACCTGTCCTGAGTACCAACAGTCATGTATTTGTGATTTAAGGAAACCTTCCCTGCTAGCCTCCAACAATACAGGTAATATGCCCCCTCTATCCTAAGTTTCACTAACTAAAATAACTAATTTAAGGATGGAGCAAGGCAAATAAATAAATAAAAATGTAATATATGACTGTAACATGAGTGGATGCTATGAATCTTAGATATTGTCTTGTCATCAAACTAAATTACAAAACACCATGGTGGTCATTTATCAAACTGGTGTAAATCAAAACTGGCTTAGTTGCCCATAGCAACCAATCAGATTCTGCATTTCATTTTGGACAGTTCCTTTGGATAATGAAAGCTGGAATCTGATTGGTTGCTATAGGTAAGTAAGTCAGTT